>NC_088411.1:11804890-12120819 GCF_034236695.1 Oncorhynchus nerka | reverse complement strand
TTATATTTGAGACGACTGTATAACCAACAAGATTCATTTTCAGATTCAACAGAATATCTCTTTGTTTCTTGGGACCTAGAACTAGCATCTCTGTTTTGTCCGAGTTTAAAAGTAGCAGATTTGCCGACATCCAGTTCCTTATGTCTGAAACAAAGGCATCCAGGGAGGACAATATTTGGGCTTCACCATGTTTCTGTCACGACTTCCGCCGAAGTTGGTCCCTCTCCTTGTTCGGGCGGTCGATATCACCGACCTTCTAGCCATCGCTGATCCATTTTTCATTTTCCATTGGTTTTGTCTTGTCTTCCATCACACCTGGTTTCAATCCCATCAATTACATGTTGTGTATTTAACCCTCTGTTTCCCCTCATGTCTCAGTGATTGTTTGTTGTATGTTTTGTGCAAGTCATGTTCTGGTGTGCGACGGGTTTTGTACCGTTTTATATTATTTTTGTATATATTGGTTTTCAGAGTTTTTTTTTGCATTTATTAAACTACTCAGTTTATACCATGTTCACTCTCCTGCACCTGACTACCTTGCCACCAGTACACACCCATTCCAGTTTCATAAAAATGTACAGCTATGTGTCGTCCGCATAGCAGTGAAAGTCAACATTATGTTTCCGATGTTGACTTTCACTGCTAAAATATATAGTGAAAACAATAGTGGTCCTAAAACGGAGCCTTGAGGACAGTGTTAATTCATAGTAATTTTCATTTAAGGCTGCAGAATGTGAAAACTCTGCAAGGCGGGTGTAAAGACTTACCAGGCACTGGAAAAAAGCTGGTTAAGAAATCTTGACTTGAAGTCCTACCTTAAGAAACATTGTTCTCCAATAATCTTCCGTTATGATCTTGGTCAGCTTTTGTCTTTGTCACTCAACACTGCGTACATCTTCCCTAGATCCTAACATAGCAAGACACTAAACAGGACATAAACTGATCATAATCAGAGACCTGCTCTGTGGGAAAGATGTCTCCCACCTGAGCTGAAGCTGAAGGGAAAGCCCTGATGCTCAGATACTGCCAAAATGCTCCGTCTAAACGCAAATACGCCTAGCATGCGACACAGTTCTGGAAACATTTGGAACTTAACTTTCATATGTGAGAAATATTTCAAATACAACCAATAAACTTACTGTACGCAGTTTAGGAAAGTTACACCCGGCTATATTTTGAGAAACACCAGAAATGTGGAATGGAATGGTTCTATGGAAATGCTAGCGCAAGGTAAGAGGACGTGTTGTAGCCTAGGCGGTGCGTTAATACAGCCAGGTGCAACTTTGCTAAACTGCACACATTAAGTATATTTTGTATTTAAAAGAGTATTTCTGGCTTATATGAAAGTTAAGTTCGAAAGGGTTACAAAACCGTATTGCAAGTAAGGCATATTTGTGTTTCTCCTTCACCCAAATCCAGACAGCTGATGTTCTGAAAGAGCTGCAAAATCTGGATACTAACAAATCAGCTGGGCTAGACAATCTGGATGCTCTCTTTCTAAAATGATCCAAAGAAATTGTTGCAACCCCTATTACCTGTTCAACCTCTCTTTCGTATCGTCTGAGATCCCTAAAGATTGGGAAGCTGCTGCGGTCATCCCCCTCTTCAAAGGGAGAGACACTCTAGACCCAAACTGTTACAGACTTATATCCATCCTGCCCTGCCTTTCTAAAGTCTTCGAAAGCCAAGTTAACAAACAGATCACCGACCATTTCAAATCCCACCATACCTTGTTGTCCGGTCCTCCTGCAGTCTCTATGGCGGTGCCACAGGGTTCAATTCTCAGGCAGACTCTTTTCTCTGTATATATCAATGATGTTGCTCTTGTTGCGGGCGATTCCCTGATTCACCTCTACGCAGACGACACCATTCTGTATACTTCTGGCCCTTCCTTGGACACTGTGCTATCTAACCTCCAAACGAGCTTCAATGCCATACAACACTCCTTCCGTGGCTTCCAACTGCTCTTAAACGCTAGTAAAACCAAATGCGTGCTTTTCAACCGTTCGCTGCCTGCACCCGCACGCCCGACTAGCATCACCACCCTGGATGGTTCCGACCTAGAATATGTGGACATCTATAAGTACCTAGGTATCTGGCTAGACTGTAAACTCTCCTTCCAGACTCATATCAAACATCTCCAATCTAAAATCAAATCTATAGTCGGCTTTCTATTCCGCAACAAAGCCTCCTTCACTCACGCTGCCAAACTTACCCTAGTAAAACTAACTATCCTACCGATCCTTGACTTCGGCGATGTCATCTACAAAATAGCTTCCAACACTCTACTCAGCAAACTGGATGCAGTTTATCACAGTGCCATCCGTTTTGTCACTAAAGCACCTTATACCACCCACCACTGCGACCTGGATGCTCTAGTCGGCTGGCCCTCGCTACATATTCATCGCCAGACCCACTGGCTCCAGGTCATCTACAAGTCCATGCTAGGTAAAGCTCCGCCTTATCTCAGTTCACTGGTCATGATGGCAACACCCACCCGTAGCACGCGCTCCAGCAGGTGTATCTCACTGATCATCCCTAAAGCCAACACCTCATTTGGCCGCCTTTCCTTCCAGTTCTCTGCTGCCTGTAACTGGAACGAATTGCAAAAATCGCTGAAGTTGGAGACTTTTATCTCCCTCACCAACTTTAAAACGTCTGCTATCTGAGCAGATAACCGATCGCTGCAGCTGTACATAGTCTATCGGTAAATAGCCCACCCATTTTACCTACCTCATCCCCATACTGTTTCTATTTATTTACTTTACTGCTCTTTTGCACACCAGTATATCTTCCTGCACATGACCATCTGATCATTTATCACTCCAGTGTTAATCTGCTAAATTGTAATTATTCGCCTACCTCCTCATGCCTTTTTTTCTCTTTTTTTCTACTGTGTTATTGACTTGTTTATTGTTTACTCCATGTGTAACTCTGTGTTGTTGTCTGTTCACACTGCTATGCTTTATCTTGGCCAGGTCGCAGTTGTAAATTAGTTCTCAACTAGCCTACCTGGTTAAATAAAATAAAAAATAAATAAAAAAAGCTTCAATGCCACACACCACTCCTTCTGTGGCCTCCAACTGCTCTTAAATGCTAGTAAAACTAAATGCATGCTCTTCAACCTATTGCTGCCCGCACCTGCCCGCCCGCCTAGCATCACTACTCTGGACGGTTCTGACTGAGAATATGTGGACAACTACAAATATCTAGGTGTCTGGTTAGACTGTAAACTCTCCTTCCAGATTCACATTAAGCATCTCCATTCCAAAATTACATCTACAGTCGGCTTCCAATTTCGCAAGAAAGCCTCCTTCACTCATGCTGCCAAACATACCCTCGTAAAACTGACTATTTTACCGATCCTTGACTTCGGCGATGTCTTTTACAAAATAGCCTCCAACACTCTACTGAGCTAAATGGATGCAGTCTATCACAGTGCCATCCGTTTTGTCACCAAAGCCACATATACTACCCACAAACTGCGACCTGTATGGTCTCGTTGGCTGGCCCTCGCTACATATTCGTCACCAAACCCACTGGCTCCAGGTCATCTATAAGTATTTTCTAGGTAAAGCCCCGCCTTATCTCAGCTCGCAGGTCACCATAGCAACACCCACTCATAGCACACGCACCAGCGGGTATATCTCACTGGTCATCCCCAAAGCCAACACCTTCTTTGGCCGCCTTTCCTTCCAGTTCTCTGCTGCCATTGACTGGAAGGAATTGCAAAAATACTGAAGCTGGAGACTTATATCTCCCTCACTAACTTTAACCATCAGCTGTCATAACAGCTTACCGATCACTGTACCTGTACACAGCCCTTCTGTAAATAGCACACCCAACTACCTCATCCCCATACTGTTATTTATTTTGTTGCTACTTTGCACCCCAGTATCTCTACTTGCACATCATCATCTGTACATCTATCACTCCAGTGTTAATGTTAAATTATAATTATTTTGCCACTATGGCCTATTTTATTGCCTTACCTCTCTAACCTTACTACATCTGCACACACTGTACATAGATTTTAATATTTTGTTATTGACTGTATGTTTGTTTATCCCATGTGTAACTCTGTGTTGTTGTTTTTGTCGCACTGCTTTGCATTATCTTGGCCAGGTCGCAGATGTAAACGTGAACTTGTTCTCACCTGGCCCCCCTGGTTAAATAAAGGTGAAATAAAATGTAAAAAAATCCATAAAAATAACATGTTCAGCTACTTAAGACATTGGCTTAAATCTAGGTTGTGTATTTAGATTTTGAGAAAACCAACATCTAATGAAGAATCTTTCAGTTCTCTCATTGACTTCTCAAACCCCAAACCCTGGCCTGGTCTGTTAGTCTGTTTTGCAAGCGTTCCCGGAAGTCTTGCGATGTTGCGACTTTGGGTTTAGAAACTCTGTGGCCTGATCATCAAATATTCTCAATGCCCCTGATTTGTCACTTGTTCTCACAGTCACAAAGTCAAAACCAGTTGGTGTAAATATTATTTTCACTTATATTTCACTTCTCCACTTATATGACTGCTTTTTCGTAGCAGGTTAGGCGAACCTACGCAGCAGGTTAGAAGACTGAGAGTGGGGTTAGCGAAAATGCTCACCTAACCTACGAAAAGTCCCTTCGTTATCGAAGTGGCGTGAAGAGTTTTTCCCATAAAGATAAAGCAATTGTCTCTTTAATAAACCCACTTCATTTCTAAACCGGAACTACGATTTGGGAGTTTCACGTAATACTTCCGACTGGGCACAGACACTATTTACGTTGCGATCGTGTGAAGAAGTCTGTGTAGTCATAATTCATCAAAAGTATTGATGTAGCTACTAGCTCAATCTTTCATCAATGCAAATCTGAAAGCGTTGTCAATTAGCTACAGTCGTGATAAATACCAACAAACAATGTCAAATTTCATCGCGCTGCAGACCCAGCTGGCCTCCGTCATGGATACACTTGTTCACGCGGCGGTGGCCGAACTGGGTAAACTTATAGAAGACAGCTCTGTCTTCGTGTTCAGCCTGCAACGGGCCCAGGGACATTGCGAGGATGACAAATTATCTGCGAATCTACAGACTGAGAGTCAGAATAAGATGGTAAGTCACCATGAGTGCGAGAGAGGAAAGGCCCTGCCTAGCAGCTGGTTAGGATACTGAACCGAGGTCGCTATTAACGTTAGCGTTTTGCCCATATCACATTCACAGATCAGCTGACCTGTTGGCCCTACCATGTTTATAAACAGATACAGGTGACGGATACCATACATGAATAGAAGAGCCACTTTCTCAATATTCCTTTTTTTGTTGTTGAAATAAGCATTGCTCATCTCTTTAAAAAAAAAAGGTGTATTATTATTATTTTTTAATTTACAGACACACTTCGCAACACTCATGGAGGTACTGGGCAGTGAAGCATTGGGTAAAATAATGAAAATTATGGATGATACTAAGTTTTTGATGGACTTTGAATCCAAGACCTTCAAAGAACATGGAGGGAAAAAAGCTAAACCACAAGCAAGCATCTTGAATATTCTGTCAGTTGGGGGAATGGGTAAGTAGCATAGATGTTTATATTGCTTTATCTGTTGCACTACAAGCTACAAGAATGACCTATTTATCTTTCTAATGCCTCCTTTCTTTGGTGTAGCAGAGGAACATTCTTATGGTGGAACTTGTAAAACTGTGGCGCAAACTTTTTCAATGCAGGTAAGCACTTTGCAGATTGCTTCAAGAGTCATTGTTTCTGCAAACACTTTTGCTGGTTTCAATAGACAAAATGTGAAATGTTTGTAGTCTGTGCCATTTCAATAACATGATCCAATTATGTTCCTGAAGTTCACACCTAATCAATCTGTTTGTGCCGGTAGTCTGCAGATGTGGAGGAAGTGGACACCCCAGAATCTCCCCTCGTCTTGGCTGTCTCTGTCAAAGACGAGTATGGACAAATACACCTGGGGGCCATTGCAGAGAGTAAGTATAAAGCCAGTATTAGGACGGCCTATATCAAATGATCTCCTGCCACCTAAAATGAGATGTTTTATATATGTCTTACAGGAGCTGCTGACGATGCTTTTGCAGCAAACTCTTCCTCAGAGAACCAATATTGTATGATTAGCGATGACCCACCAGTGAACCCCACAAACATCCTATTGGAGTCTTTGTTTGCCCAAAAGAAGCTCTTTATTTGCACAGAGTGCGGGAAAAGTTTCTCCACGCAGAGTAACCTCAAATCCCACCAGCGACTTCACACAGGCGAGAAACCGTTTGTGTGCATGTTCTGCAACAAAGCCTTTGCCCACAAACAGAGTTGTAATGATCACATCCGCACCCACACTGGTGAGAAGCCTTTTATATGTGGCGTCTGTGGGAAATGTTTCGGCAAGCAGGCACACCTCAAGACCCATTCGATAATACACACTGGAGAAAGCCTTACAGCTGCAGCGTGTGTGGCAAGAGCTTCAACCTGGCTCAAAATCTGTCTAGACACCAGCAAATTCACACAGGAGAGAAAATCTTCACCTGTTTGCTGTGTGGGAAAGGCTTCACACGCGCTGTAACACTGAAGACCCATCAACTCATTCACACTGGACAAAAGCCCTTCCAGTGCAATCAGTGTGACAAGAGTTTCCGTCATTCTGTCAATCTGAAGAACCACCAGCGGATTCATACAGGCGTCAGGCCATTTAGCTGTGACTTGTGTGGCAAGACATTCCGTCAATCAGTGAATCTGAAAATACACAAGCGCATCCACACTGGAGAGAGGCCATTTGGCTGCACAGAATGCGGCAAGACCTTCAGTCAGCAGAGTAGTCTTATCTCTCACGGACGCACCCACTCTAGCGAGAAGCCTTTCGAGTGTAGCTTCTGTGAGAAAAGATTTAACAACACCAACTGTCTGAAGTTGCACCAGAGAATCCATACAGGAGAGAAGCCGTACAGCTGTGAAATCTGTGGGAAGACTTTCAGTCAGGGCAGTCATCTCCGAACTCACAAGAAGCATGTCCACGCAGGAGGGAAACAGTACATCTGTGATAAATGTGGGAAGAGGTATTCAGACAAACGGAATCTTAAGATGCACAAATGTGTTTATGCCTCAATCTAACATTGATGTGCAAACGGTTTCAATCTTTGACAGACTTTTGTTGTCCTTTGCTTTGCTGTTTTTATGCCTGTTGGTTGAATCACCAGATGTCTCTGGTGAAAGCCTTGAAGCCTGGCAGGTGAATCTAGGGAATCCCCTTTCAACTTGATTTTAGCCTGAGCAAAAATGTATAGTTTTTATTATGGAATAGGACTTGCTGTCAGGGGCTAGGTATTTTAGTTTTTGTTCCCATTTAAGCAATTATGAAAAGGAAAAAGCAGAAACAATATATTTAAGTTAAATAATGTTTTCATGTTAGTGTGTACTGTATATAATAATGCCATTTTTGTAAATATGTAAGAAATTTTATTTAGCATAACTAAAAGTATAGTTAACATTTTGCAGCCTGATATGTATTGATATCATTTGTAAAAAGCCAATAAAACTGAAGCTGGTGTTTGGATACAAAAAAATCTGTAGATTGTCTTGTTCTAACAGAATTGCTTGGCTGGCTAGTCTGTATTTCCAAAACATCAGGTCCATTTGTATTTATTGCTTACCACATGTACTTGTTTCTTAAGGTTTGTTTCCCACAGACTTGAGTTAAGAATTCACACATTTTCTATTTTATAGCATTTGTTTTTATATACTTTATGTAAAAGAGACAAATCAACACATGGCTGTATTTAGTGGGATGGAACAAATTGGTTCAAACAAATCACAGTAAATTACGGGAATGTAATCATTAAAGACATGCAATGATTCAATTTTGGCCATTTCTTCTGTGTGAACTTTGTTATGGATCCAAATGGAAACCTTGCTACCATGTTGCTTTATTGCCCAATTCACTGCTACGCTAAACTCAATTGAAAGGTTGACATTTGCTGTTGCAGCACTTTGAGGCTTATTTTAGTGATTCATTTGACTGATTTTGTTTGCCTCATTGTTTATTTTGTTACTATTATTTAAGGACGTGAGAACTCTATCTAGTGTTGCTGTTGCAAAACTGGTAACTTGATCTGTTCAATCAATACGTTCAAAGAAAGCCTTTATTGATAAAAAAAAAGAATATTATATTGCCACCTGGTGGTCTGGCAGAAATAATTTTATTCAATGACATTTGATAAATGGTAAGTTAATTATTTCACTGTGAATCATCAGTATCACAGTAATGCTAGCAAGAAAAGTGTGCTGTTTCTCAGGTTGACATAAAATTCAAATGTTGGGGTTAAGGGGAGGGTATGTTTATATTTCTGACGTCGGGGTCAGCTGTGCTTGAAGCGGTGAGCGTGTGGATGATTCAGAGATTCGAGTGAGCGACCGAGTGCACAGTCTTGACAGCGCCGAGCTTAGCAACACTGAACGCCACAAGGAGCCCTTCAGCTAGCTAGCTACTAAACAAGCGGAAACAAACGTTTTTCCTTACAATATTTCTTTGACAAGACATGGAAATGAACACCAGGAGGGAGGCGACGAGAAAATCTGGATGAATTGGTGGACCATTAAAAAAACGCCTGCTTCAGAGAAAGCACTCTAACGTTAGTTAGCTAGCAAATGTGGATTAGACTTTCTCAGTCATATATATGATCGTAAGTTTTCATATTTAATGGATGGGCTTCGTTCAGCAAGCAGTGTAAGGCTATTTAACTGAACATTAATAATTTAGCGAGCTAGCCAGACTACTGCCTTGAACTTGCTAGTTAGCTAACTTACTAGCCAGCGTTAGCAATTGGACCAGCACTTCATATTCAATCATCTTGCCTCTTCACTTTTCAATTCATGAATTTGCTGTAGCGCAAGCTGATGCGTCGTCTGTTTCAATAGGTAAGTACGAGTCACCTGTGTGTGTCAGTTGTTCAGTGGAAGTCCTGTCTGGTTATGACATTAACTATCGCTTCTCAGGCCTGATCCAGCAGCTGAGTTACAGCAGTGCCTAATTTACAGTACTCTGAGTCATTAGCCAGCAGATTCAGACCCTCACCGTTACGCTTGTTTACACGTAGCCCAATAATGGTCTAACGTTGTTCCGAAAGCCAAAACGGCCAATCTGAACGTGAATCGATTCTCAATTGCGGTACGGTTCTAGAAACAAATCCCTCTACTTTAATATAAAAAAATAATTTCATAACTGCAATTTTTTAATTAACCGTTGCAGCCAGAAGTATATATCAGTGACTACACTTTGTGGCGTCCATCTACCATTTACACATAGGTGTAAAGCGACGCAGATGGCTAATTAGCAAAGAGAAGGGTGCAACTGCAGCCCGTCATTTGGGGTGTTCCTGTATATTTTCTTCTATTGGTCCTTTTTTAAAAGCTGACTCCAGTACAGTAGATGGCGGTAATGCACTATAACGTTCGATGACAACTGGGGATAAACCCCACAGGACAACGGTAGCTAGCTATAGCAAGTACACACCGGTAGAGTGTCCTTCGCCCCCTCCTGTTGGGCACTGTTTTTCCACAGTTCTGTTAATGACTGCGAGGGCAGGTGTTCGGTAGGCGGGCGCAAAGGACACTGTGTGCTAGCTTAGCCAGCTATGGTAAACTCACCCCATTCCGTACAAATGTGCGCAATCGCAACATTCAAACGAGGCTACAAAGAAAACTAATGGGACTGTAGCGACTGTGTTGACGTCAAAATCGGGGGTGTGAACTAGGTTTCTATTTAAGCGTTGATCGACATGGTAATGGCTCTATAGTATTGGAGGAAAGTTGAGAAAACTGACCCTCCGTTACATCTCGACGTGTCATGTCGTAACGTACAGCACGCATAAAGCAACTATTTCTATCTTACAGTCTCTCTCCACCAGGTGTAGCACTTCTCTCATCCTTTAAAAACAAGTAATAGACAGTTACACGGGGGTAAGGGGGGAAACCTAGTCATTTTTTCCGTCATCATTGCATGCGATCATCATTCTCAAAGCCGCTGTTTACTTCTAGGTTCACTTTAGCACCGCCCTAAAAACCCGATTCAAATTCGACACAAACCTTCAAATAGGTATGTAATGACACATTATATAAACTCTTTATAGTGTTTTATTTACATTTTAGAGGCGATAAGGTAATAAGTTGGATAGATCGAGTGAAAAAAAGCAATTTTCCCACACATCTCTCCTTCTCACTATCACTCATTAGTTTCGCTTCCCCACCCGCCATTTTTAAAAAGACCCGACCGGGGCTCATTGCCTGCTTGAATTATGCAGAAACGGGCAGCGTTTAGGTCATGTAATTGATTCTGTTGGAAAGGGGAGAAATTGTGCTTTACAATGGTATTGACATTACAGTTGATCTGGAATTATTATGTTTTTGGGGCTCTAAAATAAGGAAAATTGTACGGACCTGCTGTGTACCGAAGTAGCTAGCGGTAGGCAGTGTCCTTTGCCCCTGCCTGTCAGGCATATTTTTCTCCGGTACACAGCAGGCGGGAGGCAGAGGTGACACCATGTGATAGCTAGCTATCACACAGTGTAGTTTCATCCCGCTGTACTGTCGGCGCTGTTGTTTTTCTGCAGTTTTGGTTACGAAGGTGAAGGCAAGTGTTCGGCAGGCTGGAACAAAGGACACTGTCTACCGGTGGGAAAACTCATAACTTTTATTTCCCTTTTGACATGTATAAAAGTGTCGCACAAGCATGAACATTTTCTCAGGGGGTGGGGTGTTCATGAACGAACCAATTGGATACTCGTGGAGGGGTGTTCCTGCAGATGCAGGAATACCCACTTGCAAGAATGCTCCAAATTGCAGGCTGCAGTTGCACACTATTTCTGACTGTCTTCCGTCTGTTTTCCGTGAACAAGTGCTGTAACATGGAAATATGGTCGGGTGGGAACACTAACTCTGTAAAGGTGTGTATCAATTTAACCATATTTGTTTTTGAAAATTATTTCTTGCTGATATGAAAGAGAAGGTCCTTATGCTTCCAAAACCGTACCGCAAGTGATGCGGCGTGTTAATGTTCAGACCAAGAGTTGGGGGCGCTTAACAAAATACCCTGTACAGAAGATGCCTTCATCCAATGACACTTATGTGTCATGTAATGGAACTGAGAGTCATTATCAAGGGCTAGTTTATACTGAGCTGCACTGGGGTCGGAACGTCATCATGGTTAAGACCCTACGGAGCCAGTGTGAGATATGGCCTGGAAAACGTACCTCAATCCAGGGATGAGAAATTGCGTTGTACACCGAATTCTCCCATTTATACCAACTGTTACACAGAATAGATAGAACGATTGCTAAAAAAACTAGCAGCATTTCATGATGTATCAGTTTGGATATACATTACCAGTCAAAAGTTAGGACACACACTCTTTCAAGGGTTTTTCTTTATTCAGACTATTTTCTATATTGTAGAATAATAGTGAAGACATCAAAACTATGAAATAACATATGGAATCATGTTGTAACCAAAGAAGTGTTTCATATTTGAGATTTTTCAAAGTAACCACCTTTTGCCTTGATGAAAGCTTTGCACACTCTTGGCATTCTCTCAACCAGCTTCATGAGGAATGCCTTTCCAACAGTCTTGAATGAGTTCCCACATATGCTGAGCACTTGTTGGCTGCTTTTCCTTCACTCTGCTGTCCAACTCATCCCAAACCATCTCAATTGGGTTGAGGTCGGGGGATTGTGGAGGCCAGGTCGTCTGATGCAACACTCAATCACTCTCCTTCTTGGTTAAATAGCCCTTACACAGACTGGAGGTGTGTTGGGTCATTGTCCTGTTGGAAAAACAAATGATAGTCCCACTAAGCGTAAACCAGATGGGATGGCGTATCGCTGCAGAATGCTGTGCTGGTTAAGTGTGCCTTGAATTCGAAATAAATCACTGACCGTGTCACCAGCAAAGCACCATCACGCCACTTCCATGCTTCACGTTGGGAACCACACATGCAGAGATCATCTGTTCACCTACTCTGCATCTCACAAAGACACGGCGGTGGGAACCAAAAATCGCAAATTTTGACTCATCAGACCAAAGGACAGATTTCCACTGGTCTAATGTCCATTGCTTGTCTTTCTTGGCTCAAGCAAGTGTCTTCTTCTTATTGGTGTCTTTTAGTAGTGGTTTCTTTGCAGTAATTTGAACATGAAGGCCTGATTCATGCAGTCTTCTCTGAAGAGGTGATGTTGAGATGTGTCTGTTACTTGAACTCTGAAGCATTTATTTGGGCTGCAATCTGAGGTGCAGTTATCTCTACTGAACTTATCCTCTGCAGCAGAGGTAACTCTGGGGCTTCCTTTCCTGTGGCGGACCTCATGAGAGCCAGTTTCATAGCGCCTGATGGTTTTGCGACTGCACTTGAAGAAACATTCAAAGTAATTTGAAATTTTCCAGATTGGCTTACCTTCATGTCTTTAAAGTAATGGACTGTCGTTTCTCTTTGCTTATTTGAGCTGTTCTTGCTATAGTATGGACTTGGTCTTTTACCAAATAGGGCCATCTTCTGTTTAACACCCCTACCTTGTCACAACACAACTGACTTGCAAAAACACATCAAGAAGAAAATACATTTCACAAATTAACTTAACAAGGCACACCTGTTAATTGAAATGCATTCCAGGTAACTACCTCATGAAGCTGGTTGAAAGAAGGCAAAGCTGTCATCAAGGCAAAGGGTGGCTATTGAAGAATCTCATATGAAACACTTTTTTCTAATGAGAGCGCTGAGCTAGCCTGCAACGTCACTTCCTGGAGTAGCTCAAACTGCGCATGTTGCGTCTCCATGAAACGACATCTTAACCGACTTAATTTGGCGTCAATGCGTTATTGAATCTTGGCATAGGAAGGAATGGTGTCATGTGATGGCTTTGTCCATTCATCTATACAGTCATTGGCTTAAAGGCTCCAGCCACATTGGCCCAGAGGTAAAGAATCCCTTGTTTTACCTCCACATTCTTCTCTAAACCAGCATGCCTTGCATACTTGAATTGGAAGTGAGTCTAACTGCAACTTGTAAAACACTGACTGATGGTAGTGTGATTGTTGTGGCCTTGTCATTGTAAAATCCCCCACAGTCTGACCGGTTGGATTTAATTGTCTGTGTGGTGGTCATAAGAGGACAGCCACACTGCACACTGTGTCAAGGTCTATGCAGCGAAACACAATGTTGGATTTCATGTATGGATTTGGCTCCATAATGGTTAAAAAGACATGAAGAGCCTTGATTCCCAGAGGAACATTCTCACTCTCATGATAAATTCAACCATTACAGAGGGAGATGGAAGGACTTGCATGGCGTTATGGAGGTCAGTGAGCCCCATTGGAGCCACGCAGCCTGGGGGTAATGTGAGTCTCCCGGTAGACTTGCATGCCAGAGCACAGAATACAGACGAGGGATATCTGCATGCACTGACGCAGAGAACCATTAGCCCTCAAGCCTGTCCTAGTTAGGCTACTGTATCCTAAGTTGTTGGATATTTGTCAGTCAAGTTTAGGTATGTTGACTCGTTGGTGTTCTCTTGATGTTAGGTTATTACAATGTTTGTCAGTGTTTCCGACATGTATGCGTGTCATTTGTTTGTGCATGATTTACAGTCGCCCTTTACAGTCCGCTATACTACCGTCCTAGCTGTTAAATAGTTTAGCCATGGTGTTTTCTTTCCTCTGAGGTTGAGGTGTATCTATGTTGGGATATCTGGGTTGTGTTGAGAAGGGTGTAACATGTTAAGAATGGTGAAACTCTCCGAACGCTGTAGACTTAAAATGTGTAGGCTAATTAGGGCTGTCCCTGACCCCCCCCAAAAACTATTTTGTCGATGTTCTTTCAACCAATCCATTGGTGTAAATGTTCAACTTTTTTTTTCATGTATAGACACGCTATGTTTGAATAAAATGAACCGTATGTAGGCCTTTGTGCATGTCTGATGCTTTTTATTAAGCACTGTGATTTATAAATGACGTCAAAAGAGGGAGCCAGATCAATATTGTCTAACAAGAAGAAAACAATCGGTTCCCTCCTCCCGTTGCCTGCTGGCCTTCGCAGATTCTGCCGTTAAGCTCCTGAAGTTGCCGGGAATAGTCCACACCAGTGGTCGGCAACCTTCTCCATTTGGAGTGACAAGCTATCGTTCCATTTCGACTGATCTGCAAGCCAGTTGTGATTTTCATGTGCACATTTTTGTGGAAGTTTCATTTAATTTATAATAAAGTCTTCATATCTCAGTCAATCTCATGTGGTTAATCAAAATGATATCTAAAAGTAACTACTATTGTCATTGCCAACTATGTAAAAATAGCCTACATACATAAAGCCAACAAATTAAAACATTGCAGCCTGCAGGTAGAACATGTCCTGATTTAAATATGTATATAGATATCTACAGTTGAAGTCGGAAGTTTACATACACTTAGGTTGGAGTCATTAAAACTAGTTTTTCAACCACTCCACAAATTTATTGATAACAAACTATAGTTTTGGCAAGTCGGTTAGGACATCTACTGTGTGCATGACACAAGTAATTTTTTCAACAATTGTTTACAGACAGATTATTTAACTTAAAATTCACTATCACAATTCCAGTGGGTCAGAAGTGTACATACACTAAGTTGACTGTGCCTTTAAACAGCTTGGAAAATTCCAGAAAATGATGTCATGGCTTTAGAAGCATCTAATAGGCTAATTGACATAATTTGAGTCAATTGGAGGTGTACCTGTGGATGTATTTCAAGGCCTACCTTCAAACTCAGTGCCTCTTTGCTTGACATCATGGGAAAATCAAAAGAAATCAAGACCTCAGAAAAAAAATGATAGACCTCCAAGTCTGGTTCATCCAATTTCCAAATGCCTGAAGGTACCACGTTCATCTGTACAAACAATAGTATGCAAGTATAATCACCATGGGACCACGCAGCCGTCATACCACTCAGGAAGGAGACGAGTTCTGTCTCTTAGAGATGCGAAAAGTGCAAATCAATCCCAGAACAACAGCAAAGGACCTTGTGAAGATGCTGGAGGAAACAAGTACAAAAGTATCTATATCCACAGTAAAACAAGTCCTATATCGACATAACCTGAAAGGCCGCTCAGCAAGGAAGAAGCCACTGCTCCAAAACAGCCATAAAAAAAAAGCCAGACTATGGTTTGCAACTGCACCTGGGGACAAAGATTGTACTTTTTGGAGAAATGTTTCATCAGACCAGAGGACAAAAATAGAACTGTTTGGCCATAATGACCATCGTTGTCTTTGGAGGAAAAAGGGGCATGCTTGCAAGCCGAGGAACACCATCCAAACCGTGAAGCACGGGGGTGACAGCAACATTTTGTGGGGCTGCTTTGCTGCAGGAGGGACTGGTGCACTTCACAAAATAGATGGCATTATGAGGTGGGAAACTATGTGGATATATTGAAGCAATATCTCAAGACATCAGTCAGGAAGTTAAAGCTTTGTTTCAAATGGGTTTTCCAAATGGACAATGACCCCAAGCATACTTCCAAAGTTGTGGCAAAATGGCTTAAGGACAACAAAGGCGAGGTATTGGAGTGGCTATCACAAAGCCCTGACCTCAATCCTATAGAAAATTTGTGGGCACAAGTGAAAAAGTGTGTGAGAGCAAGGAGGCCTACAAACCTGACTCAGTTACACCAGCTCTGTCAGGAGGAATGGGCCAAAATTCACCCAACTTATTGTGGTAAGCTTGTGGAAGGCTACCCAAAACGTTTGACCCAAGGTAACCAAAGTAAAGGCAATGTTATCAAATACTAATTGAGTGTATGTATACTTCTGACCCACTGGGAATGTGGTGAAAGAAATAAACGCTGAAATAAATCATTCTCTCTTCTATTATTCTGACATTTCACATTCTTAAAATAGTGGTGATCCTAATTGACCTAAGACAGGGATTTTTTACTATGGTTAAAAGTCAGAATTGTGAAAAACTGAGTTTAAATGTATTTGGCGAAGGTGTATGTTCCGACTTCAACTGTATATACAGTGCCTTGCGAAAGTATTCGGCCCCCTTGAACTTTGCGACCTTTTGCCACATTTCAGGCTTCAAACATAAAGATATAAAACTGTATTTTTTTGTGAAGAATCAACAAGTGGGACACAATCATGAAGTGGAACGACATTTATTGGATATTTAAAACTTTTTTAACAAATCAAAAACTGAAAAATTGGGCGTGCAAAATTATTCAGCCCCTTTACTTTCAGTGCAGCAAACTCTCTCCAGAAGTTCAGTGAGGATCTCTGAATGATCCAATGTTGACCTAAATGACTAATGATGATAAATACAATCCACCTGTGTGTAATCAAGTCTCCGTATAAATGCACCTGCACTGTGATGGTCTCAGAGGTCCGTTAAAAGCGCAGAGAGCATCATGAAGAACAAGGAACACACAGACAGGTCCGAGATACTGTTGTGAAGAAGTTTAAAGCTGGATTTGGATACAAAACGATTTCCCAAGCTTTAAACATCCCAAGGAGCACTGTGCAAGCGATAATATTGAAATGGAAGGAGTATCAGACCACTGCAAATCTACCAAGACCTGGCCCTCCCTCTAAACTTTCAGCTCATACAAGGAGAAGACTGATCAGAGATGCAGCCAAGAGGCCCATGATCACTCTGGATGAACTGCAGAGATCTACAGCTGAGGTGGGAGACTCTGTCCATAGGACAACAATCAGTCGTATATTGCACAAATCTGGCCTTAATGGAAGAGTGGCAAAGATATCCATAAAAAGTGTAGTTTAAAGTTTGCCACAAGCCACCTGGGAGACACACCAAACATGTGGAAGAAGGTGCTCTGGTCAGATGAAACCAAAATTGAACTTTTTGGCAACAATGCAAAACGTTATGTTTGGCGTAAAAGCAACACAGCTCATCACCCTGAACACACCATCCCCACTCTCAAACATGGTGGTGGCAGCATCATGGTTTGGGCCTGCTTTTCTTCAGCAGGGACAGGGAAGATGGTTAAAATTGATGGGAAGATGGATGGAGCCAAATCCAGGACCACTCTGGAAGAAAACCTGATGGAGTCTGCAAAAGACCTGAGACTGGGACGGAGATTTGTCTTCCAACAAGACAATGATCCAAAACATAAAGCAAAATCTACAATGGAATGGTTAAAAAATAAACATATCCAGGTGTTAGAATGGCCAAGTCAAAGTCCAGACCTGAATCCAATCGAGAATCTGTGGAAAGAACTGAAAACTGCTGTTCACAAATGCTCTCCATCCAACCTCACTGAGCTCGAGCTGTTTTGCAAGGAGGAATGGGAAAAAATTTCAGTCTCTCGATGTGCAAAACTGATAGACATACCCCAAGCGACTTACAGCTGTAATCGCAGCAAAAGGTGGCGCTACAAAGTATTAACTTAAGGGGGCTGAATAATTTTGCACGCCCAATTCTTCAGTTTTTGATTTGTTAAAAAAGTTTGAAATATCCAATAAATGTCGTTCCACTTCATGATTGTGTCCCACTTGTTGTTGATTCTTCACAAAAAAATACAGTTTTATATCTTTATGTTTGAAGCCTGAAAGGTGTCAAAAGGTCGCAATGTTCAAGGGGGCCGAATACAATGCCTTGTGAAAGTATATCTTAGAAATCACATTGGCTACGCATGGCCTGTCTTCAAGGAACATGAAACATTGTATTAACTTGGTCTGTCCTGAAGCTGGTTCTAGCTAACTTGCAACATTCTATGAAATATTCTAGACCCTCTGTTTCCTGTGCCAGTGAACTCTGGACAGACAGACACAGCTGTAGGCTGTTTGTGCAAGGGATAAGAAGTAATCAGGTTGTCCTACGTTATGTTTCCACCGGATCAGCATGACATTCCCCCCGATATTTATTTTGTATTTTTCTCCAAATAGGCTACATTGAGGAACTATTGTAATTGTCAATGTATTGAGTTGAGTTTATTTTATTTTTGACAGGGACAGTGCACATTAATCAACGTTTCAGTAAAAGTGCCGGTTTTAGCCAGCCGGCTAATTTTCAACCGCAGTCCCTGGGCAGGTTATTAAAAACAATTACAATATAGACAACGGCAACATAGGATAAGCAAGACGTAGCATACAGACATAGCAACATAGAACAAAAAGCAGCAAGACAAAATTCATAAAAGCAACAAAGTGTTTCCACACCTCACAAGCTACAGATAACATGGAAAGCGGCAACACACAGCTAAGGGACCATGTTCACAAATCTAATTGACCTTTAGCCATGTCTTCAAGCATTTTGTGAAAGTGTGATATGTGGTGCAGTTATGTGTGTCTGATGGCAGTGTATTCCAGACATGGGAAGCTCTCACAGAGAAAACAGATTTACTAAATGTGCTTTTCCTTAAGGTACAGTCACCTCTCATGGTAGACCTTGTGGATCTGCTGCCATATGTTTGGGTCTGTTTAACAAAAATACTGAGTGGAGGGGGAGCCAGGCCATTTAGACATGCGTCTTGTATGTATGTGAAAACCGACTGTTGAAAACATGTAGTTTTAGAAGCTATAGTGATGGTGAGTTAAGACCATCAGAAATGGTATCAGATCTCCAAATGGGAACATTTTCTAGGCCTACAGTACATTTCATGCAGGCCTGGTAGCCTAGGCCTGCTTCTATGCGTAATGAGGTGCGTGTCGTTACTCAAGCTTGACAGGAGCACAAGACGATGAATAAATTGACAAATGTAATACTCACAAGTGTAGCCTAGGTTGTGCGCCCTGCAAACAACGTGTCCACTCCTACAATTTCAACGGTAAAACTGTAATAATAATATATTAATTGCATTAACAGAAATGACCGTAATCAAACAAACATTGTAGATTTAGAAATGATGGGAATTAACGGTAAATGTACTACTGGTGTGCCATCACCGTGGCCTCCTTAATGGATCCACTGATGGATCCACGGAGACAGGCGTGAATCAGGCAGGTGCCTCATGACAATTTAAAATATATTTGCCACTGCTCAACAAAAAAAATCTTGGTTGACCAAGAGCCTACCGACCAAACAATCAACCAGTGGACTAAATGGGGTCAGCCCTAATGCTAATGTATTAGGGCTAGAGCTCACATGAATGCTTGCTTATTCTCCAGGACAAAGAAGAATGTCTGTTGAACATGATATATAGGCTGTTTCAATGTGAAAATTCTATAGTGTTGCACCCTCTTGCATAAGCTCCTGAACTCTGCGCTCTCTGGTGTCTCTCTTAATCACTCAGAGGAAGGGATTAAAGCTCCCCCAGTGCTCATTAACAAGATTAACAATTAGCCAGTGCTGATTCTGCTTTAAAATGCCCCACCAGAGTTGAGAGAGTGGACACGAGCCTGATGAACAACTGGACATCCACTGTATATCTTGCCCAGAATCGTTGAAGCTGGATTAGTACATGAGCTTAAATGCTCTCAGCTCTTCTCCAGCAGCTCTACTTGGAGAGCAGGTTAGGCTAATCCTCTTGAAAATAGCATTCAAATTTGTCCTCTGGTTTTGTTTGTGATTTGGTTAAAGAATGGAAGCATGAGGTCCTGGAGCAGGGAAAGAAGAACACAAAGGGCAGGCCTTCCCTCCCTGCCCCCTGGCCTGGCACTCTCCATTCTGTCTCTTCTCTCCTCCAGGCTCTTCCCTGTGGACCAGCCTAGCCTATCTGATATCCATAGATAATTAATGGCCCGGGCGTCTGTTCTTGCTGGGGTTTGGCAGTCTCTGTGTGCTGCCAACTCTGCATGGCCTCCTGTAGCTAGGGAGGGCTGTCTCTCTGAGAAACACAGCCTGGCATATTACCTACCCAGCTGTGATCAGAGGAAATGCATCTTAAAATAAATGCCCCCTCAGCAGTTTGGCCAGTGACTTGTTTGCTATTATTTTTTTAAGCTGCCATATGTAACTTTTTGGGCACCTTACCAAATTCACAGAAATGTGTTATAGGTCTGTCATTCTCATTGAAAGCAAATCTGTGAAGCGGTAGATCTGTTCTATGCAGTATTTCTATGCTCTCCTTAAGTT
The DNA here is from genome assembly GCF_034236695.1 of Oncorhynchus nerka. Lineage (NCBI taxonomy): Eukaryota > Metazoa > Chordata > Actinopteri > Salmoniformes > Salmonidae > Oncorhynchus > Oncorhynchus nerka. The sequence goes on along the minus strand of NC_088411.1, from coordinate 12,100,794 downwards.
TCATCTTTTGAGGATTTTACTTTCAGTTTTGTACACCAGCTGAAAATACAATATTTTTGGTTATGGAAAATATATTTCTCAGCGGTTTAGATGATACAATGATTCTGTACTCTAGATTGTTTTGTCACAAACTGAAATTAGGCGAACTATTAGAATTTTTGCAACCAGGAAATGGCAGATTGACTTCTTCCACGTTTTGTAACCTTAGTCTTATTCTAAAATGGATTAAAAGCAAAAACGGGTTTTTAGAAATGTTTGCTAAAAAAATTATCACATTTACATAAGTTTTCAGACCCTTTACTCATTACCTTGTTGAAGAACCTTTGGCAGCGATTACAGTACAGCCTCAAGTCTTTTTGGGTATGACGCTACAAGCTTGGCACACCTGCGTTTGGGGAATTTCTCCCATTCTTCTCTGCAGATCCTCTCAAGCACTGCCAGGTTGGATGGGCTGCGTCGCTGCACAGATATTCTCAGGTCTCTCCAGAGATGTTGGATCTGGTTCAAGTCCGGGCTCTGGCTGGGCTACTCAAGGACATTCAGAGACCTGTCCTGAAGCCGCTCCTGCCTTGTCTTGGCTGTGTGCTTAGGGTCGTTGTCCTGTTGGAAGGTGAAACTTCACCCCAGTCTAAAGTCCTGAGCGCTCAGGAGCAGGTTATCAAGGATATCTCTGTACTTTGCACCGTTCATCTTTGTCTTATCCTGATTCCCGACTAGTCTCCCAGTCCCTGCAACTAAAAAACATCCCCACAGCATGATGCTGCTACCACCATGCTTCACAGTAGGGATGGTACCAGGTTTCCTCCAGATGTGACGCTTGACATTCAGGCCAAAGAGTTCAATCTTGGTTTCATCAGACCAGAGAGTCTTGTTTTTCATGGTTTGAGAGTCCTTTAGGTGTCTTTTGGCAAGCTCCAAGCGGAGTCATGTGCCTTTTACTCGGGAGTGGCTACCATAAAGGCCTAATTGGTGGAGAGCTGTAGAGATGGTTGTTCTTCTAGAAGGTTCTCAATCTTTTTGTAAATCTTTTGTATAAAACCTTTAGTTAACTCCCATCTCCACAGACGACTGTGGAGCTCTGTCAGAGAGGCCATCGGGTTTTCAATTCCATCGATTGCTCAGTTTGGCTGGGAGGCCACTGTGTTCTTGGGGACTTTCAATGCTGTATAATGTTTTTGGTACCCTTCCCCATATCTGTGCCTCAACACAATCCTGTCTCAGCTCTACGGACAATTCCTTCAACCTTGTGGCTTGGTTTTTGCTCTAACATACACTTTCAACTGTTAGACCTTATATAGACAAGTGTGTGCCTTTTTCAAATCATGTCCAATCAGTTGAACTTACAACAGGTGGAATCCAACCAAATTGGAGAAACATCTCAAGGATGATCAATGGAAACAGGATGAACCTGAGCTTCATTTTTAGTCACATAGCGAAGTGTCTGAATACTTAAGTAAATAAGGTATTTCTGTTTTTTTAATACATTTGCCCAACTTTCTAAAAACCTGGTTTTGTTTTGTCATTATGGGGAATTCTGTGTAGATTGAGGAAAAAAATAAATGTATCAATTTTAGAATAAGGCTGTAACGTAACAATGTGGAAAAAGTCAAGGAATCTGAATACTTTCCGAATGCACTGTAAGACATTTAGGGCAATGTCATCATCAATAGCCTGGGGCATGGGAAGAGTATGTATTGCCTTGTTTTTCACAACACTCACAGATCAGGGTCCATTCATGACTTTGTTGCACCTGTGTGTTTATCTGAGGTGTGAACCTCATAAGTTGAGTCACAATCTGATAAAATAGGAGGGATAATGGGAATGCTCACACGCATATTATGAGACACCTTGTTCTATCATTATTTAGTAGAGTCAGAGATGATGTCATCTTTTAAGCTGGTGTTTCTATGTTAAGGGTTCATGAACTTGTACCTGAGCTCTCTCAAACCCTTTTGACTGTGTCTTTTTAGTTGTTCTCTGTCTGTTGTCCCAGCTGGTGCTCTAGAGCCTTGTGTATTGTGTGAACACTGGATGAGTGCATTGTCATGCGTTTGTTTACGGCACGGGCAGTTGTACCGCTATTCAGTGAGGGCATGGGTTTTGTGGGTAGTGTCTACTAGTTAGTATGGTGCTGTGAAAGAGTACGGAAGATGGTGGAAGCTAAGTGTGAGTTGGGGCTGGGATGATGCTAGTAGTGATATTCCATGGTAACTCGTTGTCCTTGGCTTAACCCTGGTTGGGCCCTGGCAGGGTTTTTAATGGATCAAAAAGGGGCTTCGGTGCCGCTGAAATGCCCCGCCAACCACCTATCTTGGCCCTGTAGAGATGTTTTAGCATTTCAAAGCTACGTTCTTGCAGTTCCACACAGATTTAGTTTTGCAGTTTTAAAGCTTATTTCCTGCAATTATACACTTTGCCATGTAGCTGAGAGGACATGTTGCAGTTTAAATGCCATGGATAATGCTGTATTCTTTTTCTCAAACATAATAGCAAAATTAATAGTCCTAACCTAATTGTTTTTGAACTGTCAAGCTTTTATTTTGGTGATGGTTAGTTCTCAAAATATATTATAAGTTTTATAGGTCCATTATTTTGTCTTCATACTTTATATGTGGTTTTAATCGTTTAAGTTTACATTTAAAGCGTTCTTCTATTCGGAAAATTATAATATTTGCTTACACTGTTTGGACATAGACGACCAGAAAATCAATTACAACCCTGCCTGGCTTAACCCCCAATATTCGCTGCCTCTGTAATTCAGCGTATCGCCTTTCTCGTTTCACCCACATTATTGACACCTGTCTGAGGCACTGGAATGCATACAGTAGACCCAACTGAAATAAATCCCTTTCTCGAGACATTATTCATTGGTCTGTACATGTTAGTCATCTCCACAGAATGAAGTCATTGTCTATTTGTATACGTTGTGTCATTGTTTCACAGGCAGGCCGATCTAAATGAATCTCTCAACAAGAACACACGTTTTGAACACGAGTAGGCTACCACCTAACACATTCTTAGTTTGGCACACCATTCTCGGAAAAGGGCAGCGGCACATGTCTCGCAGCAAACGTTAGGCATATCGCTGTTGTGGAACTCTAGTGAGAGCCCTTGAGTGGCGGCTGAGAGAATGGCCTCCTTTGTCTGTGTCCAGTGAAGGGAAGTTCATGCGCTAGAGTGCCGAGCCGAGTGAACACAACCCCAACACGAGGGACTTTGTCCAGCTGTGCCTTTGCCTACAGAGAAGCTGTGGGTAGTAAAGGAATATGAGATCAATGGCTAAGCTATAGACTCCTACCGTTAAAGAAAAATAATAATACAAAATATATATCTATTTAATTGATTTATTTTGTATTATTATTTCAAAACATTTTTTAAAAAGATATTTGTAGTCCATTTTAGATGCTTAGTGTCCTGTTACTTGTGGTTCTGTTCCAATGGAAGCGATGAATGATCCCATTAGATTGGAATTAGTGGATGGCTGTTTGTGCATGTGACATGCGTGCATCTGTGTGTGTGTGTGTGGGTTCATGATGTGTAACAAGAAAGAGCATTCAGTCTGTCTGGATCGGGGCTCTCTGTACAGGTCCTAAGTGACAATTACAGTGGCTTGTGAAAGTATTCATCCCCCTTGGCATTTTTACTGGTGCTAAACTGTAGGCGATCAACAGTAGCCTGGTTACGTCTTCATTGTGCTGTGACTTCAGACTCAAAGAAACGTTTTCTTGGGACAATGACCATTTTCCTTCTCTCAGACACAATAAACAAACAATGTTATGCAACAAGGGCTTAGCTGTATCCCACTCCAGTTGTTGAATGTTTAATACGTGGTGTGCACAACTGGACTCTTCTTCTACTTAATGGCTTTGGTCAATTGGCCATGAGAAACTAGGAACAGCAGGCATCATGAGCAGGTCAATGTGTGGATCAATAACTTAATTTCTGTTTGCTGTGTTATGCTATTGATCAATAGATGAGGATGTAATTTCATTCTGTGCTTGTTATATTTACTGTTGACTATATTGATGCATTTTGCTTTGTCAACCTCAAAGGTAGAAGCATCATTCTGCCATCTAGAGCTGCTAGCTGTAGTATGTAGTATGGACTCCCCCCAGCCCTATTAGAGGTGAAAGATACACACCACTGACCTCAGAACCTGGCTCACTGGTCACTTGTCTGCCGGCTGGCCGGACACAGCCTGGGGTTCTTACCATCTGCTCCTCAGACCAGCCACACAACCATCTGTGCTTGCCTCAGCGGTGGCCTGGACTCAAGTTCCGTTTACTGTAAAAGGCCTTGCTTTCTTTCATTGTTTAGCCGTACGGTCAACATCATCAATAATCAAATGGCTTGGAAAAGGCCGTCTTTACACCATGACCGTACCATATCAATTCAAAGATCAAGTCGAGCATCAATTTATAGACCATATTGTCGTCATTAACCCCATCCTTTCAAAAAAAATGGTTATACAAATTGTATACGGTACAATTCCTCCTAAGGGAGGGGACTTCTGTTACATTTACGTCACTGCCGTGAATTAGAGCATGATGAATTCTCTTCCTCAAAGGATGTAGGGTGGTGACGGAGAGGGGTATACAGAACGCTGAGAAGGACTTGCCTACGCTGTGTTTTTAATCGTCTAACCAACGTATACAGATTCATATCGGTGTCTGCTTGGATGGACACGACGTGCACGCAGGCCTAGGCTACGTCTGTCGACCCCTAATACATCAGTGCAGGGCCATCGGTAGCCTGGCTTTACATCCTTACAATCCACTGCTTATGATCCTGTCAGCCCGACTAGTCGGATACCTCTCCCTGGGCGGGGCCCAGCCCGACAGACGAGCTCCATCATCAAATATTAAAGCACCTGTTTTCCTCCACCTCATGCTGGGAGCCCATTCTCCCAGACAGTCTGGCCAACTGGGGAGTGTGACTGGGACAAGACATCCATCATTCATAACCTTTTTTAAAGTCGAACCAACATCTCTGAACTGAGGTGGTCAGTCAGACTTGTTTTCCCATGGTTTGCCACACAGTCACGTTTCTATTTCTGAAGGAAAAAGGACAGGCGAGGTAATGCTTCTCTAACTCGACAAACCAGTGTTCACGTTTGTAATCGACAAGACGACAGTCTTGACAATTCAGAGGGGAAAGATTCACATTATAGCCTCATTTCCACTGAAACCAGACTAATGAGCTGATGCAGCAAGTGGAACCCTATCCGTGTTTCCTGCTCTTATTGAATGACGGATAAAAGTCACAGCTTCAGCAGTAGTCGCACTGAAGTCTGAAGCCATATGGAGTTCTAGTGGGACAACGGTACACCTAGCGGGCCTGTGTGGATCCGTGTTACGTCATCCAGGACGTAGAGCTTCTAAGGCCCCTTTTTGTTTACTGAGAGTGGTTAGAGCAAGTCTTTCCTGACGTCGTTATCAGGCTCTTCCTCGTCTGGATAGCAGCTGGGTGTCTTATCATTCTCATATGACGATCTTCCTCTGTTAGACCTAGCTCTGTCTGTGGCTTGAGCCTTTTTAGTTGGTGATTTTCATACCTGTGCTGTTTGTAACTACCCTGGTAGGTTGACTGACAACCTGAACCAGGTTGCAGGCACTGGTTACAGTTTGAAGTTTTTTCTTGAGTGGGCAGCTTGATTAAAGCCAGTCAATATTTTAAATCACCCAGAAAATATACCTCTCTGATAGCACATTCATTATCAAGCATTTCACACGTTATCCAGATACTTACTGTTAGCACTTGGTGGTCTATAGCAGCTTCCATTTGTATTCCATTGAGCCCATTTCAGCGGTTACCGGGTGTGTTTGACAGGTCATTACAAACATTTCCGCGGCTGTAACGTTCATAGAAAAACCGTCACGCACAAGCAAGAGTATGGAAGAGTCACAGGAGTAAAATTAAAGCGAAAATTAAAGGTGCGATTTATGTGACAAGTGGATTTTGCATCCTTCAAACTAAGTGGGCAGGGCATGCACGATGCGTGTGTGCGCGCGCTCAAGGCAGGGGTTAGTTGCTGGGTATTTTAGCTTGCCCGATTAAAAAAAAAGAATATATATATATATAACTTTATATTAACGAGGCAAGTCAATCGAGAACAAATTCTTATTTACAATGACGGCCTAACCCACCCTATGGGACTCCCAATCACGGCCGGTTGTGATACAGCCAAGAATCGAGCCAGGGTCTGTAGTGACGCCTCAATCACTGAGATTGGAGTTCCTTAGACCGATGCTCCACTCGGGAGCCCTGATCATCAGAGGCACTTCACAATCCCACATTGTCACACAGTCCCAGAAAGAAAGGTTCCCTAAAATAACCTGGCATTCACGTTAGACACAATGACTCTGTTACAATGCAGAGGATGATGAAGAGGTCTTTTTGATCTATTTATTGAACAAAGACCTGGGTTAAGCCCCAGATGGCATCCTGTTCCCTGTTTTCTGCACTCCTTTTTGACCAGGGCCCATCCTCTGTACTGTTGCGTCGAGTCATTGTGGCCATCGTGGTTTGTGGTTTAAGGGAGTGGTGTTTGTGTGTGTGTTCTCCCGTCCTCCTCAGTTACAGACTAGAAGGGTGCTGCTGAAGTGAACCCGGTGACACTTTTTACATTTAAAAAAATAATTTAAAAACTCTGCTTGTGCTCCCTGGGTGACCTTCTCCCTCTGGACTAGAGGGCCCTTTGCCCTGGGGGTGAGAGCCACTTATAGATAGATCTTAGCCTAATAGTCATGCACAAGCTAAGGATAAGACTTCTGTGATGGATTGCTTATTGCGGCCAGACAGTGTAGTGGCCAGACAGTGTAGTAACATATATAGTTCTGTTGCCAATAATTAGGCTCATTTAGGTAGATTTCTGTTTTGTGGCTTTAGTGCATTTTTGTAAATGTCTAGTAGACAGGATGTTTAATCACAGCCACTCAATACATTGGGTTTTTCGTGAGCGAACCACATCCGCTGATATGTTGATTGAACTCTGAAAGTGATGCGCAAAGTAAAAGAAAATGTCTTAACAATTCTAACCTTGAACCCTGAAGTAAAAGGATCTGGTTTTAAAAAGAGAACTCGTTTCACGTCTCTGGTTGACTGTGGTGTGTGTATGTGTGTACAGAACGCTGTTGAGTCAGACAGTCTGGAAAAGCATGCTTTTAAATGCTCTCTGAAAAGCAGACACTTGGGCATGTAAAAAGGCATTGGTCGATAAAATCATGACTCCAGCCAGGCTGCGTGTCTGCTGCTGCTGCCCTCAACCTGACAATGTGACCAGTGGGAGTCATAGGGCTGAAGGGAGCCAACTGTTCTGTGCCCATGCGGTGCTTATCTATCCATCTTTAAACTTTTCAAGACTATTTCTATCCGATATCTAGGCCTAGCTCCCATCAGAATATTGTCTACCTCCTGATAGGGACAGATGAATAGTCTTAGTTGGCTTCATTTCCCTGTGGTTTGGCCTGCAGGTAGCCTACACCTTGCTCTCTTAAGACATTTACATATTACATTTAAGTCATTTAGCAGACGCTCTTATCCAGAGCGACTTACAAATTGGTGCGTTCACCTTAAGACATCCAGTGGAACAGCCACTTTACAATAGTGCATCTAAATCTTTTAAGGGGGTGAGAAGGATTACTTTATCCTATCCTAGGTATTCCTGAAAGAGGTGGGGTTTCAGGTGTCTCCGGAAGGTGGTGATTGACTCCGCTGTCCTGGCGTCGTGAGGGAGTTTGTTCCACCATTGGGGGGCCAGAGCAGCGAACAGTTTTGACTGGGCTGCGCGGGAACTGTACTTCCTCAGTGGTAGGGAGGCGAGCAGGCCAGAGGTGGATGAACGCAGTGCCCTTGTTTGGGTGTAGGGCCTGATCAGAGCCTGGAGGTACTGAGGTGCCGTTCCCCTCACAGCTCCGTAGGCAAGCACCATGGTCTTGTAGCGGATGCGAGCTTCAACTGGAAGCCAGTGGAGAGAGCGGAGGAGCGGGGTGACGTGAGAGAACTTGGGAAGGTTGAACACCAGACGGGCTGCGGCGTTCTGGATGAGTTGTAGGGGTTTAATGGCACAGGCAGGGAGCCCAGCCAACAGCGAGTTGCAGTAATCCAGACGGGAGATGACAAGTGCCTGGATTAGGACCTGCGCTGCTTCCTGTGTGAGGCAGGGTCGTACTCTGCGGATGTTGTAGAGCATGAACCTACAAGAACGGGCCACCGCCTTGATGTTAGTTGAGAACGACAGGGTGTTGTCCAGGATCACGCCAAGGTTCTTAGCGCTCTGGGAGGAGGACACAATGGAGTTGTCAACCGTGATGGCGAGATCATGGAATGGGCAGTCCTTCCCCGGGAGGAAGAGCAGCTCCGTCTTGCCGAGGTTCAGCTTGAGGTGGTGATCCGTCATCCACACTGATATGTCTGCCAGACATGCAGAGATGCGATTCGCCACCTGGTCATCAGAAGGGGGAAAGGAGAAGATTAATTGTGTGTCGTCTGCATAGCAATGATAGGAGAGACCATGTGAGGTTATGACAGAGCCAAGTGACTTGGTGTATAGCGAGAATAGGAGAGGGCCTAGAACAGAGCCCTGGGGACGCCAGTGGTGAGAGCGCGTGGTGAGGAGACAGATTCTCGCCACGCCACCTGGTAGGAGCGACCTGTCAGGTAGGACGCAATCAAGCGTGGGCCGCGCCGGAGATGCCCAACTCGGAGAGGGTGGAGAGGAGGATCTGATGGTTCACAGTATCGAAGGCAGCCGATAGGTCTAGAAGGATGAGAGCAGAGGAGAGAGAGTTAGCTTTAGCAGTGCGGAGGGCCTCCGTGATACAGAGAAGAGCAGTCTCAGTTGAATGACTAGTCTTGAAACCTGACTGATTTGGATCAAGAAGGTCATTCTGAGAGAGATAGCGGGAGAGCTGGCCAAGGACGGCACGTTCGAGAGTTTTGGAGAGAAAAGAAAGAAGGGATACTGGTCTGTAGTTGTTGACATCGGAGGGATCGAGTGTAGGTTTTTTCAGAAGGGGTGCAACTCTCGCTCTCTTGAAGACAGAAGGGACGTAGCCAGCGGTCAGGGATGAGTTGATGAGCGAGGTGAGGTAAGGGAGAAGGTCTCCGGAAATGGTCTGGAGAAGAGAGGAGGGAATAGGGTCAAGCGGGCAGGTTGTTGGGCGGCCGGCCGTCACAAGACGCGAGATTTCATCTGGAGAGAGAGGGGAGAAAGAGGTCAGAGCACAGGGTAGGGCAGTGTGAGGACATGATGATAAGATGACAAGACATGATGGCTTGACTGTCTCTGAAATGGGAGTGAACTCGAGGGCAAGCGTTGGTGGGCATCCACACCATTCCCAATTCAGTAGGCTCTTTGTGGTGAAACAATAGTTCAGGTATAAAAACATAAGACGCCAGGCTGCCTCAAAAAGTGCAAATCTATAGGCCGAGAGACTGTAGGCCTGCATTTGTCCTCCCCCGTCCATTAATCCATGTATGGATTCATCCACCACATGATTCTTGTTGCCGTACCACTGGAAGTCATCACTTGGGGGGGTTCATTGGCTAAGCAGGGTTCCAAGGAATATATGAGCATAAAGCATCACATCTTCCTGTGTTGCTGAAAGCTTTAATGTGCCCCACAGTTGTAATAGATCTCACGCTGCTCAATAGTACCTCTGCCCAACTGCCTTGACTTCTCAAGGGCTTTCTGTGTGGCATTCTGGCCCATTCTATGCTGTGTGTGTGTGCTGGTGAAGCCGTTTCTCCTGCTGTACTGTGTGTGTGCTGTTTTAATATATATATATTTTTTAAGGCGATCTGTCACAGAGATGTTGACATTGTCGTTCTGCCCCTGAACAGGCAGTTAACCCACTGTTCCTAGGCCGTCATGGAAAATAAGAATTTGTTCTTAACTGACTTGCCTAGTAAAATAAAAAAAAAATAAAAAAAAAATTGATTGCTGTGAAAGAGTGATGTCCCCTGGAATTTCTGTTAATGAGGCTTTGGCTGTCCTGCCTGTGACCTGGTTTAGTCTGACCTACCGTTGAAGTGGTGGGGTATCGTACATTGGGCCTTCAATTTAACCTAAGCGGGGAGAAGGAGTGGGAGAGAAGTGGGTCAGTGTGTGCCGGTAGAGTTGGCCTCATTGGTCACAAGCCAGGTTGGGGTCGGTCGCAAACTAACGCTACTGGCTGAACGCCTGCAGCCTTGTCATATGAGAGAAGTAAATACTGTAACCGTAATCATAGAATCACTATTTATAATATTTCTAACAGCCAAGGTGATGGAAGGAGACCTCTAAGCTCCACATTTACTTATATTGGAAGCAGTGGAACAGTGAAGCCTGGACCTGTGAAAGTATAATAGATGGCTGCAAAAGATCTCACTGCTCATGCAGTCCCGTGCTTGTGTGCTGCCTGCAACCCGGAGGTCACTGCAACCCGGAGGTCACTGCAACCCGGAGGTCACTGCAACCCGGAGGTCACTGCAACCCGGAGGTCACTGCAACCTAAAAGTTGTTCCCCAAATTAGACAAAGTCAAGCTGGTGGTGTATTTTAATATAGGCCATCTCAATAAACAACATTCTTCAAATGTGAAAAAGGGGCCCCTGAGGGGACAAAGGTTGGGAACCCCTGAGGTGGAGAGTGTTGATTGCAGCCAGGTGCCCAGTGTAGAGTATGGAGGCTTAAGCTCATTGGCTCCCTGTGCAAACCCATTCATCTGCAAGCAATCCCTGTCCTTGGCCAACCTTGCAACACAGCAACTTTCCCCTGCAGTATGTAGCATAGCTTACTTAGTTTACTGCCACAAACACACACACATTTCCTCTGTCTGTCTCTGTCATTCACCCCTGCCCACTGCCAGTACTCTTGATGAGAAGGGGCTGATGGCTTTGAGCCAGTGCTAGCCTACACTGATTGCTGAGTGGCCCCCTAATGGATTTCCCCAGTCAGTGAGCACATCTCCTCTGCCGTGTTATATATAGGTCGTAGTGCCTCAGCAGCACTAGTAGCTAATCAAATGTGCAATATAGTTACTACTTGTGCATATTATGAAGGACCTCACAAATGCAACTGAAAATTGATTGTGTGGGTCTTGTGTAGGAAGCAGTGATGGGGAGATGTTTTGATATCAGTGGTGCAAGTTCTCGTTACTGAATCCCTGTCGCCTGTCTTTGTAAACAGAGCTCATTGCAGAGTCATTGCTATGGAAACCAAGGTAAACGATGCACAGAGACAGTGAGTTTCTCACTGCTGTGGTATATCGCAATAAGACTCGGGGCGGCTGCACATAGGCCTATGGGTGTTTTGGAGAACCACCTTCTGAGGGGCCCGATGACCTAATCTTCATTTTCTTTTGAATCGATACTTTGTGCTTCGAACCCCTTGGGAATGATTTGCCGTCATACGGCGTCTGGCACGTCCATGGCCACGTTGTCATCTCGTGGTTTTAGGGGGGAGGACTGCATGCCCCTCTTGCCCCTGGCACATGTAACTTTTTAAAATAATAAAGGCCCCTGTTTGGTGGTACCCCTGTGAACACATGCCAGCCCCTACCCACCTGCCTATCATCCTCCATGCCCACTGGGCATCATCCACATGGTGGTAGTTGTCATCGGCAGGTAAGCCTATTATCAGTCTCCCGTAGACATAGGGAATATGGTGCTATTTGGGACGCATACACTATGTAGTGCACTACTTTTGACCAGAGCCGATAGGGAAGAGGGTGCCATTTGGGATGTGACCGTAGACCTTACTCCTCTCCTCTGTCTTCACTGTATGTCTCCCCACAGCTTCAGGCTGCGCTCAACTTGTCCTCAGAGTAGCAAATCCTGTTCAACGACATCATCACTGAACTTTAATGCATGTTAGTACATTGAATCTGTTTCGGTGGTTTTTTTTATGCTGCAACTTTGGCATTGCATGCGAGGGTGACAGAACAATTTAGCCTAAAGGTTAAGGTAGATACACTTGGGAACTAGGCTCCTGTTGGCTCAGTGGCATTGGGTGAGTAGCATTGTGATAATTAGGGGTGTGCTATCTGGTATGCATGTGTATGTGGAGACGTGGTTGTGCTCCGACAAGCCCTGACTCTGTTCCTGCCCATCCCAAGTCTGCTCACAGCCTAGTCTTTTGAACAGCAGGGCACTTTAATGGGCACGTTTTAGATGGTACAGGAATGACTGCTTTCCCAGAACAGATGTTATAAATCATTTAGAGCTTACTGTGTCTCTGTTTCTCGTTAGGTTGAATAGAATATTCACAGAAAGTAGCCGACTGTTATTTTATTGCATTTGATAGTCTTTTAACTGTCAAAGTAACTGTGTAGTGAAACTCACTTTAAAAAAAGTTAATATACTGTTAACTCATACCCAAATAATGTTGTTGACTCGTCCTATACATCTATTTGTTGCCAAAGCATAAATTATTGAAAAAACACTCCCCTCAAACTTGTATCTCAAACAGACCATTTAAAAAATGCTTGCTTTTTCCAGCGGTCTACTCGCATGAATATTTGTAATGACCCTTTTATAATGGCGCTTTAGGGGATGGCTGCCGTTTTTTACGGGCTCCTAACCAATTGTGCTATTTTGTGTGTTTTATTGTTTGTTGCTTCTTTTGTAGATAATATTTCTGCCGCTCTCTCTTATGACCGAAAGGAGCTTCTGGATATCAGAACGGCAATTACTGACCGCAAACTAAGATTTCTTTCTTTAATGAATCGGACGCGAAGGGTTTATTGCTTTTCCCGGACCTGGCCCAAATCCCCGTCATTCACATGAAGAGGAGACTCCAATACAGGGGGCGCAGATCTGGGTTCCTTGTGCGAATTTGTTGGTGAGTGGGTAACCCGCCTCTACCATCCGTCCTATTGGCCAACGTGCAATCATTGGAGAATAAACTGGATGACCTCCGTTCGGGACTATCCTACCAATGGGACATGAACTGTAATGTCTTATGTTTCACGAGTCGTGGCTGAAAGCTGACACGGATAATCTACAGTCAATCTACAGTTTTCTGTGCATCGGCAAGACAGAACAGCAACGTCTGGTAAGACGAAGGGTGGCGGTCTGTGCCTATTTGTTAATAACAGCTGGTGCGCGATCTCTAATATTAAGGAAGTCTCAAGGTTTTGCTCGCCTGAGGTAGAGTACGTCACGATAAGCTGTTTGAATGAATGATTACGAGCCTGCTGCTGCTCAGTCAGACTGCTCTATCAAATCAGACTTAATTATAACATAACACACAGAAATACGAGCCTTTGGTCATTAATATGGTTGAATCCGGAAACTATAATTTCGGAAAAAAAACGTTTATCATTTCAGTGAAATACGGATCTGTTCGGTATTTTATCTAACGGGAGGCATACCTAAGTCTAAATATTCTTGTTACATTGCACACCCTTCAATGTTATGTCATAATTACGTAAAATTCTGGCAAATTAGTTCGCAATGAGCCAGGCAGTTGCATATACTGAGAAATGACACAATTTCACCTGGTTAACTTCTTGGATATAGGGGGCGCTATTTTAATTTTTTGATGAAAAACGTTCCCGTTTTAAACAAGATATTTTGTCACGAAAAGATGCTCAACTATGCATATAATTGACAGCTTTGGAAAGAAAACACTCTGACGTTTCCAAAACTGCAAAGATATTGTCTGTGAGTGCCACAGAACTGATGTTACAGGCGAAACCCAGATAAAAATCCAATCAGGAAGTGCCGCATTTTTTTAAACCGCCTCATGCCAATGACTCCTTATATGGCTGTGAATGGGCCACGAATGAGCTTAGGCTTTCTGTCGCTTCCCCAATGTGTCGACAGCATTGTGACGTATTTGTAGGCATATCATTGGAAGATTGACCATAAGAGACTACATCTACCAGGTGGTCGCTTGGTGTCCTCCGTTGCAATTATTGCGTAATCTCCAGCTGCAGTATTTTTCCGTTCGCTTCTGATGAGAAACCAAAAGTCAAGACTGATATATTATCGAATAAATATGTGAAAAACACCTTGAGGATTGATTCTAAACAACATTTGCCATGTTTCTGTCGATATTATGGAGCTAATTTGGAAAAAAAGTTTGGTGTTGTAGTGACTGCATTTTCCGGTCTTTTTCTTAGCCAAACGTGATGAACAAAACGGAGCTATTTCGCCAACACAAATAATATTTTTGGAAAAAATGAACATTTGCTATCTAACTGAGAGTCTCGTCATTGAAATCATCTGAAGTTCTTCAAAGGTAAATGATTTTATTTGAATGCTTTTCTTGTTTTTGTGAAAATGTTGCCTGCTGAATGCTAGGCTTAATGCTATGCTAGGCTATCAATACTCTTACACAAATGCTTGTGTAGCTTTGGTTGAAAAGCATATTTTCATGACGAAACTCTGTTAGATAGCAAATGTAATTTTTTTTCCAAAAAGATGATTTGTGTAGGAGAAATAGCTCCGTTTTATTGAGTACCACCACATCATTCACCAGCATCACCAATAATAATAATAATCAATGATGATGTCCCCACAGTGATGGTACATAAACTCAGCAAAAAAAGAGACCTCCTCTCACTGTCTACTGCGTTTATTTTCAGCAAACTTAACGTGTAAATATTTGTATGAACATAAGATTCAACAACTAAGACATAAACTGAACAAGTTCCACAGATGTGACTAAAATAAATGGAAAAATGTGTCCCTGAACAAAGGGGGGGGGGTCAAAATCAAAAGTAACAGTCAGGCCACCAGCTGCAATAAGTACTGCAGTGCATCTCCTCCTCATGGACTGCACCAGATTTGCCAGTTCTTGCTGTGAGATGTTACCCCACTTTTCCACCAAGGCACCTGCAAGTTCCCAGACATTTCTGGGGGGAATGGCCCTAGCCCTCACCCTCCGATCCAACAGGTCCCAGACGTGCTCAATGGGAGTAAGATCCGGGCTCTTCGCTGGCCATGGCAGAACACTGACATTCCGGTCTTGCAGGAAATCATGCACAGAACGCGCAGTATGGCTGGTGACATTGTCATGCTGGAGGGATGAGCCTGCAGGAAGGGTACCACAATGAGGGAGGAGGATGTCTTCCCTGTAACGCTCAGCGTGGCGATTGCCTGCAATGACAACAAGCTCTGTCCGATTATGCTGTGACACACCGCCCGAGACCATGACGGACCCTCCATCTCCAAATCGGTCAAGCTCCAGAGTACAGGCTTCGGTGTAACGCTCATTCCTTTGACTATAAACGCAAATCCGACCGTCACACCTGGTGAGACAAATCTGCGACTCATCAGTGAAGAGCACCTTTTGCCAGTCCTGTCTGGTCCAGCGACGGTGGGTTTGTGCCCGTAGGCGATGTTGTTGCCGGTGATGTCTGGTGAGGACCTGCCTTACAACAGGCTTACAAGCCCTCAGTCCAGCCTCTCTCAGCCTATTGCACACAGTCTGAGCACTGATGGCGGGATTGTGCTTTCCTGGTGTAACTCGGGCAGTTGTTGCCATCCTGTACCTGTCCCGCAGGTGTGATGTTCGGATGTACCAATCCTGTGCAGGTGTTATACGTGGTCTGCCACTGCGAAGACGATCAGATGTCCGTCCTGTCTCCCTGTAGTGCTGTCTTAGGCTTCTCGTAGTACGGACATTGCAATATATTGCCCTGGCCACATCCACAGTCCTCATGCGTCCTTGCCTAAGGCACGTTCACGCAGATGAGCAGGGACCCTGGGCATCTTTCTTTTGGTGAGTCAGTAGAAAGGCCTCTTTAGTGTCCTAAGTTTTCATAACTGTGACCTTAATTGCCTACCTTTTGTAAGCTGTTAATGTCTTAACCACTGTTCCACAGGTGCATGTTCATTAATTGTTTATGGTTCATTGAACAAGCATGGGAAACAGTGTTTAAACCCTTTACAATTTAGATCTGTGAAGATATTTGGATTTTTACAAATTATCTTTGAAAGACAGGGTCCTGAAAAAGGGACAGAGCTAAAGGCTAGAGCTGCCGGCTTTCAAGGAGTGGGACACTAATCCGGACGCTTAACCTCTAGCATCGAGCAATCCCGTATCCGGGAGCGTAATTATAGCATCAAGCTCATTACCATAACGCAACGTTAACTATTCATGAAAATCGCAAATGAAATGAAAGAAATATATTCACTCAGAAGCTTAGCCTTTTGTTAACAACACTGTCATCTCAGATGTTCAAAATATGCTTTTCAACCATAGCTACACAAGCATTTGTGTAAGAGTATTGATAGCTAGCATAGCATTAAGCCTAGCATTCAGCAGGCAACATTTTCACAAAAACAAGAAAAGCATTCAAATAAAATAATTTACCTTTGAAGAACTTCGGATGTTTTCAATGAGGAGACTCTCAGTTAGATAGCAGATGTTCAGTTTTTCCAAAAAGATTACTTGTGTAGGAGAAATCGCTCCGTTCTGTTCATCACGTTTGGCTACGAAAAAAATCTGAAAATGCAGTCTACAACGCCGAACTTTTTACCAAATTAACTCCATAATATCGACAGAAACATGGCAAACGTTGTTTAGAATCAATCCTCAAGGTATTTTTCACATATCTATTCGATGATAAATCATTCGTGGCAGCTGTGTTTCTCCTCGAAGCAAACTAAAAATACACGCAGCTGGAGATTACGCAATAATTGGAACGGAGGACACCAAGCTGCCACCTGGTAGATGTAGTCTCTTAAGGTCAATCTTCCAATGATTTGCCTACAAATACGTCACAATGCTGTCGACACCTTGGGGAAACGACAAAGTCTAAGCTCATTCGTGACCCATACACAGCCATATAAGGAGACATTGGAACACAGCGCATTCAAAATCTGGGGCACTTCCTGTATGAAATTTCATCTTGGTTTCGCCTGTAGCATTAGTTCTGTGGCACTCAGACAATATCTTTGCAGTTTTGGAAACGTCAGAGTGTTTTCTTTCCAAAGCTGTCAATTATATGCATAGTCGAGCATCTTTTCGTGACAAAATATCTTGTTTTAAACGGGAACGTTTTTGTTATCCATAAATTAAAAGAGCGCCCCCCTATATCCAAGAAGTTAAGAAATCTCGCTATGCCCTCTGACAAACCATCAAACAGGCAACGCAACAATACAGGACTAAGATCGAATCCTACTACACCAGCTCCGATGCTTGTCGAATGTAACAGGGCTTGCAAACTATTACGCATTACAAAGTTAAGCCCAGCCGCGGGCTGCCCAGTCACCAGCCTACCAAATTACTTCTTTGCGGTTTTTGAGGCAAGCAACACTGAAGCATGCATGAGAGCACCAGCTGTTCTGGAAGACTGTGTGATCATGCTCTCCAACGCTGATGTGAGTAAGACATTCACAAGGCAGCAGGGCCAGACTGATTACCAGGACGTATACTCCGAGCATGCGCTGACCAACTGGCAAGTGTCTTCACTGACATTTTCAACCTCTCCCTGATCCAGTCTGTAATGTCTACGTGTTTCAAGCAGACCGCCATAGTCCAAGGTAACCTGCATAAATGTCTACCGACCCATAGCACTCATGTCTGGTAGACATGACGTGCTTTGAAAGGCTGGTCATGGCTCACATCAACATCATCTCATAAACCTTAGACCCACTCCAATTTGCGTACATTCCCAACCGATCTGCAGATCACGCAGTCTCTATTGCACTCAACACTGTCCTTTCCCACCTGTACAAAAGGAACACT
Organism: Oncorhynchus nerka; assembly: GCF_034236695.1. Lineage (NCBI taxonomy): Eukaryota > Metazoa > Chordata > Actinopteri > Salmoniformes > Salmonidae > Oncorhynchus > Oncorhynchus nerka. The sequence continues at coordinate 12,083,112 of NC_088411.1, read as the reverse complement.
TACATGAGAATGCTTTTCATTGACTACAGCTCAGCATTCCACACCATAGTGCCCATGAAGCTCATCACTAAGCTAAGGACCCTGGGACTAAACACCTCCTTCTGCAACTGGATCCTGGACTTCCTAAAGGGCCGCCACCAGGTGCTAAGGGTAGGCAACAACACATCTGCCACGCTGATCCTCAAAACAGGGGCCCCTCGGTGCGTGCTTAGTCCCCTCCCGTACTCCCTGTTCACCCATGACTGCATGGCCAAGCATGACTCCAACACCATCATTAAGTTGGTCGACGAGTGTTAGGCCTTATCACCGACAATGATGAGACGGCCCATAGGGAGGAGGTCAGCGACTTGGCTGACCGGCAATTAACTTAAACATGTTTAGCATCTCCATGCTCCACTCATACATGCAGCATTACAAGCCTCTGAAGTGTGCCTTTTTGGAACATCTACATTTAAAAAAAGTTGAGTAAAGAAATTGAATGTACACAATCACAATAAATGCATTATTTATTTTTGTCAAGAAAAAAATATATATTTCAGAGTAGGCCAAGTAGTATTTTGTTCTCTGGCTATGCGCCATGCCTTAGGCTGTATGTTTTTTGTTCATTTAGCAGACAAGATATGCTTATAAATACATGCCTTTTATAGTAAGAAGAATATAATTAAAATGAACTGAAATAAAATAGTTAAGATATTTTTCCTATTCCAGAGCGAGAGTGCGCACGTGGCTATGTTGAGCGTAAAAGTGATCATTTTAAACAGGTTCTATATGCTAGATTTGGAGTTATTTGACAACTTTTATTTGTGAATGATACAAACCTTAGAATGCCTTAGATATAAAAAGATATATGGGCTGCATGATGCGACTATTGGCTATTAGCATGTAAATCTTGGTGGGGCAAGAAAATAAAAAATGTATGCATGCCAGCAAAGCCACTACACAACACTAAACAATACATTAATTGCTCTATAACGGTGACAAACTGTGCCCAGAAACGGTTAGGGACAACATAAAGCTGTCCCAACAGCAGAGTCCCAACACCTTACCACTGCTACAGTTCATTCAGCCTCATTTACTGCCTTTAAAAAAACACACAAAAAACAACATGGCTGACTTGCATAAACAAATGTAGTTTCTACTGACAATTTGAGATGTACAAACTATGGCATAAGGGAACGACGAGCGGCTAAGAGACAATCGTTGAAATGTACAGCGACAGAATTCAGAGCATGGTGTTACTGTTCTCCCTGAACACCAAGTCAGAACCGTAGGTTAAATAACAGGGTCATATAAGCAGACAATGAAAGCTCTTACAATATTTGATTACATTTCTCTAAAACAGGCTATAGGCTACATGTGCACGTGCACCACCAATCAGAACACTAGATGAAAGAGGGGAAAAGGGACCAAATTATTAGCGTGAGGCACATGGGCTACTAACAGGTTACTACCCAACATACACTTAGTATTACTTTCTTGGCTACAATATACATATCTCTCTGGCATATTACATAAGTTATGCAGCAGCATACAAGACATTTACGGACTTACCTTGTTGTGCTCACTTCCTTCCAAACCACTCATTGTTGAATTTGCGATTTCAAACTTGTGTAAATGTTTTTGGCCTGGAAATCTGTAATTTCTCTGTTGTTTATCTTCGTATTGCAATGTTTGAAAAGGATTTGCCAGTAGATTGTTCAACTTGATTCATAATGATGACTGCTTGCTAAGATTTAGGAAAGTATGATGTTGACATGATCAGTCCAATCAAAGCTACTGTACACACAATGTGATTTGACGTCATTTTATCTGTGGCCAATGACCTTGAGCCTTGGATGGGCACTTCTAATATATCTCTGTCAATAACCGAAGGGCTCGAATTCTCGAGGTCTCCCCTTAGACTTCGCGGTGATGTAGTTTCTCCATGAGTGATAGGACACTGAGCCAATCACGCAACGCTGCACTGAGCTGGGCTAAAACACCTGCATTTTGGAGCTGCCTTACTTAAGGAAACAAAAAGAGACCATGTTTGTATGTGGTTTTAACTTAATGATATATAATATTTTTTTTTACATTGTTTGCAAACTGATATGTGAAACGTATTAATGCCAAAATAACATGCAAAACAGGCAAGCCCCCCAAAAAAAGACTGGGCTATTGATGTTATTAGAAAGTTGGGAAAAGAAAGATTGAGCTCGGTTCCTTGCCTCAGGCTTGCACACGCTGTTCTCTCAAGTGATCATATTTTCACCCATTGACTGTTCCCAATCGAATGTAATCTTTACTAATATGTACAATTTAGTTTCGATTTAGATTGGCCCATTTATCAAGTAGGACCAGGCCCAAATCCCCATCAAGACAAAAAAAGACATGTCATCTGTTAACACTGGAATAGTGAATGGAGGCCACTTTCCTGCGGGTACGTTTTTCTCATGTTGGGTAGGCTTTGCCAATTTATTTTGTTATGCCACAGATGATATTTTGCCCAAACTGTGTATGCCATGGGCTCTCCAAACCTGTTCCTTTAGCTACCCAGTGCTTCACTTGGGAAACCAAGTGAAATCTGTTCTGGAACATCGATAGTAACATGTTTTCACAACGCTACATATTTCATCAAACATGTTGACAGCCCCTCTCTCTGCGAGAAAGGAATGAAAGAGAGTGGCGGAGATGGAAACACAGTGAGAGTTGCTGTAGCTAAAAGTAATGTCAGTCTATTAATTATGGGAAAAAAGCCCTATTACTAGACTATTCAAAATCGAAAACAAATTCGGCAATTGTATGTTAAATCTGATTTTGTTTAATTTGGGCTAGACAAATTATGTACCAAAGATCTTAAATCAGTATTTTTTTTTCTTCCATGTGTAAATACTGTTGGCTATGTTACAACGGCACAATCATTATTTTAATAATTCGTTTTTTCGGGCTCATGTATAGGCCTATGCTTATGCGTGAGCTCTAATATGCATATGAGTGTTTTGAATGAATCATCCACTTAGAAATCGCTGTCCATTTCGTTGTTAGCCCACAACCATGTTTTCCACTCTTTCAACCTATTGTTGAACTTCTTTCTTCAAATTGATCAATCGCAGTGTGGTGAGTTTTCCATTGTATTTGCATGAATGCATTGATGTCAGAGTGGCTAGAGGGACAATAGAACCCTGCGTACCAGAGTGTGTTAAAGGAGATTACCATGACTCGACAGTCATGTAGATTTTTACTGCGTTCATGACTGCCAGGCTGGTGGTAATATGGTCTCCTAAACAGCCCCAGTAGTGCATACGGCCCAGTACATCACTGGGGCAAAGCTTCCTGCCATCCAGGACTTCTATACCAGGCGGTGTCAGAATGGCCCTAAAGATTGTCAGAAGAGTTCAGCCACCCAAGTCATAGACTGTTCTCTCTGCTACCGGACAGCAAGCTGCAAGTAGGTCCGAAAGGCTTCTACCTCAAGGCCATAAGACTGCTGAACAATGAATCAGATGGCCACCCGGACTACTTACATTGACCCCCTTTTTTACGATGCTGCTACGCGCTGTTTATTATCTATGCATAGTCATTTTGCTTCTACCTACATGTACATTTGACCTTAATCACCTCGACTACCTCGCACGTTGACTCTGTACTGGAACCCCCTGTATATGGCCTCGTTACTTTTTTTACTTTAAAAAGTAAAAAATGTAACTTTATTTAGCGTTTTCTTACTCTGCATTGTCGGTTAAGGGCTTGTAAGTAAGCATTTCACTGTAAGGTCTACACCAGTTGTATTCGGCGCATGTGACAAATAACATTTGATTTATACGCCAACACCATTCTGTTGGGTACACCCACATCTTTCCAACACAAAAGCATATTTTTGACATACAACAAACAATTTGGAAGGAAAACTATTTCACTCATATTGTAATGAATTATAGGTCATATTTCATAGCAATCTGGAAACACTGGACAGTTACTTTCACGTCTACCTCTGTAAATGTCCATTTGTGTTTAGAAATAACATGTTTTGGGGGTGTTTTAATCTTATCACGACATGTTCTCACCGCTTTGGTTCTCTCTTCCCCTTTCTCATTCTTTTTCCTCTTGTTCTCGCTTCTCACTCCCATTTCTCTCTCTCTCTCTGTCCTCCTCCTGTCCGCCGTCTCTCTACAGCTCAAGCCAGCCCAGCACACCCATGGTCCAGCAGGCAGCTGATGGAAGATCCGGTTCCCAACGTGCCCACCATGGTCTCCAGGCTGCCCAAGTTTGGCTCGCGCCCCGCGGCTGTGGCTGCCACCGCCCCACTGACCAATGGGACCCGCCACCAACCCGTCTCCAGCACCACGGGCAAAGGGTTACCCACTGCCACCACCAGGCAGAACGGGACAATGCGGATGCCCCCCCCCTCCTCTCTGAAGGGGAAAGGAGGAGAGGCTGTGGAGAGGGGGGTGGACTCGGGGGAGGAGGGTGGAACTGGAGCTGGGCATCACCTCCGACAACCGCAGCCCTCACCAGCGGCGGTACGGGAGATTAAGAAGCCATCCGCCATGCCTGCCACGGCTAAGGTACGGGGGTGTGCTTCTGTGGTATCCTCCAACAGCCCTAGAACTATACCCTCCAAAACTGGGCCTCACGGGGCCATCCCCAAACAGGCTTTGTCTGGACAGAGTCTCTGCAACGGAAAAGCGGGCCTCGGCGTCCAGACCGGTGGTGATGGACGGTTTGGGTCTGGGAATGGCTCCCTCAGGCGGGGCCAGAGCTGTGGTTCGCCCCACAGCAACCTGACCAGCAGCCTGTCACACTCCCAGTCCAGCGACAGCCTGGAGACCGCCTCGGAGGAGAACATGGTGCGCTCCCGGAGCCTCACCCACGTCAAGAGGATCCCCTCCCCCACCCAGCCGCCCATCATCCGCTCCTACTCCTTCAACAGGGCCTCGGAGCTGGCCAAGGAGCTGCCCAGGCCTCTAGCCAAGTCCCGACTGGTCAAGACATCTCCCCTAACCAGACCGACACCTGTGCTGAGTAGTGCGGGGAGAGGGAACGGCCTACACCTCAGTAAGGGTGGACATGGACTAGCAGCAGGCAGGGCTGTGGTGGGAACAGCTAGCTGCATCTTGCCCCCCACCACACTGAGGAATTCCTTACTCCCCAGTTCAGCCTCCTGCAACACCAGGCCCTCGGCCCTCAGATACAGGTTCACACGGCCCTCACTTATCAAGCAGCCCCGCCCCATCTTGGCCACCTCCACCGAGAAGGTCCAGGGCAACACAGAGGAAAGCGAGGGGAGGAAGAACTCGGTGGAGACGCCCCCTGTCACCCCAGACCCATCCAGCAACACTGACAGCCCAGGGAGCACCCCAGAGTGCGTAACGGAAGGCCTGCAAGAGGAGCCTGCGGCCCCCAGCGGGGTGCGTCCCCTGGGGGAAGGCCTGGAGGACATGTCCCTCTCCTCCACCTCCTCCCTGGAGCGCAACGATACCAGCGAGGAGTACATGGACGACTTTGACAACCTGGGGAACGGAGGAGACGGGATTCTGCAGCTCCCTGCCCGTGATGGAGGGCTCGACCAATCACACTCTGTCTTGGCAGATGATGACAACGCCGACCTCATCCACCGTCACGGTGGCACCTCCATGGCGGGCCTTAACAGCTTCCTGTCTGACAGTGTAGACTGGGCCGGAATGGGACTCACTGGTAAGATTTCACATTAATCCAAATAATTGACTTTGAAGTCTAAGGGACGGTTTCCCAGACACAGATTAGGCCTAGTCCTGGACTAGAAAACACTATCAATGGAGAACATCCATCGGCGATGCATTTTAATCCAGGACTCTGCTTTATCTGTGTCTGGGAAATGGGCCCTAAATTACATACGATACTAACCAAAACAAATGAACCAGACCTCCCTCAGTGATTAAGTAGCAGGTGAGTAAAACCTATTCTTTCTCCTCTCTGTTATAGGGGGTAGAGGGGGCTTAGGGGCGTTGTCTCGGCGTGCTAGTCAGGCCCTGTCCGGGGGTGCAGACTACCCCCTCGGCTCTTCCCTCGACCTGTCTCCCTCAGACTCCGGCTCGGGGGGGACCTACATGTGGGACGAGGAGGGTCTGGAGCCCTTGGGGACCACCACACAGCCCTGTGGGAGCTACAACTCAGACCTCAACAGCATGGTAAGTCTGGATAGAATATAACGTATTCAACATTTCTAGTGAGTTGACCACGAAGAATGTCATTCTATGGAATTGACAGATCTCAACAGAATGGATTAAGATTGAATTCGTCATTGGAATGGTAGGCGTCGCTCTTCAGTAGTACTTCGGTTAGTAATGTGTGTGGGTGGGTTAAAAGCCGAAGTCAAATTTCGGTTGGACCTTGTGCGAAATTGACCAATAGTGATTTTCATCCCCACTGCGCGTGTGTTGGAAAACGAGTAGGATATGTGTTTCTGTTTTACTGATTGTCTAATCCCGGCTGGCCGTCATAATGTGCTTAACCTTTGCCCATTTAACTTTAACTTTTTAATTTACACACCTTTATTAATAGTCAGCGTTTCACTTTCCCCGCTGCTGGCAAGTACTTCCGTTCTATAGAGTTTCCAGGGTGATTTGTATTCTAGAGGGGCAAGGGTTGTCCTGCTGACTTTGACCTAAATGAGCTCACTGCCGGGCACTGTTTCTGTGTGGGCTCCCTGCCCACGGGATCTCACTGTCCCCAATCTGACGTCAATACTCAGGACATTGAGCTACAAGACAGGTCTTCAATGGTGCTGCTATTTCTCTGCCCAGTGTACTGTATGCAGGCAGGGCTTTTGCCTTGCGCTGTGCCACTCTGCTCCTGTACAACACAGCGACGTAGTTGTCTAGTTTCCTCTAATCTGATTGAATGCTTTTAAAATACACCCTTCCTTCCTCATCACTGATCTGAAAGTGATCGCATGGTCTCCAGCCTATTGCTTTCACCAATCTCGGAGTGTCAGATCAGTCATGAAGGAAGGAAGGAGTCAGGGCCTTGTTCTGCCTCCCGAAAGTAAGAACCCAATTTCCTGGGTTCCAGCCAAAGAATCCGTTCAATGATCTTTCCTTGAGGGAACTCATTGGCTGTTGCCCCATGTGATTTTCCCTGCTGTTTCACAGCAGCCTATCACTTGGCCAGAGAGGAGGACGCAGCCTCAGTACCAGAGGCAAGCGGAAGGATGACAGTGTAGTTATTACTGTGTGACGTGGCCTACAGGAGCAGCTTGTTACCCTTCTCCTCTCATCGATAACAGGAACTCTCTTTTTATATGGAGGAAAATATGGGGACAAAAAGTACATTTATTTGTATTCCTGGAGGCTCATAATAAGTCAGTGACTCAGACAGTGGGTCCCATCTCTGAAACCACCCAAGTTCAGGACACAAAGCACTTCTCTGAAAAGTGCTGAATCACCTCTCCTTGGTTAGGGCAATGTTGGAAGACAAGCTCCAATACACATTGCAGCTCTCATTTCCAGGCATTTGTTTTCGCTTGGTCATGCAAAAGACCTGGTATAGCTCCTTTTGCTTTTGTTTTTCCGTTGGAAATGAACTCCTTTACGGGCCAGCACCCCCTAAAAGCTGTTTTGGGTTCTTAGTTCACAGCTCTTTGCCTCTTTCCTTTTTCTCAATACTGTGTTTTTTTCCCCCAACGCAGCTAATCCGCCTCTTACTGTGATCCGGGTTAGGCTGTATTTAGTCTGATAATGTGGGGATTTTCCAGGAAGCACACCTTTGGACTGCACAGACATATTAATGTGACGTTGTCCGCAAGTTGTAATCATTTGAGTCAAGGAGTTGTGTGACACCATATAATCTAAAAACATTAGCCTATAATCATGTCATGGATTGGGATCTCATAGTCTCTTCATATCTGACCCGCAGCTAATAATCAGAGCCATAAGCACACTGGTGCATATCGTTTGGTAGCCTACGTTGAAAGTGGTACTTGAGCGACCTCTACAGGGGACTGTAAGTACTGCAACGGCTGCACTCTGAACAGAAGGCTTTTACATTATGCTGTCTCTGTGCAGTGCAGAAGAATCAAGCTAGAGGGTAGCATTGGTCAGCAAGTGTATCCACACACAATAGGCTATTACTGTTAGTAAATGTGTCGGGAAGATGAGCAATGTTATTAGTTTCTATTTATTGGAAATGCTGTACTGACACCGGAGGCAGTGGTTGAAAGCGACAAAACTTAATTCAGAAAATTAAACAGAAATAAATCCAATATAGGAGATTCCTTCACTATTAAGGAACATCAAGTGGAGTTAATTTCCCTGCGGTCTGAACTTGGAACTGTCAAGGGTAGTTTTCCACAAAATGTGTCACCACCCTAAAAGGCGCTGCATCGTCAATCCGACGCCTGCGGTGGCCGTAGAGTATTTACTGCGATTACGGCCTCTGCAGAAGTCAAGGCATTTCTACTTATTGCACTTCGCAGAGCTGTTGTCAAGGAAGTGCGTTTGTGCTTATACTGGACCTCCCGCCCCCACCTACCATCAACCAATCATGTCAACGTGGAAATATACAGAGCCCTCCGCATTGTTACAACATTTGGGCGGCGCACGGTCATGCGGTATGGGGCACAATTTTGGCCTCTGCCTGCCTCCAACCACATTTACGGAAACGGACTTCAAAGATAGCAGTGATCTCATTTTAGAGAAATGGAGGGAATGAACAAGATGGAGATTGGGGAGAGGGGCAGCGAACAAGTGTGTGTTAGAGAGACGAGGGGGAGACTTTGGGAAAGAGGGAGTGAACACAAGCGAGCGAGAGAGGGAGGGGGGGCCAATGGGGTGAGAGAAAGGAGAGACTGTGTGAGAGATGGAGAATAGAATGTGAGAGAGACTGTAGAGATGTGGGATGCTAGCTAACAGACAGGCAGGCAGATAGGCAGCCAGTTCCCCTGGTTAGTGTTGGAGCCGCAGGCCTCCTGCTGTCGCGGAGAGGTGCTAATGCACTAACACAGAACCACGCCGTCGCTGCCCAGCTATAAAACTGTCGCGTCTGCAGCTCCCCGTCACGCTGAGGGAATTGCCTTCCTGAAGGAAATTAAATGTATTTTGACTATCTGCAGGGGTATGATTAAAGTCGAATCACTTTAATTTGGTCTGCGATTGTGACATGATCAGGCCCCGCTCACTCGCCTCGGTTTTTTCAGATTAGCATTGAAAAATGAAGGCCTCCTGTGCTACTATCTTTTAAAGAGGACTGAGAAAGCAGTGCTGCTTCGCTAGGGACTGAGCGAGAGGAGTGCTGCTTCGCTAGGGACTGAGCGAGAGGAGTGCTGCTTCGCTAGGGACTGAGCGAGAGGAGTGCTGCTTCGCTAGGGACTGAGCGAGAGGAGTGCTGCTTCGCTAGGGACTGAGCGAGAGGAGTGCTTCTTCGCTAGGGACTGAGCGAGAGGAGTGCTGCTTCGCTAGGGACTGAGCGAGAGGAGTGCTGCTTCGCTAGGGACTGAGCGAGAGGAGTGCTGCTTCGCTAGGGACTGAGCGAGAGGAGTGCTGCTTCGCTAGGGACTGAGCGAGAGGAGTGCTAGGGACTGAGCGAGAGGAGTGCGCTAGGGACTGAGCGAGAGGAGTGCTGCTTCGCTAGGGACTGAGCGAGAGGAGTGCTGCTTCGCTAGGGACTGAGCGAGAGGAGTGCTGCTTCGCTAGGGACTGAGAGAGGAGTGTTGCTTCGCTAGGGACTGAGAGAGAGGAGTGCTGCTTCGCTAAGGACTGAGAGAGAGAGAGAGGAGTGCTGCTTCGCTAGGGACTGAGAGAGAGAGAGGAGTGCTGCTTCGCTAGGGACTGAGAGAGAGAGAGAGGAGTGCTGCTTCGCTAGGGACTGAGAGAGAGAGAGAGGAGTGCTGCTTCGCTAGGGACTGAGAGAGAGAGAGGAGTGCTGCTTCGCTAGGGACTGAGAGAGAGGAGTGTGTGGGACTCCGTGTTAGAGCACCGGCCCGGAGGCATGACTAATTCAGCCGGAGCTATTTGATTGCCTGCCTCGCTCCAGCAGACAGTGCAGGAAGCCTGCTGTCATAATACAGTCGCTGCCCTTTTTAAATAACTTTGAACCATGCTGCCTTATGTGAGAGCAAGGCTGAGGTATTTGATTAGGTTTTTCATTATTACATCGGTGTGTGGCAAAGGCTATCCACCCAACATCATTCACACGACCATCTGCTGGCCAATGGTGATTTTGCCACAGACAGACAGACACACACACCCACACACACTCACACACACAGTCTTGTATAACTAACCTTGTGGGGACACACAATTCAGTCCCCTTCAAAATCCTATTTTCCCTAACCTTAACCCTAGCTCCTAAACCTCATTCTAACCCTAACACAACTTCTAACCTTATCCCTAACCCCCCCCAGTTGGTCAAATGTTTGTTTGTTCGCTATTCTTGTGGGGACTTACCAGTAGTCACACACACGGAGGCCGGAGGACTTGATGCTCATTCACTTCAGGAGCCAGTGGAGTGTTAAGACAGAGAAGTGACAGTGTGCTGGGCTCCTGGAACTAATGTCCCCATGCTGGCGTCAGTCCCCTCTCCTGCTGTCCTTATGCGCGTGGGAGCATCCGTTATGCTCAGGCATCACCTCAACCCTCATTCCGAGCAGCTACGTCAGCCCTGCTAAGCCTGGCCGTCCTGTCTGCCTGCGCTCGCCTCCTCACAGAGGGACAGGCCACGTCTTGCTTTACTCGCCCGGAAGGTATCGGCTGAATGTTTCAGTGCACAAGGCTGTGATGCTCCATTTACGTGGGTGTGTTACAGTAGATTAATTGGGACAAATAGCATACGGATTCACAGCTCAAATCAGGCAGCAACATGTCGGTATGAGTTGAAAGCCAGTTTTAGATGTTGACAATGACGTCGCATGTTCACTGAACACTAGACACCCTAAATGCTTGTCGGAGATGACAACTATTGATTTGGCTCTTTTGGTCTTGTTGCCAGAAGGTCTTGTTGCCATGTATGTCGCTAGCGGAAGATGTAGAGCTTGTTAGTACAAGGCTGCTGTAAATAAACCAGTGTGCAGACAGGCCACCGGGTGGCAGTGTTGATCCAAGCTGGATGTGAAGGTCTATAGGCCTGCAGGCCCGGGTTATGCATGTAGGGCCGTCACCATCGCCCTCATTCATGCTTCTCCTCACAGCTCAGACTCCCCCCTCCCCCCCAATCCTCTCTCGCTCCCTTTGTCTCACCACCCCGCACACACACACCACCCCGCTCCTCCATAATCATCCCCACTGCTAGAGCAGAGGATATGCAGGCGGAGCACATTATGGCCAGAAGAACGAGTGTGCCTGGGGAGACCCTTTGTTCTCCGCATTGCTTCATACTATCTGGAGTTCCTTGGACTTTTTGTTGTGGTATCAATCTGAATCAATAAAGCCACGAAGTTGGATGGCGTTGCCGATGCTCGGAAATGCTGCTGAGGAAAACGAACTGACAATATGATCACAAATGTGTTTCCTCTGCAGTATTCTCCTGTATTTCAACAGCAACTGTAGCCAGAGTCGTATTCATCTGTCCTTGATGTTTTGTAAGAGACTACAGACCAGTAAAGGATACCAAGCACAGTAGCAGCAGACAGTTGTTTGTGATCCATCCAAGGTCAGAAACCTGTTCACAAGTCCCCAAATATTTCCCTCTTCTTACAGTGTGCTGATGCCCCAGATCCTCTCTTCTTCCTAGCTCTCTAGCTCTCTAGCTCGCTCGCTCTCTCTAGCTCTCTCTCTCTCTCTCTAGCTCTCTCTCTCTCTCTCTCTCTCTCTCTCTCTCTCTCTCTCTCTCTCTCTCTAGCTCTCTCTCTCGCTCTCTTTCTTGCTCTCTCTCTAGCTCTCTCGCTCTCTTTCTTGCTCTCTCTCTAGCTCGCTCCCCCTCTCTAGCTCGCTCCCCCTCTCTAGCTCGCTCCCCCTCTCTAGCTCGCTCCCCCTCTCTAGCTCGCTCCCCCTCTCTAGCTCGCTCCCCCTCTCTAGCTCGCTCGCTCTCGCTCTCTCTCCCCGGCTCGCTCTCTCTCCCCGGCTTGCTCGCTCTCTCTCCCCGGCTTGCTCGCTCGCTCTCTCTCTTTCTCTCTCTCTCTCTCTCTCTCCCCGGCTCTCTCTCTCTCTCTCCCCGGCTCTCTCTCTCTCTCTCCCCGGCTCTCTCTCTCTCTCTCCCGGCTCTCTCTCTCTCTCCGGCTCGCTCGCTCGCTCTCTCTCCCCCCCGCTCGCTCTCTCTCTCTCTCCCCGCTCGCTCGCTCGCTCTCTCTCTCGCTCTCTCTCTCTCTCTCCCGGCTCGCTCGCTCGCTCGCTCTCTCTCTCTCTCTCCCGGCTCGCTCGCTCGCTCGCTCGCTCTCTCTCTCTCCCGGCTCTCTCTCTCTCTCTCTCTCTCTCTCTCTCTCTCTCACCGGCTCTCTCTCTCTCTCTCACCGGCTCGCTCGCTCTCTCTCTCTCTCACCGGCTCGCTCGCTCTCTCTCTCTCTCACCGGCTCGCTCGCTCTCTCTCTCTCTCACCGGCTCGCTCGCTCTCTCTCTCTCTCACCGGCTCGCTCGCTCTCTCTCTCTCTCACCGGCTCGCTCGCTCTCTCTCTCTCTCACCGGCTCGCTCGCTCGCTCTCTCTCTCTCCCGGCTCGCTCGCTCGCTCTCTCTCTCCCCGGCTCGCTCGCTCTCTCTCTCTCCCGGCTCGCTCGCTCTCTCTCTCTCTCTCTCTCTCTCTCTCTCTCTCTCTCTCTCTCTCTCTCTCTCTCTCTCTCTCTCTCTCTCTCTCTCACCGGCTCTCTCTCTCTCTCTCTCTCTCACCGGCTCTCTCTCTCTCTCTCTCTCTCTCACCGGCTCTCTCTCTCTCTCTCTCACCGGCTCGCTCGCTCGCTCTCTCTCTCTCTCACCGGCTCGCTCGCTCGCTCTCTCTCTCTCCCCGGCTCGCTCTCTCTCTCTCCCCGGCTCGCTCGCTCTCTCTCTCTCCCCGGCTCGCTCGCTCGCTCTCTCTCTCTCTCTCTCTCTCCCGGCTCGCTCGCTCGCTCTCTCTCTCTCTCCCCGGCTCGCTCTCTCTCTCCCCGGCTCGCTCGCTCGCTCGCTCTCTCTCTCCCCGGCTCGCTCGCTCTCTCTCTCCCCGGCTCTCTCGCTACCCCCAACTGTCTTTCTTTCTCGCTCCCTTCCTACCAGTTCATCACAGATATTCTCTCGTCAAAGCTTCTCCGGTGTATTTGCAACCCACTGCCTCCTCCATGTGGGTTTTAAAAACATACGCTGGTAGTCATTGCTCTGACACAGGCAGGATTTACTCACGGCGCGAGTGTAGCACCAATTTTTAATCATGTCTGCGATGGGCCTGACCTTCTTCCTCCACTTTACTGATGCTGCTTGACAATTTCATTACCCTTCAACGCTCTCCCTCCCTCCTAAGCTCCCCCTCCCACACTCACTGCCACACCGCACACTGATTCGCTAAGCGGCAGATCTTGTCTCCTTTAGTGTGGTAGGCCTATAGTATGGTCTGGGTTAGGCTTGAATGGACTAGGACGGCCCATACAAAATTCTACAAACTCAGTTTGTTGAACATTAAAAAATATATATATATTATATGGAATGTTTGGCGCAAACATTGAGGATAGTTCTCTTAACTGGATTGGTCTACTTTCTCTTATCCACCCTGAGCCAGGATGGACGGGTGAGGAAAAAGTTCTGACTGTTGGTGAGTGGCTGTCCGTGTCGCAGATCTCCGTATAATAGCGATTGTGCCACAAACATGGCCCGGGTCAGCATCGTGTTTAGCCTCCAGAGACGTCAGTGTAGTGAGAGAGAACCCCAACGCCTCTGAAAAGGGCCCAGGTGAGTCAATGATGTTGACAGGGCCAACGCCGCTCTGTAGGACTCTTTTCCCTCCCCCTTTTTTCCCCCCTTTTTTCTGCGTCTTCTTGCAGTTCAATTTGCTTCCACACTATAACCCATCAGACTAAAACAGAACAACTCCGTCACTAAAAGAAAGGTTCGCTGAGCCTCGGGGTTACATTGCTCATTAAGTTGTCACTTTGGCTCACGCGTGGCGCACAACCAGGAGAGGTAATCTGAATGTTAATGTGACGACTCCACCAGACATCAATCCTCAAAGTGGACTCTCTTCTCTCGTCTTCTTCCTCTCTCTCTTGCGCTCGCTCTCGCATCACTAAAGAAAGCTTTGTATAGTCCTGTACTCTCTCTGTATTTTCTGCCTATTTAGGAACCGTCGCACCATTGTCTAGGTGACCGTCCAGAAATATTGATGAGCGAGAGGGAGAAGCGTGCTCTCTCCCTCAGTCCAGTAACCATATTTAAGGCTGTGTCCGTGTATGTCCGTGTGTGTGTGTCAGTGTGTGTGTGTGTCCGTGTCCCTCCCAGAATAGTGTCACATTTTGAGACAGCTGTGTCCACAAATATTGATGAGAGAGAAGAAGTGTGTGCTTTCCCTCGAACAGTCTAGTGCGTGCGCGTTGGTAACCTAATGTAGAAAAGAAATGCCTGAGTTTGATATCTTTCAGGTCCTGATGATAGACTTGGGAGGTATACGGTGTACCCGCTTATTTAGAAATGCCGACAGTATAATTTTCAATACCGCCCCAAAAAATCCATTATTTATTCGTTTTTATATACAGTACCAGTCAAAATGTATTTCCTTTAACTGTTGAAAGCGAGGAAGAACTGAAGCAATAATGGAGAAAGAGGTATGCTAATAACATTAGGGGAAATATTATGAACGATATATACAGTACCAGTCGAAATGTTGGACACCAATTCATTCAAGGGTTTTTCTTTATTGTTACTATTTTCTACTTTGTAGAATGATGGTGAAGACATCCAAACTATGAAATAACATGTGATCATGTACAGTAGTAACCAAAAAAAGTGTAAACAAATAGCCACCGTTTGCCTTAATGACAGCTTTTCATACTCTTGGAATTCTCTCAACCAGCTTCATGAGGAGTTCCCACATATGCTGAGCACTTGTTGGCTGCTTTTCCTTCACTCTGCGGTCCAACTCATGCCAAACCATCTCAATTGGGTTGAGGTCGGGTGATTGTGGAGGCCAGGTCATCTGATGCGGCACTCCATCACTCTCCTCCTTGGTCAAATAGCCCTTACACAGCCTGGTGTTGTGTTGGGTCATTGTCCTGTTGAAAAATAAATGATAGTCCCACTAAGCCAGATGGTATGGTGTATTGCGTCAGAATGCTGTGGTAGCCGACTCAGCTGAGGGTGCTTTGTTGGTGCGTGAGTGTGTGTGACTCCCAACAGTTGGGTCAGATTTTGAGGGTAGTTTCACTCCGACAGCTGTGTTCATCAAGTGAAACATGAAAGCAGCTTTCACAGGCTGCTGGTAAATTATTAGTCCAGATTGGGGAGGCATGAAATAGATTTCAACTTGCTTTGGACTTCAACTCCCATCAGCATCTGTGGTGCAAAGGCCCTGTGGGATTTTTCCTGGCTGGGCAGATATATAACAAGTGGAGTGTCACAAAATGAGATTGGGAAGAGGGAAACCTCACCGGGAAAAAAACTGCCTTTGGCAAACAGTTGAGGCAAATCTTTGGCAAATTTTGTATTTTCACATACAAATGAGCGACTTGTGAACTTGTGGCGAACTTTCTATTGTTTGCTTCAAATTAGCTTCAAACTCATTTATGTATGCAAATTAGATGAGGTTTCAAGTTGCTTTGTTTATTAACATTGAAATGAATCTACATGAACCAAATCACAACTTTAAATGAACTTGCTTCTCACAGAGAACTGAACTAAATATACTGAACAACATGCATTCGAAACTGTCTAAACAGATACAAATGAAATCCAATACAACTTGAAATCATCAGCATGCTAATGAAGAAAAGAGTAAAGGCCAGAATATTTCCCAAATAACATTTACGTGAGAGAAATGTGAACACATTGGGGATGTTGACCGGGGCGGCAGGGTAGCCTAGTGGTTAGAGCGTTGGACTAGTAACCGAAAGGTTGCAAGTTCAAATCCCCGCACTGACAAGGTACAAAGGTACGTTCTGCCCCTGAACAGGCAGTTAACCCACTGTTCCTAGGCCGTCATTGAAAATAAGAATTTGTTTTTAACTGACTTGCCTAGTTAAATAAAGGTAAAATAAAATTAAAATAAACTACAGAATTTATATGAGCCAAGTGATGACTGAGCAATAGCTTTAAACCAATGAAGGTTTAAAAGAGAATGAACAAAATGTAACTAATTAAAACAAAATCAAACCCAGTTCAAAACTATTGTGTTTTGGAGTGAACTTTGCAGATGGTGGCTCCGTGGAAGTCCTTTAGTCCAAAGTTTGTTCAATGGATGCACTGAAACAATCAGAACACACAAAAACATTAGTATACTTAAAACGATGACTAAAAACCTTTTCTATTTGGGCATCTTAAAAGGTAGGTTCCGCAGCTAAAGGGTGGGTTTTGCTTTTAGAAAAACGGGGTCATCGGTTACAAAGTTGTCTTGATGTTGCTACAGTATTCTTCTCACTGAAACGGGCATTCATTATTTTTCAGAAAGTAAACAATGTTTCTGCCTTGTATAAATGCTATATAAACTAGCATAAAATAAATCTACCTTTAAAAAAAAAAAATGTGTGGCCAACTGTTCCTAGAGAGCCACAGTGTATAAGATTTTTCTCCGGCTGAATCAATTGTGTTGAGGCACAAACTAATTGTCTTTTATCTAGACTGGGGACCTGTCTAGCCAGTTGTCTACTAGTTGTCTCTTCCTGACCGGTGTATAAGGCTTGGGCTGAAGAAAAGTAACAAACTTGAGTTATGCTTAATATTCATATTACATGAGCCACAGGTTTGCCAAAATTGAAATAGATTGTTGAGAGAATTGTTTGCCCAAAAAAAGCCTCTGGCAAACTGTTTGCCACTAATGACAATATAATTCACAGATTCACTCCTGGCAACATTTTGTGGCACAATATTTTGTTTGCAGCAAATTTGCCACAAACTTTGCTGCATCAAATACATTTTTGTAAGTGAATGAGTGACCAAAAATGTAGGTGTTTTTTGTTGTTGACCACAAATAGCCAAAAAAACAAAACAATCAATACCTCCTGTGTCCTCCGGGAAAACCCAGATGGAGTGACCATCTTTTGCCGGACTCGTCTATGTCAGGACTGAGACAAGGTTGGGTCAGGTTTTGAGTGTATGCACTATATAGTCCAGCATAGTATTGGTTAAATTCCATCCACTTTACTTATCGATTTAGTAGAAAAGTTTAGAAATTTATGTGGAGAAAATAAGCAAACTCATATTTGCATTCTCATAGAAATGCCGCGGTATGAAAGAGAAGGCCTCGGTTACAAGGTTTTCACAGATTGCATGTGTGGAGCTCTGCCATTGTACTCTGCCCGCCGGTTTGAAAAGCCACTCCATTGTGAGGATAAAAATTAACCCTGCAATATAAAAATGTTTTGTAAAAATCCCACGACACACAGAGAGAGAGGAAAGTAGTGCAGTCTGAAAACAGATAAAATATACAAACCATTGAAGAGGAAATAACAAGGCTACTCTAAACCAGGCCTTAGACTTCTTTTGAATAGGATGCTGTAATGAAAACATGGGAGGGGGGGGTCAGGCCTTGTAGAGGCCTCTGATGTCCTCCAATGTTAGCGATAGCGAGGTCAGTGCTCAGTGTGCCAGCCCAGTCCAGCCCAGCCGTCTTGCATCCTTTTGAGGAAGGACTGTTGAGGATGGAAAAAAACAGAACTGGAAAGGACAGGATCCACAACAAAGAACCCACACCACATAGCTTATCTGGCCATCCGGCTCGACAGACCAGAACTTTTTACATTTATTTATTTTTTATTTCACCTTTATTTAACCAGGTAAGCTAGTTGAGAACAAGTTCTCATTTGCAACTGCGACCTGGCCAAGATCAAGCATAGCAGTTCGACACATACAACGACACAGAGTTACACATGGAATGAACAAAACATACAGTCAATAATACAGTACAAAAAAAGAAAAAGTCTATATACAGTGAGTGCAAATAAGGTCAAATAAGAATAGGGTGCAGTGGAGTTAAATGAATGTGGGGGGCTTTCAAGATCCATTACTAGATCGGTTCATGTGTACATGCGTGAGGTCTTGAAGGGACAGCACCCAATTATCATTCAGAGCTCTCACTTTGGTGAACCTTTTGAACTTAGAATTTTTCTCCCCAATTTCGTGATATCCAATTGGTAGTTAGACTTTCCCATCACTGAAACTCCCCTACGGACTTGGGAGAGGCGAAGGTCAATAGCCATGCATCCTCCTAAACACGACCCTGCCAAGCCGCGCTGCTCCTTGACACACTACTCGCATAACCCGGAGGAACCACTATCCAGCTGTCAACCGAAGTCAGCTTGCAGGCACATGGCCCTCCACAAGGAGTTGCTAGAGCGCGATGGGGCAAGGTAATCCCGGCGGGCCAAACCCTCCCCTGACTTGGACTCATGGGTATAAAGAGCCAGTGTTTTATTTATTTATTATTTAACAAGGCCTAGCGGAACCCCCTGCAACAACCAGTGAAAGTGCATGGCACCAAATTCAAAACAACAAAAATCTCATCATTAGAATTCCTCAAGCATACAAGTATTTTAAACCATTTTAAAGATACAATTCTCATTAATCCAGCCACAGTGTCTGATTTCAAAAAGGATCTACAGCGAAAGCACCACAAACAATTGTTAGGTCACCACCAAGCCACAGAATGAATAAACAGCCATTTTTCCAGCCAAAGAGAGGAGTCAGAAAAAGCAGAAATAGAGAAAATTAATCACTAACCTTTGATCTTCATCTGATGACACTCATAGGACTTCATGTTACACAATACATGTATGTTTTGTTTGATAAAGTTCATATTTATATAAAAAAATCGGAGTTTATTTTGGCGCGTTACGTTCAGTAGTTCTAAAACATGCGGTGATTGTGCAGAGAGCCACATCAATTTACAGAAATAATCATAATAAATATTGATAGAGATACGACTATTATACATGAAACTTTTAGATAAACTTCTCCTTAATGCAATGATTTTTTAAAAACTTTACGGAGAAAGCAGACCATACAATAATCTGAGGACAGCCTTTAGACAACAAAGCAGCCAAAAAGATACCTGCCATATTGGGTAGTCAACATTACTCAGAAATAGCATTTTAAATATTCACTTACCTTTGATGATCTTCATCAGAATGCACTCCCAGGTATCCCAGTTCCACAAATGTTTGATTTGTTCGATAATGTCCATCAGTTATGTCCAAATATCTTCTTTTGTTTGGGCATTTGGTAAACAAATCCAAAAGCGCGTTCAGGTCGCGCCTAACGTCGGACGAAAAGTTCCATTACAGCCTGTAGAAACATGCCAACCTAAGTATGGAATCAATCTTTAGGATGTTTTTAACATAACTTCATTAATGTTCTAACCGGACAATTCCTTTGTCTGTACAATTGAAGTGGAACGTAGCTACCTTTCACGTGAGCGCGCCAGACCGAGGCTGTGGCACTCTGCCAGACCGCTCACTCAAAGAGCCGTTATGAGCAGAATCCTCAAAACATGTTCTAAATACTGTTGGGAAGCCTTGGGAAGTGAAACATAACTAATATCACCATGTATCTTCAATGGGGGCTGAGTTGAAAAACTACAAACCTCAGATTTCCCACTTCTTGGTTGGATTTTTTTCTCAGGTTTTTGCCTGCCATATGAATTCTGTTATACTCATAGACATCATTCAAACAGTTTTAGAAACTTCAGAGTGTTTTCTATCCAATACTAATACTAATATGCATATATTAGCATCTGGGACAGAGTAGGCGGCAGTTCACTCTGGGCACGCTATTCATCCAAAAGTGAAAATACTGCCCCCTATCCCAAAAAGGTTAAGAACAAATTCTTATTTACAATGACGGCCAATCCCGACTTAACCTGGACGACGCTTGGCCAATTGTGCCCAATGTGACTCCCGTTCATGGCTGCGCCACTGAAGCCCATAGAACATGATTTTAAAGTGCAGCCAATACTTTGAGTTAGTTTCGGTGCATTTCCACTTAGAATTTACCCCACTGTTTTACGTAAAGGCTCAGACTTTTCTCTTTCCATCTACGTAGTCCGGCACCCATGTCTCACTGGGCCATGGCTCCAATGGACCTGCTCTAACTTGGGGCCGAGGCGAGGCCGCTGGGGCTTTTTGGGAGCGTTTACATAACAATGGCTAACTATGAACACACTCGACGGTTAACACCTCCCCACAAAGCAACCTTTTTGATTATGTAGAGGTTGTCTTCAAGTCCTCCCTGTAAGGCCTCTATGGAAACAACATTTCTCTAGTATAGCATCGGATGTATACACTAGTAAAACACTGGTGTTAGTCGAAAAGCAGCAATGGAGAGATTTCAGTGAGATGCCCCTAGTTCCAGGCAGTTCCACATAGAGGCTGAGTGTCTGCCTGTAGCTATGATGACAAGTGAGCAAGCCGACAGCGACAAGGCTGCTTAGGGGATCTGAGATCCCTAAAAAATGTAGCTAACGTAAGACCTTGGCCATTGATCTCTCCTTGGAGCGCCTGTGTTGTTTTTTTTTCTTCATGCAGGAGATTAGGCTGTAATGTCATGCTACGGATGGATGGGCGCGTGCCATGGGGAAATGTCATTTCCCCAGGAGCGCTGTGCTGTGACTAAGCCCACTCTAAGCGAAGGCAGGGGGCCAGAGCAAAAGGGGAATGGGCCTGAAGATAACGATACTCGATATGGAGACTCAGATTCTCTTACGGCCAAGGATTGATTGTTTGTTTCACTACCCCCCCCCACACACACACTTTCATCCTACTATTTGTCTAAAGTTGGTTTCTCTTCAATATCATTTTTTTTTCTCCAGCAGATCTATTGTAGTTCTGCATAAAACAAGTAACCATTTTCAACCTGTGTCTTGAGGGGTCATTAAGACATTCAAAGTTTTACCCCATACATTATTGAACAATCTCTTCGAGAGCTGTCTTTTTTTTTGCAATAATTTACCATGCAATTCTGTCTTTCAACCTTGTTCTTCGAGGAAATATTTCCCTTGAAGGAGAGATGAACAGCCTTTTCAAAATTGTTTCCGTCTCTGCTTCTGTTATTGTAAAAATGAGGCTTCAAACGGACTAATCTCGCTGTCTGTCTTGCTGTCTCTCTCGCTCTCTAATGCTAGGACATACTCAACAACCTGGACAACCTAGAGTCTGGGTGTGACCTGGACGACGATGACCTCATGCTGGACGATGACCTCCCTGAGGATGGCTCCTTGCATGGTGGTGAGTGTGGTTTTTGTCTAGACACGGATCTCAGCGCAGTTTTGTAGTTTTCCCTTGTAGTTTTCCCTAATGATCCAGATTAGGTTTGGTGGAGAGTAAGCTCATCCTAGTGCTGTGCCGATGGGCAACTTAGTTCTAACGGGAGCGAGCGTGGGGAAAAGGGGCCTGAACAAGGAGAGCGCTGTTCGGTCAGAAAGACTGCACGGGAATGCACCTCACAAGCTCAGCATCATGTGTTGAAGCATATAGTTACAGTTAGCATAAGGCCATGTCAATCTGCCCAAGGTGCCCTCCCTCCTGTTTGACCATAGTAGGAGTAAGAAGGTCATAACCCCGATATCTGGGGAGGGGTCCTATAACAGCTTCCTTCAGAGGCACGAAACCCGTATGGAAAAGGGGAAGGCCTTAGCTTTCTACACTCTTGACAGGAAAAACCCCAAACGTCAAAGGCACTTTCACTCTTTGCCTCTTTGCCTTTGCCTCCTGGTCAAGCCTCTTCAGCCGTATCCGAGTACACACAGCCAGACTAGGGAATTGAAGTTTTCAAAGCAACACATTCACGCATTCTCAGGTTATTTCTTTCAAGGTCTGTTTAAAAAAATATATATATATTCCGTGTCCATAGCAGTCTTGTTTTGAACCTTTTAATCGTGGGTGGAAGAAGAATGCATATTTTCAGAGAACCCAGACACAACAGATGCTTAAGGAATGCAGAGAGGGCTGTGTTTGTAGTTGCCTCAGTACTGACCCTCTATCTATCTCTGGTAGCAGCATGTCAAGCTTGGGAGGATCAATTTGTTCTCTACCGCAGTCTCTCTTTTGCCGTGTTTTCATCCCACTCAGATTTGCTTGGGAAGCTGTGCAGAGAGACTATTCTGGGGTAGACTATTCAAGGCTTCACTTGCAGTGTTCTGTTGTTTGCGGAGTTTCCTGTTGGCCTCTGTGTTAGTGAGACACCGCCAGATAGATGAGTCTCAGGCATCAGATTTGGTAATGTGCTCTTAGTTCAGATAGCTTTCTCGGCCCTGCTCTTGACTGCTCCCAGCAATCTGGAAACACTAGTTATATAGTACCTACATTAGTACCTTTATTTTTATTTGTTTTTTTAATGCTTTATAACCCCTTTTTCTCCCCAATTGGTAGCTAGTCTTGTCCCATCACTGTAACTCCCGTATGGACTCTGGAGTGGCGAAGGATCGAGAGCCAAATGTCCTCCGAAACACAGACCTGCCAAGCCGCACTGCTTCTTGACACACTGCTTGCTTAACCCGGAAGCCAGCCACACCAATGTGTCGGAGGAAACACCATCCAGCTGGGGACCGAAGTCGGCGTGCACTGCGCCCGGTCATAGGAGTCACAAGAACGCCATGGGACAAGGAAATCCCAGCCGGCCAAACCCTCCCCTAACCCGGACGATGCTGGGCCAATTGTGCACCGCCTCATGGGTCTCCCGGTTGCGGCTGGCTGTGACACAGCACGGGATCGAACCCGCATCTGTAGTGACGCCTCTAGCACTGTGATGCAGTGCCTTAGACCACTGCACCACTCGGGAGGCCCTTAGTACTTTGAGCATGGGGAGGAGGAACTGAGGAAGAAAAGATGGCATCATTTCTTTAGTGTGTGTGGCTTGGAGATTGTGCGTGCACACTTGTTTGTGTGTGTGTGAGAGTCTGTCTCTGTATGCCAATGTGTGAGTGTGCTTACAAGTGTAGGATCTTAATTTGAGCCAGTTTTGTTTTCTACAGCAGGAAAATAATCCTGCAGCAACAGGAAATATGTTTTTTTTTACATGGATTATAATTAATGGACATTTTTTGTAGGGGTTGAGAAACCTTTTCGTAAGGGAAAATCAAGTCTGAAATGTCAGTGGAAATTACAAACTTCAGATTTTTTTTATTTTTAAAAAACTCAAATACGTGACAACTTGTAGAAGTTATCGTGTTATGGTCCTCATTTTGACTCCATGCCTTTGTCTCTGTGGTCTTGTCTCCTGTTGTAGATACTGATGGGATGTCCCATCTGGCCCTGTGGCGGAGACGGCAGCTCTGTTGGACTGTAGACGACCGACTCCACAGTGACAACATGTGAGCTGCTGGGGGCTTTCGGTTACATTTCTTTGTCACACACGTCTTGACCGTCTCTGCCTTTTGCCCTCTGGTATTGAGAGTCAGGCTGGGAATTTCCAGGGACCTCATAATTCGATATGGTCCTGATGCTTATGTGCCGATGCGATATGTATTGCGATTCCATATACAGCACGATTCAATATGTACTGTGATTTGGTACTGTGTTTTTATTGCGATTCGGTGTTCCAAACATATTGCTCCTCTGCTGCAGAGGGACAAGAGAAAGCCGTGAGGAAATTATTTTGGGTGTTAAGTGCTCAAAACATGTTGGAGAACTAGCTATAGGATGATAAATACCAGAGTTTTTAAGCAGGTACATACCGACTAGTGCTAGCTAACGTTAACATCCAAGCCAAAATCACGATACTCTACCTACGTCAATATGAGTTGTGTATGTGTGCACTACTGATGTGGGAGACAGCCACTCGTCCCCTGGTAACCGGGTAACATGTCTCATCCTCCTACCTGCCACTCACCTGTCCCAGGCTTCCTTCCGTGGGCACTCCGATTCACCCCTGTATCACGTGCAGTGACTATCTCGCTCTCTGCCTGTCTCTCTCTATTTGTCTTTTTCCCTCTCTACCTCTCCAGTAGTGACTGTGTGTTCCAGACCTATGATGGGTACCAGAGTCAGGGCACAGGCATGGCAGCCCCTCACCAGGCTGTGGAGCTGGATGAGCTGACACTGAAACACATGGCAGACGACTGCTGCTCTGTAAAGGCCCAGCTAGAACACCTGAAACTACTGCTGCAGGTCGGTCACACTCACACCATAACTCTGCTTCTGCTCCACTCATTCTGTGTAGATAGAACACAAGACTACACGATGGACAATACACTTGAATGCAAACAATCACACTATTTCCATGAATTGTTAGGATTCAAACACACTTACTCACTGATTTATACTATTCCTGTCTATTTGTGTCTGTACTGGAGGTGACTCCTACTGAGATCTACACTATATAAACAAAAGTATGTGGACACCCCTTCAAATGAGTGGATTTGGCTATTTCAGCCACACCCGGTGCTGACAGGTCTATAAAATCGAGCAAAAGTTTGGTGGAGGAAGAATAATGGTCTGGGCCTGTTTTTCATGGGTCGTGCTAGGCCCCTTAGTTCCAGTGAAGGGAAATCTTAACGCTATACCATACAATGACATTCTATACAATTCTGTGCTTCCAACTTTGTGGCAACAGTTTGGGATGAATTGGAACACATCAGTGCCCGACCTCACTAACGCTCTTGTGGCTGAATGGAATCAAGTCCCTGCAGAAATGTTCTAACATCTAGTGGAAAGCCTTCCCAGAAGAGTAGAGGCTGTTATAGCAGCAAATGGGGGACCAACTCCATATTAATGCCCATGATTTTGAAATGAGATGTTTGACGAGCAGGTGTCCACATACTTTTGGTCATGTAGTGTACTTTGAGAGTATTATGATCCTTTGTAAATGGATTGTTACACTCCAAAAGGCAGCGACTTGGTGGAACTTTGATATAACCAAATGTTTACGTTCTGTCGTAAAGAGCACACATTCAACTTCATTAAAAAAAGCATGTTATGAAGTACGATGATGTACGATATGAAGTAATAGGTTTGCCGATTTCATCTGAAATCAGCCAGAAATCCCCTTGTGACAGGGGGAATGGAAGCTGCTTATGTGCAACAGGGTGTGGCAATTGAATGCAAGCTTCACAAAGAAATGTAAACCGTTAACATTTCTAGCCAGGGCCTACTGAATAGTGCAGCGGTCTAAGGCACTGCATGGCAGTGGTTGAAGCATGACTGCCGACCCGAGTTTGATCCCGGGCTGTGTCGCAGCCCCCCAAATGTCCTTGTCCCATTGCACTCTAGCGACTCCTTGATGCGGGCCCGGGCGCGACTTGTACTGTTTCCGCCGACACATTGTTGCAGCTGGCTTCCAGGTTAAGTGAGCAGTGTGTCAAGAAGCAGTGCAGCTTGGCGGGGTCGTGTTTCAGAGGACGCATGGCTCTCGACCTTAGCCTCTCCAGAGTCCGTACGGGAGTTGCAGCGATGGGAGAAGACTGTAACTACCAATTGTGTAGAATTAAGGGGCAAAAAATGATATAAAAAACATTTCTAGCCTGTCTATCTATGGGAATAGAGAAAGGATACCTAGTCATTTGCACAACTGAATGCATTCGACCAAAATGTTTCTACTGCATTTAACCCAACCCCTCTGAATCAGAGAGGCATGGGGGGCTGCCTTAATTGACGTCCACGTCATCAAACTCTATTTTCACGTCATCCAACAAATGTAAACGCTTTGCTAAACAGCATTGCCACTTGATTGGAACTGGTCCTTTGGTCAGTTTTACATGAAAATAGAGCTCTTTGGCCATGCACACCAATGGTGGGTTTGGCGTCGAAATGTGCAGAGCAGAAAAGAACCCCATACCTACTGTAAAACGTTTCGAAAAGGGCTCAGTGCCGTTATCCTCGCAAGGTGAGCCATTGAAAGGTATTGGAAACAGGGCTGTCAATAATTTTGACCCCTACCTTTTTGAGAGAAATATACATGCGTACAGTATTACCAACCGAGCACACAAAGGGTGCCATTTCTTTCTAAACATATATTTAACATGTATACAGTACCAGTCAATTCATTCAAGGGTTTTTATTTTTATTTTGACTATTTTTGACATGGTAGAATAATAGTGAAGACATAAACTATGAAATAACACATGGAATCATGTAGTAACCAAAAAAGTGTTTCTATATTTGAGATTATTCAAAGTAGCCACGTCTTGCCTTGATGACAGCTTTACACACGCTTGGCATTCTCTCAACCAGCTTCACCTGGAATGCTTTTCCAACTGTCTTGAAGGAGTTCCCACATGTTGGCTGCAATCGGGTGATTGTGGAGGCCAGGTCATCTGATGCAGCACTCCATCACTCTCCTTCTTGGTCAAATATCCCTTACACAACCTGGTGTTGTGTTGGGTCATTGTCCTGTTGAAAAACAAATGATAGTCCCTCTTAGTGCAAACCAGATGGGATGGCGTATCGCTGCAGAATGCTGTGGTTTCCATGCAGAGTGTGCCTTGAATTCTAAATAAATCACTGACAGTGTCACCAGCAAAGCACCATCACACCACCACCTCCATGCTTCACGGTGGGAACCACATATGCAGAGATAATCCATTCACCTACTCTGCGTCTCAAAGACGGGAGCGTTTGGAACCAAAAATCTCAAATTTGGACTCCAGACCAAAATTTCACAGATTTCCACCTGTCTAATGTCCATTGCTCATGTTTCTTTGCCCAAGCAAGTCTTCATCTTATTGGTGTCCTTTAGTAGTGGTTTCTTTGTAGAAATTCGACCATGAAGGCCTGATTTCATGCAGTCTCTGAACAGTTGATGTTGAGATGTCGGTTACTCGTACTCTGTGAAGCATTTATTTGGGCTGCAATTTCTGAGGCTTCTAACTCTAATGAATTTATCCTCTGGCGGTCCTCATGAGAGCCAGTTTCATCATAGCACTTGATGGTTTTTGCGACTGCACTTGAAGAACCTTTCAAAGTTCTTGAAATTTTCCGGATTCACTGACCTTCATGTCTTAAAGTATTGATGTACTGTCGTTTCTTGCCATAATATGGAGTTGGTCTTTTACCAAATATCTTCTGTATACCAACACAACTGATTGGCTCAAACGCATTAAAAAGGAAATAAATTCCACAAGGCACACCTGTTAATTGGAATGCTGGTTGGTTGAATGAAGCTGGTTGAGAGAATGCCAATAGTGTGCAAAGCTGTGATCAAGGCAAAGAGTGGCTACTTTGAAGAATTTCAAATATAAAATATATTTAATTTAACACTTTTTTGGGGTTACTACATTATTCCATATGTTATTTCATAGTTTTGATGTCTTCACTATTCTGCAATGTAGAAAATAGTAAAAATAAAGAAAAACCCTTGAATGAGTTGGTGTCAACTTTTGACTGGTACTGTATATATTGTTAAACCAAATCTATTTCTTAAGAGTAATCGTATTAGTATAAAATAATATACTTTAAAAGAAATGTTGAGCATACAGTATACCAAGTGTATTAATAGGGCGTTGGGGCACCACGAGCCAGAACTGCTTCAATGCTTCTTGGCATAGATCCTACAAGGGTGTCAATTTCGGACCCCGTTGTATTTTGATGAGAGAGTTCCAGGCTGTAACTATTATCATCTGTGCATTATCAACCGTGTTCCTATTGACTGGTAATTCATCTCCCGCTCCCCCGTAGTACCCAGAGAAAGCAGGGGGGCAAATACTGTATGCGTCCCAAATGGCATCCTATTCCATATGTAGTGCACTACCTTTGACCAGCAGTGCACTATATACAATGTCTTCAGAAAGTATTCATAACCCTTGACTTATTCCACATTTTGTCACGGCCTGAATTCAAAATGGATTAAATAGATTTTTAAACATTTTTATCTCACCCATCTACACAGAATACACCATAATGACAAAATGGAAACAAGTTTTTTGAAATTGTTGCTTATTTTTGGGGAAATGAAATACAGAAATATCTCATTTACATAAGTATGCACACCCCTGAGTCAATACATGTTAGATTCACCTTTTCCAGCGATTTACAGCTGTGAGTCTTTTTGGGTAAGCGTTCCACACCTGGATTGTACAATATTTGCACATTTTTCTTTTCTTTTTTAAATTCTGCAGGTGCTGTGGAGTTTGTTGTTGATCATTGCTAGACAGCCTTTTTCAAGCCGTTTTAATTCAAAACTGTATCTAGTCCACTCAGGAACGAACATTCAACATCCTCTTGGTATGAAAAATGTATATTTGGCCTTGTATACTAGGTTATTGTCCTGCTGAAAGGTGAATTTGTCTCCCAGTGTCTGTTGGAAAGCAGACTGAACCAAGTCAAATGTTGCCTGTGCTTAGCTCTATTCCGTTTATTTTTATCCCCCCAAAAATCTCATTGCCAATAACTAACAAACATATCCGTAACATGATGCAGCCACCACCATGCTTGAAAATATGAAGAGTTGAACTCAGTGATGTGTTGTTGGATTTTCCCCAAACACAACACTGTGTTCATTTTTTAAAAACTTTTTTTTATATATTTTTTTTACTTTAGTGCCTTATTTAAAACAGGATGCATGTTTTAAAATATTTCATTCTGTACAGGCTTCCTTCTTTTCACTCTGTCAATTAAGTTAGTATTGTGGAGTAACTGCAATGTTGTTGATCCATCCTCGGTTTTCTCCTTTGACAGCCATTTAAACTCTCTTACAGTTTTTAGGTGCCCTTTGCGAGGCACTGGAAATTCACTGCTCGACTGAAGGGACCTTACAATTGTCGGTATGTGTGAAGTACAGAGACGAGGTAGTCGTTCAAAAAGTCATGTTAAACACTAGTATTCCACAATAGAGTCCATGCAACGTATGTGACTTGTTAAGCACATTTTTGCTCTTAAACGTATTTAGGTTTGCCATAAAAAGGGGTTGCTGACTCAAGACATTTCAGCTTTTAATGTTTTATTCATTTGTAAAAATGTGCTAAAACAATGACTTTGATATTGTGTCACTGGCCTACACACAACGAACCACAATCTCCATTTTTTTAAAGTTCAGGCTGTAACAACCAAATGTGGAATAAGTCGAGGGGTGTGAATACTGTCTGAGGGAACTGTTGGAAATAGTGTTCCATTTGGGATGCAGATACTGTTTTGGACATATCTGTGGTGTTAAGGTGGGACATAGTATCTCAGCCAGGAAATAGGGTTCCATTTGGGATGCAGATACTGTTTTGGACATATCTGTGGTGTTAAGTTGGGACATAGTATCTCAGCCAGGGAGTTTAGGAGGAGAGTGACTGGCCACCAACATCTTCTGTGACATTTGGGGATCTTGTCCCTACGCTGTGTATAACAGTAGGCTCACTACAGTAACAACTGTTCAAAAGTAGTGCATTATATAGGGGATAGGGTGCCATTTGAGACTATTCCAAGGACCACAGCCTGATAGCAGTGCTACTGCCCTCCTATCATTGATATGTCTTTGCATCAAAACAGTGATTGTTCTTGTCCCACTGCAGTCCCGTAGGGCTATTGTCAACACTCGCATCATAGATTTACACGGCCCCATCCATGTCCCACAGACAATTATTATCTCGTGTGACAATCTGACAGAATCAATGATGAAAGCAGCCGATTTCCCCAACGCTCCAGCCACGATATCCAAGGCTGTGGTGAGATTTGGGATGCCGCTAAGGGCTAATGCGTCTCTGTCTGCGAGGGACGGGAGATAAATGTGGTGGCGATCGGAGGTTTCTGATTTGCGCGAGGCTGTTATTGGTTGACGCGCGGCTTGTTTTCTGGCCTACCGTTGAAAGCGCCTGTGGCGAGCAACGGGGAGCCAGAAGAGGAGACGGTGGGTACATTCCAAATGGCACCCTATTCCCTACATGGTGCACTACTTTTGACCTGGGCCCTATGACCCCTGGTCAAAAGTAGGGCACTATATAGGGAAAAGGATGCCATTTGAAACAGCCCGTCTCTGATGGGAGCTGGACTGGACACACTGACTAGACAAATATTGGTGTGGATTTCATTGATCCTTTATTTTTACAGGCCCTTGCCTGTAGATTTGATTCTTCTTATTGTGTTCTTTTAACATTTCTCCCTCCTCGACATATGTCTCCCAATTTATATAAATATCATGATCTGAGTGGTGTCTGTGTCTACATGTCTGTAATGAATAACCCCTTGTCTAAGGGTTCCATGTCACGATTGCAAATCTAATGTTCATCAGATCTCTGATCCAAACACCTCCGAACTGAGTTCCGTTCGTGGACGCTGGGCAGTGTGGTCCAACTGAAAAGCAGCTTAGAGACTCCCTCCCGTCTATGCTCTGGGATGACACAACCCCTGGTAGACTTTTGCCACACTGATTCCTCTCATGATGCGAAATCGTCCTCTTCTCCACAGCTCCGTCACACGTTTAGTAGCGCTAGTGGGTTGTTGAAATGTGGATTGTGTGACAATTTGTGTCAGAATAGCGTTCTTGAAAGCCTGATTTGACATAAAGAGCACTTTGAATGTAGCGACTGTAGCCCATTACTCATGCACTATTTCTTCCTGACCTCTCTGTTGGTTGAAACGTTGCCATGGAAATGGCACAATCTCAATGTTAATGCAAAGAGGAACGATAACCTTGCGTCCCTAGACATCAAGACGTCTTAAAAGAACAATTGAAAGCGAGGAATGGTTTAGTGTAGGCATTAGGCCTATTTTGTAATTCATGTAAGAGCTTACGGCTGATCATTGGTTTCGTCATAGAAATATAAGGGATAAAAATCAAAGTTCTGTGAACTGCTATTAACTGTTATTTTTGTTCGAGCTGCTATTAAAAAAGAGGGTTATAGAAAAAGGCCATTGTCGTGGTAGGAACATACGGAAATCTCAGTGATCAACTGACATCACTCTTTTCATCTTCACGGCTCTATCAAACTGAGGGTGTTCTCTAAAAATGGCCCCTTTCACTGTGTTAAATTGCACTTGATGCCTTCAAACTGCTGGCCCTCGCTAGCTCACTGAGCAGTGTGTGAGCACTCTGAGTGCTTTTGTTAGCTTGACACGCTAAAACCACTCCTGGCATCGTTTGGCCCGACCAGGGGGTGGATTGAAGGCGGTAGGAGATATGGAGAGTTAATTCAGTTCAGTGTGTAAGAGTCACGAAGATACAAAACGCAGCTATGATAATGTTGGGTTACAGGTCCTGTTGTTGGCGAGCCAGCCTTTAGCCTTCTGTTATAAGCCCTGCCACAGCCAAACACTGGCTCTTTATAGTGAAAAAAAGAGTGCTCAAAGGTATATGGTAGTTGGCCAACATGAATATGATATTCTAGTCATATTTAACAGACACGCTCTCTCTGACATCTGAGCTAGCCGGCAATCCACAAGCCTAATATGAGCCGTGTATGTTTTGGTGTTCTTGTATAGATGGAGGATGGTAGTGATATGGACGACACTCTGATTCTGGATACCTTGAGTCCAGAATCCAGACGGGACCCTATTCAAGCTCGACAGGTAAGACTCACTGTTTAACACACACACACACAGTAGTAGGAAGTGTACTGTCAAACAAACCCCGTGTAGACAGTGGATTATGCCCATGTTATAGATGTTTGTCCAAGGCCCTGTTTGTCCTCGTGTTTTCAGTGCCCATCTTCTGTTTGTGTTCACATGGCCTGAGCGCTTTGGTTTGTTTTCCTTTTTGTTGTTTGTGTGCATACCCTGTTTTTGTCCGCTGTACGTTCTCCATTCTCAGGTTATCTTTGTTGCCGTGTCAGCTCTAGGTCTGTTTGTGTGTGTGTGTATGCTTGTTTGCCAGGCATATTACGTTTTTTGAACCTGGAATCCAATTTCCTGTTATTGTGTGTGTTTATTGTGCGTGTTTGCAATTGACTGTGTGTTCGGGGGCACATTGCTTCTTTTTTTTACCTTTTTAATCTCTTGAAGGAGTCAAGCAAAGGGAAGTCTGTTCCTTCTCCTCTCGACATCACAATGGCCAAGTCTCAACCTCCTCCTGACCTAACCTGTAAACACTGCAAACCTGTGTACAGCTGGGCCAATGTTCTCTGGCTCTTCCAGCTTAGCCTTGCTCTCCCAGCATGTCTGTCTGGGGCAGTGGAGGGGGAGGAGGAGGGGGGAGATTAATCACCCTGAACCACAAAGACATTAAGGACCCTAACAACCTGGCAGAGCCCAAACCCACACCTCTCATCTCTATCCTTGAAAGCAAGCAGAGCCCTGCTGTACGATAGCATTGACATGGATGGTGAAGGCTCCAAAACGGGATCACCCTGAGTGCTGTCCAAATTCTCTAGCATGCACTGTCACACAGAGAAGGGGGCATTGGCGCCAGCAGGCATTTACAATGCATTTCTGCATTAAATTGTATAGCCATTTATACACACATTTCTTTCGGTCACGCGGGGACTGTGTGTGATTGTCTGGGCCGGAGTGCATGGAGTTTAGGGACCGGGGAAGGGAGTGGGTAGCGGCTGGGCCAGAGGGAGCCCGGCTGGGCTGGGAACGCATCAGAATGCAGTGTGTCTTTCTGGTCTTAGGGTTCCCGCTCTGCGTTTGGCTGAGGCCCATTAAAGCTGCAGGGTACCTCCATGGCGCTGAGCCTCTGATGTGCTGCCTTTGCCCACGGACCGAGCTTATCATCACTCTCTCCCATCCCGACAGGTGTTTTGGATTCTCATTCGAGGGCATGTCCCCTTCTCCGTCGTCTTCTAGCTTTCCAAACATGCGCGCGCTCTCTCTCTCGCTCTCGCATTCACTGGCTCTCTCCATCTCTCCCTCCTGCAGGGAGACTTCACAGCCAGGTTCATGGTTTGTGACTCTGGCCCATGATCGGCTGATCGACCTCCCCCTTATTCCGTGCTATCCTCTGGATGAATTCACAAATTGGATTCTGGCTCAGATCTTGCCAGCCCTGCGGTGGACGGGTGGAGATGAGTCAGGAATAGAAATGTGTGTTTAAGGCCGTTAGGGGTCAAATAAATCCGTGCGGCTGTACTGAACTGTCTTTGTTTGTGTTATAGGTGGAGGAGCTGTTGAAGGAGGTGCAGGAGCTGAGAGAGGAGCTGAGGAGTAAAGACCGGACCATTTCTCAGCTGACCCAGCAGATGGTATGTGCTTATTATTGTACAAATGTTGATGCCGGAAGTGCAAACTTTTTCATCGCAGTGCACTTCCGCAGCTCCGACTTCCAACCTTTCTCACCCCGTTTTCATGTCACTCTTCTAGCTAGTCGCTACCACTGTGACCCATGCGCAGTAAGTGTTGTCAAACCCTAGGATTTTACCAGTCTCTTCCAAACCCACAGCCCCTTCAGCCAGGTCACCCATTATACAAGCCAGTATTCGACGTCCATCTGTCTGAGGACATCTGGAGATGACTTGGAAACCGGCCACTAGGGGCAACAGTGAGCGCTGTTATCTTCAAGTAGGTTTCGATTTTTCTCGGGTGTTGTGGGCTGGGATGGCGGATGGGCGTAAGCCATCTGCCTCTGATTCCAAAGTTTGCAAGTTCGAATCCAGCAATAGAAAGTCGTTTTTGATATTTTTGTTTTAAGCCTATCCCAAACCGTTCCCTTAACCATTCAGAGTTGATGCCTAACCTTAAGAATTCTGAGTTAATGCCTAAACTTAATCTTAAACACTTTGAATTTTGGCGTTTGAGAAACATGGATGAGCGTCTAATTCTGACGTGAGAGCATGTTGGCCACTTATAGATCCAGCCACAGAGTGACATGTCCGCTCCTAGTAAGGCTCTATAAGGCTCTCCTCTGCCATCCACTCACTGTGGGGATCATGAAGTAACTATGGGCTCCATAGGGCCAAACTGGGTCTATCCCGGGGCTGGTTCTGAGTTTGGGTGAAGACTTGAGAACTGCAGGAGCAGCTTCTCATGTTACTTTGGACCTAGTGTGGGAGAGAGCTGTACTTGTTTCCATGCCTGGATGTGTCTTCCAGGGCCTGAGCCACTCCAGCTAACTGTTACTGCCCCGGAGGTAGAGTGGGAAGAGGGCTATCATTATCGGACCTGTCCTGTGTGGGTAGTGTGGCTCTTACTCTGTGGGTAGATCTGTGAAATTACACTTCACCTTGCTTGGAATAATGTCTCTCATTGTGGCTCTCTTATCCTCTCTCTCTCTCGCTGTTGTCAGTTTCTCTGTCTCTCTCTACACTGAGTATTGAAAACAGCTCTTTCCATGACATACTGTAGACTGACCAGGTGAATCCTGGTATAAGCTATGATTCCTTATTGATGCCACTTCAATCAGTGGAGATGAAGGGGAGGATAGATATTTAAGCGTTGAGACAATTGAGACATGGGTTGTGTATGTGTGCCATTCAGAGGGTGAATAGACAAAATATTTAAGCGCTTTTGAACGGGCTGTGGTAGTAGGTGTCAACTGCAACGCTGCTGGGTTTTTCCCACGAAACAGTTTCCCGTGTGTATCAAGAATGGCCCACCACCCAAAAGGACGTCCAGCCAACGTGACACAACTGTGGGAAGCATTGGAGTCAACATGGGCCAGCATCCCTGTGGAACGCTTTTTGTGTCCGTGTCAAGTTTCAACTGAACAACACGCTTGAATAGTCTGCCCCTGACCATGCAACACTTGTGCAACTCAATATTAGGAAGGTGTTCCTACCGTTTGGCAAACACTGAGTATCTTTCTCTTTTTCTCGGTCTCTCTATCTCTCTGGGATCTTTTCCAGCTCCCATGCCTGATCAAACTGAATGAAAATGAATGTTGAGCTTCTGTAAATGTCTTATTGATTGAGACTTACTGCTTTAATTAGACTTTTATTTATTGATCCCCCCCACCCACACTTTGTTAACTTCATGGTGCTGTTTTGATGCTCTTTACATGTTATTTGTTAAACTGTTTTTCACGCCTTGTGATTAACATTGCAACATTGCGTCCCGAAGTAGCTACTGCATCATGTGACTCCAGACTCTGTATCATCCAGTTATTTGCCAGCATCATTTCAAGCACCCTGAAATCTACCTTTTACATGACCATATCACAGATATGCTATTTAAGTTGAATGATCTACCTTCTGTTTTGATATCATCTTCTCTCTTACAACCCTACTTCAAGCCGTGCATTCGTATTGTTATGGGGTGGATCAGCTTTAATATTGCAGATGGATTGTGGCTTCCATCCGTATAATTGTCTGCATCATTTCCAATCCTCTTTTTTTTTTTTCTTTTATTGTGTTTTTGTTGTTGTAACTATGTAAAATATATATTTTCCCCTAAACCTACCATACCTCCCCTAATTGGAGTAAACTAATGGACAACTTTATTTTATTTGATTGAATATCCGAAACATACAATATACTTGCAGTGAAGCCGCTCAACAACTACACCACACCGGTCATCCAACAACTACACCACACCAGTCATCCAACAACTACACCACACCAGTCATCCAACAACTACACCACACCAGTCATCCAACAACTACACCACACCAGTCATCCAACAACTACACCACACCAGTCATCCAACAATACACCAACAACTAACAACTACACCACACCAGTCATCCAACAACTACACCACACCAGTCATCTAACAACTACACCACACCAGTCATCCAACAACTACACCACACCAGTCATCCAACAACTACACCACACCAGTCATCCAACAACTACACCACACCAGTCATCCAACAACTACACCACACCAGTCATCCAACAACTACACCACACCAGTCATCCAACAACTACACCACACCAGTCATCCAACAACTCCACCGGTCATCCAACAACTACACCACACCGGTCATCCAACAACTACACCACACCAGTCATCCAACAACTACACCACACCAGTCATCCAACAACTACACCACACCAGTCATCCAACAACTACACCACACCAGTCATCCAACAAACACACCACACCAGTCATCCAACAACTACACCACACCAGTCATCCAACAACTACACCACACCAGTCATCCAACAACTACACCACACCAGTCATCCAACAACTACACCACACCAGTCATCCAACAACTACACCACACCGGTCATCCAACAACTACACCACACCGGTCATCCAACAACTACACCACACCGGTCATCCAACAGACTTCCATTCAGAGCGAAATTTAAAGACACAATAACGCTTGGCAAAAAATGTATTATTAATCGATTTGACGATGACTTTTTAAATCACCCAGCAGTGCTATTTGCACAGTTCGCTCCAGGTAAATGTTGCCATTCCTCAACCTGCGACCAAAAACAAGCTACGTATGGACAGTACCAAAACAAATGATCTAAGGATTCTGTCTCCTCACAGCAAAATCTGCAGAGCTGGGATGATTGTATTCCCCATATACAGTGCCTTTGGAAAGTATTAAGAGTTTCTCCACATTTTGTTAGGTTGCAGCCTTATTCTAAAATGTATGAAATAGTTTTTTGCCCCTGATGAATCGAAACACAATACACCATAATGACAATGCAAAGCTATAAACTTGGCACACCTGTATTTGGGGAGTTTCTCCCATTCTTCTCGACAGATCCTCTCAAGTTCTGTCAGGTTGGATGGGGAGTGTTTGCTGCACAGCTATTTTCAGGTCTCTCCAGAGATGTTCAAATCTGGGCTCTGGCTGGGCCCCTCAAGGACATTCAGAGACTTGTCCCAAAGCCACTCCTGCATTGTCTTAGCTGTACTTATGAGACACCTTTGCTATGAGACTCAAAATTGAGGTCAGCTGCATCCTGTTTCCATTGATCATTCTTGATGTTTCTACAACTTGATTGGAGTCCACCTGTGGTACGTTCAATTGATTGGAAATTATTTGGAAAGGCACACACCTGTCTAAATATGGTCCCTGAGTTGACGGTGCATGTCAGAGCAAAAACCAAGCCATGAGGTGGAAGGAATTGTTCGTAGAGCTCCGAGACAGGATTGCGTCGAGGCACAAATCTGGAGAAGCGTTTCAAAAGATGTCTGCAGCATTGAAGGTCCCCAAGAACACAGTGGCCTCCATCATTCTTAAATGGAAGATGTTTGGAATCACCAAAACTCTTCCTAGAGCTGGCCGCCAGGCCAACTGAACAATCTGAGGAGAAGGGCCTTGGTCGAGGAGGTGACCGAGAACCCAATGGTCACCCTGACAGAGCTCCAGAGTTCCTCTGTGGAGATAGGAGATTCTTCCAGAAGGACAACCATCTCTGCAGCATTCCAACAATCATGCCTTTATGATAGAGTGGACAGATGGAAGATACTCCTCAGTAAATTACATCCGCTTGGAGTTTGCCAAAAGGCACTTAAAGGACTCTGACCATGAATCAAGACTTTCTGGTGTGATGAAATCGAGTCTTTTGCCTGAATGCCAAGCGTCACATCTGGAGGAAACCTGGCACCATCCCTACGGTGAAGCATGGTGGTGGCAGCATCATGTTGTGGGGTTGTTTTTCAGCGGCAGGGACTGGGAGACTAGTCAGGATCGAGGCGAAGATGAACAGCGCTAAGTTCAGAGATCCTTGATGAAAACTTGCTCCTGAGCACTCAGGACAACGACCCTAAGCACACAGCCAAGATAATGCCGGAGTGGCACCGGGACAAGTCTCTGAATGCCCTTGAGTGGCCCAGCCAGAGCTCGAACTTGATCCCGATCCAACAACTCTGGAGAGGCCTGAAAATGGCTGCGCAGCGACGCTCCCCATCCAACCTGACAGAGCTTGAGAGGATCTGCAGAGAAGAATGGGAGAAACTCCTCAAATACAGGTGTGCCAAGTTTGTAGCGTCACACCCAAGAAGACTCAAAGCTGTAATCTCTGCCAAAGGTGCTTCAACAAAGTACTGAATAAAGGGTCTGAATACTTATGTTTCCGTTTTTTAATTTAAATACATTTGCAAAAATAACTAAACAGTTTTTGCTTTGTCATTATAGGGAACTGTGTGTAGATTAAGGGGGGGGGGTTGTAAGGTTGTAATGTAACAAAATGTGGAAAATATCGAGTGGTCTGAATACTTTCCGAATGCACCGTATATTATGTCTAAAAAAAGTAAGTTATAATTTCTTCTGTCCTGATTTTAAAAGCCATGCATTCCTAGCAACAAAGTTCCATAGACCATTTATTGATACATGATTTAAGGCTAATATTCTTTATTACTAGAATCAGCCTGGATGCATGATTCAGGCCCAGAGGAGCTGTTGAGGCAGCAGTGGAGATTCATTACACAGCTCTCTCTTTCCTGCTAATTTCACCTTTTTGATGTTGAACCAGCTTATCAACCAACAGAGCACTGTTTTTATTTCAGGGAATCATGTTGGAATCCTGTTGGTGTATTTCAGCATGCCATAGCTGATATTCTTTATGACTGGAATCAGCCTGGATGCATGATTCCAGGTCCAGAGGAGCTGTGGAGGCAACAGGGGGATTCATTATTATTTCTTCACCACAGGAACACACCTCTCTCTCGCTCTCTTACTCTCTCTCCTGCTAATATCACATTTGAAGTTGAACTAGCGTATCGATCAAAATAGAGCAATGTTTTATTTCAGGGACTCATCCTCCTGTTGGTAGTATGCAGACACAACGGGGAGTTGGAGCCTGGACAGACCCTGATTTGGTAGGGCTACAAGTCCTCTCCTTTACAATAACGCGTACACTGTTTTAATAGTTCAATCATTTCTGGGAGAGTTTCCACCCTCGATACTAAGCGCCACAGTGATTGAAACGTTGCTATTCATTGTGGGAGCATTCAAACACTTGCGCCTCATACTGTAGGGCAGCGACGTCAAACTCATTCCATGGAGGGCCTTTTGTCCTCTTTTTTTCTTATTATTATTTGTGTCCGATTTTTAAGACCTCCACGACCAGGTGAGAGGAGTTCCTAACTAATCAATGCCCTTAATTGATTAATCAAGTGCAAGTGAAAACCGGCACCCCCTTGGCCCTCCGCGGAATGAGTTTGATACCCGTGCCGTAGTGTCTCTGATGTGCATACTCTCTTTACTGTTTGTGAAAGGGTTTGCTTTTGTGAAAGCATATGGCTGTTTTAAGATGGCCATGTTGTAAGGTGCTTTCAGTCCTCCCACTAGCTTTAAGAGTGGAGCGTCCGTCAGTCTCCGCTTGCATTTCCTGGAGTCTATAAGCCCTTAAGAGGCCTATAATTGTTTGCGCAGGTAATTGTATGCATGTAATCAGAACGATGAGAGTGACGTATGGGGATGAAAGGTTGTGTGTGTGTGTTTTAAAAAGAGCCCTGGGGTTTTGAAGAATGCTTGAAAGAGTACAAACACAAAGCTAGTCTGTCCGGTCCTAGAATAGGTCATGGAAGATGAGGGAGTCCTAAGAGAGAACACTGCTACCGTACCGGTACATGATGATTTAGAGTGGCTGTGGCTTCGGCGTCTCAACTGTCCTCTGTGAGTGCCGTCTGCGTGTTAGTCTGCATCTGCTTTTCTGTGTGTGTGTGTGTGTGTGTGTGTGTGTGTGTGTCATACTCGGGCCACAGCCAAAGGCCACCCTTGCTCTCCTCTCCTCTGAGGTTGTGAGATGGAGAACATTGCAGGGTTTCATTTGTCTTCTGGGCTGTGGGGTGTTTTCTTTGGGTAATAAAAGGGCTGTTGTTGCAGGCTTGTTTCGAGTGGGGGGCCAGTGGCCATTGCAGAAGTGTTTATACTGCTCATTGCTCCTGAGTGTCCCTGGCCTAAACAGAGGGCTAGAGACCGGCATAGTATGAGTGTACACAATGAAGCCGACACACTCATTGCAGTTTATGGCCTTGTTACACTTCTACTATAAATGTTATGAAAGGTTCTGTCGTCTCACATTTTGTTTTTATGATATTTTATATGATCGCTCATATTTTTTTCTAGCCCTGATTTGGGTGTTTGTTTGTCATCTTGTCCCCAACACCCTGGTCATTAAAGAAGTACTCCGACAGATAATTACGATTTTAGGAATCTTAATTCTTGTAATTAAAAATGTTTATTTACACACATGCAACCAACTCAAAACACACACTGCACCGGCAACTTTTCTTGGCAACTCAATTCAGTTTGCAACGAACCAATAGGCCTACATGATTGACCTGAATGATATTGTATTGTTATCTGTGTGTAGCTTCAACTGAATGACTCTCTTGAATAGGCGACCCCTGAAACTCCATTCGGAACTAACAAACAACATGATTGAACTGAATGACAGTGTGTTAGTGTCTATGTGAAGTTTCAACTGAATGACGTGTGTGTGTGTGTCTCTCTCTTGATTAGGCTGTTCCTGTCAAGGCCACGAGATGCCACTGCCAGCAGTACAGTCCACCTGGAAGAGATGTGGAAAGAGTGACGGTGACCTACCATGACAAGGCCACACAGACTCCACCATGGAGGGGACATACTGTGAGTGCTGCTTCCTGTATGTCTCAGAGAGAGCGAGTGTCCATCCCACTGTCATGTCCTGGTCATATTTACTGTTGAGCACTTGCCTTTTGACAGTTTTTTTTGTTTGATTCTCACCGTGCAAGTGTTCTCTATTCCAAGTCATAGCTCTGTAGGAGCTGTGAAACGTTTAAAGCCGTTTTAAAGCTCTAACATATATACGGTACCTTCGGCAGTATTCAGACCTATTGACTTTTTCCACATTTTGTTACAGCCTTATTTAAAAATGTATTACATATTTGTTTCCCCTCAATCTACACACAATGACAAAGCAAAAACGTTTTTTTAGAATTATTTTCTTAAACTGAAATATCACATTTACATTATTATTCAGACCCTTTACTCAATATTTTGTTGACGTACCTTTGGTAGAGATTGTAGATGACGCTAAAAGCTTGGCACACCTGTATTTGGTGTTATTCCCATTTCGCTCAGCAGAGCCTCTCAAGCTCTCAGGTTGGATGGGGAGCATTGCTGCGCAGCTATTTTCAGGTCTCTCTAAAGATGTTCGATCGGGTATAAGTCCGGGCTCTGGCTGCGGCCACTCAAGGACATTCAGACACTTGTCCCGCAGCCACTCCTGTGTTGTCTTGGCTGTGTGCTTAGGGTTGTTGCCCTGTTGGAAGGTGAACCTTCGCCCCAGTCTGAGGTCCTGAGCTCTCTGCAGCAGGTTTTCATCAAAGATTTGCCTTTATTTGGCTTCGTTCATCATTGCCTTGATCCTGACTAGATTCCCAGGCCCTGCCACTGAAAAACATCCCCACAGTATGATGTTGCCACCACCATGCTTCACCGTAGGGATGATGCCAGGTTTCCTCCAGACGTGACGCTTGGCATTGAGGCCAAATAGTTACATTTTGGTTTCATCAGACTTGTTTCTCTTGGTCTGAGAGTCTTTTGGTGCCTTTTGACAAACTCCAAGCGGGCTGTCATGTGCCTTTCACTGAAGAGTGGCTTCCGTCTGGCCACTCTACCATAAAGGCCTAATTGGTGGGGTGCTGCAGAAATGGATGTCCTTCTGGAAGGTTCTCCCATCTCCACAGAGGAACTCTGGAGCTCTGTCAGATTGACCATCGGCTTCTTGGTCACCTCCCTGACCAAGGCCCTTTTTTCATTTTTTTTCACCTTTATTTAACCAGGTAGGCTAGTTGAGAACAAGTTCTCATTTGCAACTGCGACCTGGCCAAGATAAAGCATAGCAGTGTGAACAGACAACACAGAGTTACACATGGAGTAAACACTTAACAAGTCAATAACACAGTAGGAAAAAAAAGGGGAGTCGATATACATTGTGTGCAAAAGGCATGAGG
Source organism: Oncorhynchus nerka (assembly GCF_034236695.1). Taxonomy (NCBI): domain Eukaryota; kingdom Metazoa; phylum Chordata; class Actinopteri; order Salmoniformes; family Salmonidae; genus Oncorhynchus; species Oncorhynchus nerka. The sequence continues at coordinate 12,041,425 of NC_088411.1, read as the reverse complement.
AGGTAGGCGAATAATTACAATTTTGCAGATTAACACTGGAGGGATAAATGATCAGATGGTCAGGTAGAGATATTGGTGTGCAAAAGAGCAGAAAAGTAAATAAATAAAAACAGTATGGGGATGAGGTAGGTAAAAATGGGTAAAAAATTGGCTATTTACCGATAGACTATGTACAGCTGCAGCGATCGGTTAGCTGCTCAGATAGCAGATGTTTGAAGTTGGTGAGGGAGATAAAAGTCTCCAACTTCAGCGATTTTTGCAATTCGTTCCAGTCACAGGCAGCAGAGAACTGGAACGAAAGGCGGCCAAATGAGGTGTTGGCTTTAGGAATGATCAGTGAGATACACCTGCTGGAGCGCGTGCTACGGATGGGTGTTGCCATCGTGACCAGTGAACTAAGATAAGGCGGAGCTTTACCTAGCATGGACTTGTAGATGACCTGGAGCCAGTGCGTCTGGCGACAAATATGTAGCGAGGGCCAGCCGACTAGGGCATACAAGTCGCAGTGGTGGGTGGTATAAGGTGCTTTAGTGACAAAACGGATGGCACTGTGATAAACTGCATCCAGTTTGCTGAGTAGAGTGTTGGAAGCAATTTTGTAGATGACATCGCCGAAGTCGAGGATCGGTAGGATAGTCAGTTTTACTAGGATAGTCAGTTTTTGGCGGTGTGAGTGAAGGAGGCTTTGTTGCGGAATAGAAAGCCGACTCTTGATTTGATTTTCGATTGGAGATGTTTGATATGAGTCTGGAAGGAGAGTTTACAGTCTAGCCAGACACCTAGGTACGTATAGATGTCCACATATTCAAGGTCGGAACCATCCAGGGTGGTGATGCTGGTCAGGCGTGCGGGTGCAGGCAGCGAACGGTTGAAAAGCATGCATTTGGTTTTACTAGCGTTTAAGAGCAGTTGGAGGCCACGGAAGGAGTGTTGTAATGGCATTGAAGCTCGTTTGGAGGTTAGATAGCACAGTGTCCAAGGACGGGCCGGAAGTATATAGAATGGTGTCGTCTGCGTAGAGGTGGATCAGGGAATCGCCCGCAGCAAGAGCAACATCATTGATATATACAGAGAAAAGAGTCGAATTGAATTGAACCCTGTGGCACCCCCATAGAGACTGCCAGAGGACCGGACAGCATGCCCTCCGATTTGACACACTGAACTCTGTCTGCAAAGTAATTGGTGAACCAGGCAAGGCAGTCATCCTAAAAACCGAGGCTACTGAGTCTGCCGATAAGAATATGGTGATTGACAGAGTCGAAAGCCTTGGCAAGGTCGATGAAGACGGCTGCACAGTACTGTCTTTTTTCGATGGTGGTTATGATATCGTTTAGTACCTTGAGCGTGGCTGAGGTGCACCCGTGACCAGCTCGGAAACCAGATTGCACAGCGGAGAAGGTACGGTGGGATTCGAGATGGTCAGTGACCTGTTTGTTGACTTGGCTTTCGAAGACCTTAGATAGGCAGGGCAGGATGGATATAGGTCTGTAACAGTTTGGGTCCAGGGTGTCTCCCCCTTTGAAGAGGGGGATGACTGCGGCAGCTTTCCAATCCTTGGGGATCTCAGACGATATGAAAGAGAGGTTGAACAGGCTGGTAATAGGGGTTGCGACAATGGCGGCGGATAGTTTCAGAAATAGAGGGTCCAGATTGTCAAGCCCAGCTGATTTGTACGGGTCCAGGTTTTGCAGCTCTTTCAGAACATCTGCTATCTGGATTTGGGTAAAGGAGAACCTGGAGAGGCTTGGGCGAGTAGCTGCGGGGGGGCGGAGCTGTTGGCCGAGGTTGGAGTAGCCAGGCGGAAGGCATGGCCAGCCGTTGAGAAATGCTTGTTGAAGTTTTCGATAATCATCGATTTATCGGTGGTGACCGTGTTACCTAGCCTCAGTGCCATGGGCAGCTGGGAGGAGGTGCTCTTGTTCTCCATGGACTTCACAGTGTCCCAGAACTTTTTGGAGTTGGAGCTACAGGATGCAAACTTCTGCCTGAAGAAGCTGGCCTTAGCTTTCCTGACTGACTGCGTGTATTGGTTCCTGACTTCCCTGAACAGTTGCATATCGCGGGGACTATTCGATGCTATTGTAGTCCGCCACAGGATGTTTTTGTGCTGGTCGAGGGCAGTCAGGTCTGGAGTGAACCAAGGGCTATATCTGTTCTTAGTTCTGCATTTTTTGAACGGAGCATGCTTATCTAAAATGGTGAGGAAGTTACTTTTAAAGAATGACCAGGCATCCTCAACTGACGGGATGAGGTCAATGTCCTTCCAGGATACCCGGGCCAGGTCGATTAGAAAGGCCTGCTCACAGAAGTGTTTTAGGGATTGCTCAGTTTGGCAGGGCGGCCAGCTCTGGTAAGAGTTTGGTGGTTCTTCCTTTTAAGAATGAGGGAGGCCACTGTGTTCTTTGACCTACAATGCTGCAGACATTTTTCGGTACCCTTTCTCAGATCTGTGCCTCAATATAATCCTGTCTTGGAGCTCTACGGACAATTCCTTTGACCTCATGGCTTGATTTTTGCTCTGACATGCACGGTCAACTCTGAGACCTTTATATAGACAGGTGTGCGCCTTTCCAAATCATGTCCAATCAATTGAATTTACCTCAAGTAGACTCCAATCAAGTCGTAGAAACATCTCAAGGATGATCAATGGAAACAGGATGCAGCTGAGCTCAATCATAGCAAAGGGTCTGAATAAAAATCCCAAAACCTGTTTTTACGTTGTCGTTATGCGGTATTGTGTGTAGCTTGCTGAGGATTTATTTTTATTTAATACATTTTAGAATAAGGCTGTAATGTAACAAAATATGGAAAAAGTCAAGGGGTCTGAATACTTTCCCGAAGGCACTGTATAACTTTATACTGTAGCTGCCGGAGGACCTCTAATAGTGACTTAGCTAGGTAGGTGTCATATTTTTACTCTGACAGCCAGCGCTCTGGTCAAGCCAAGCAGCCAGGAGTCTCTGGCCTCTGCCACTTGGACAGACAGCATGTTCCAACAGTAAGGCAGCCTGGGGGCCTGTTGAAGCAGGATGTTGCGTGGGCTGAACAATGCCAGTTTAGAGGGATGACTGGGCCCATGGGCCCCCCCTTGCTCCTGTCTCCTAAGCAGGCTGCCAGTGTGTTTGGCTGCGTAGTGGCCTGCCTGTCTGGTACACTACTGCTATCTTTCTGTGTTCTCTGATGAAACAGGGCCTCAGCCCTCCCTGGGCAGCATAAATCACAGGACTATCACTAATGACAAACAATAAATGCATATCCAGGGGGTTGGCTGCCCTTTAGTTTGCCTGGCCCAAATAAACCAAGGGCACCTCCAAGCCCAGCGCAGAACAAAGTAGCACCGTCAATAACATGGAAATCGCTTTTTCACGCCGCTAGCCGCCCCGTGATGGACAGGCTTGTTGGGTTAAGCAGCTTTAGATTTAAAAAAGGCGGCTCCGCTTGAAATATGCGCTCCAGTAACGCAGCACAGGGGTCTCATTTTTACACCTTGCCAAAGGACACCAGCATATCAGCATATACCGGTGAGAGGCGCCATGAGGTGGGAGGCATGGTGCGCAGTCATAGACACCCACACCCGGTGGCGGTGCACTTCTGGTCACTTTTGTATCCCGCCATGATTTGGATTCATTCACCCGCCTGCTTTGCGGTTTTGGAGTAAGGTGTGGATGGGAAACTGTAGGAAAATTGGTTCGGTTCAGATTTACAGCTTGGGTTTGTACTTCACCTGAAGAAGGTAATGGACAAGTTGTGCAGGGAGTGGGGTGATGGAGGGGACGGGGGGTGGGCTTTGTTGCTGGGACTAGGGCAGGAAACATGCGTTTCCGGGGTGCAAGAGGAGATAAGTGGACGGGCGAGGCTGTGGTGGCGTTCACCAAGACACATACCTTACGCCACTCTAATTTGAATTCGCCAGCGTTCAGATGTTCAGACACACAAGTGCCCATCAGCAAACGGATAAGTCAGGTGCCACCGAAATGAAAGCCTTTCCCGTCGTCTTTAATTGTTTCTCCTTTGTATCTAACCGCTGCAGTTTTGTTTGAAGGGGAAACGTGATAGCCCTGACATTTCATTTTTCAGTTATGAGGGAAACGGTGACAATATTCTCCCCGCTGTCTCGAGATAAGGAAAGTGTAGCGTATGAGCGTCAGCACACAAACAAACAATCAATCAAGCAAGCCGACAGAGGCATAATGACAGTGGCTTGAGAGTATCTCTGTCTCAAAGGCACGGGATTCCTCACACCATGCTGTCTCTTAGTGCTGAACTCCAATCATAGTATTTCTAGCTCAAATCCATCTAATTGTATTTGTCACATGCTTTGTAGACAACCGGTGTAGACTAACAGTGAAATGCGGGCCCTTCCCAACAATGTAGAGAGAGATAAAATGGTAATAACACGTAATAATACAAATAATTATAAATACAGACTAAGAACTTGGCTATATACATGGGTTACCAGTAGCGAGTCGATGTGCAGGGGTACGAGGAAATTGAGTTAGATAAGTACATATAACTAGGAATACAGTGACGAGGCATCAGGATAGACCGTAGCAGCAGTGTACGTGAAGAGTCAATGAAGATAGTTTACCAAATAGGACTATTTAGCAGAATTATGGCTAGGGGGTAGAAGCTGTTCATGGTCCTATTGGTTCCAGACTTTTTTAGGGTCATCCGCTGACACTGCCTGGTATAGAGGTCCTGGCTGACAGGGACCTCGGCCTCAGTGAAGCACTACCCTCTGTAGCGCCTTGCGGTCGGATGCCAAGCAGTTGCCATACCAAGTGGTGATGCAGCCAGTCAAGATGCTCTCAATGTTGCAGCTGTAGAACTTTTTGGAGGATCTGAGGGCCCATGCCATCTGAGGGCCCATGCCAAATCTTTTCAGTCCACTTAAGGGGAAGAGGTGTTGTTCCCGCTTGACGACTGTGTTGTTGTGTGTGGACCATGATAGATCCTTAGTGATGTGGATACCGAGGAACTTGAAGTTCTCAAACCGCCCCACCGCAGCCCTGTCGATGTGAATGGGGGTGTGCTCGGCCCTCCGTTTCCTGTAGTCCACGATCAGCTCCTTTTTGTCTTGCTAATGTTGAGGGAGAGGTTGTTGTCCTGGCACCCCACTGCCAGATCTCTGATTGTCGTCGGTGGTCAGGCCTACCACCACTTCCGTATTGGGTACTTCCTGTTTGAGTTTTTGCTTTTAAGCAGGAATCCAGAGGATAGAGTTATGGTCAGATTTGCCAAATGGCGATTGAGGGAGAGCTTTATATCTGTCTCTGTGTGTGTGTGGAGTATAGGTGATCTAGAGTTGTTTTGCCTCTAGCTGCACAGGTGACATGCTTGAAGAAATTTGGTAAGACATATTTCAGTTTTCCTGCATTAAAATTGCCGTCCACTTGGTGCGTCGTTTTTGATTGGACAGGCATTAAGGTATTCAGTTACTGTTCGATTGAATGTTAGAATGGGAAAACTTAAGCGATTGAGTGTGTGGTATGATCATCCTGTGCCAGGCGCACCGGTTCCAGTCTCTCAGAAATGGCCGGCCTCCTGGGCTTTTCACACAAGTGTCTAGGGTTTACGGGGAATGGCGCGACAAACAAAAAACATCCAGTCCGTGGCAGTCCGGACTGTTGATGTTGATGAGAATGGCATGACTCGTTCAGGGTAACAGGCGGGCCACAAACAGACAAATAATGGCGCAGTACAACAGTGTTTTGCAGAACAGTATCTCGGAATGCACAACTCGTCGGCCCTCGTCACGGATGGGCTATTGCAGCAGACGACCACACCGGGTTCCATTCCTATCAACTAAAAAGAAGAAAGCGACTCAAGTGGGCAGATGATCACCAAACCTGTACAATTGAGTCCTGGAAAAACATTGCCTGGTCCGACGAATCCGGATCCTGTTGTGTCATGATGATGGCAGAGTCAGGATTTGCCGTGAGCAGCATTAGTCCATGGCCCCATTCTGCCTGGTGGCAATGGTATATGCTGCTGGTGGTGGTGTAATGGTGTGGGTAATGTTTTCCTGACACACTTTAGGTCCCTTGATACCAATTGAGCAATGTTTCCATGCCCCAAAGAATTCAGTCTGTTCTGTAGGCAAAGGGGGGTCCAACCCGGTACTAGATGCGTGTCAGTAGCAATCTTCATTCAAATCGAGGTTAGTGATCGCTGTTCTGAAATCCAGAAGGTCTTTTCATTACAAGAAACAACGGCATAAACATTATGTACAGAAAAGTTCAGATCGGCGCAAATAAACACACAATATAACGGAATTGGCCAGGAGCCCGTAAAACGGTGGCTATCCAATGTGTCTTTGGTTCCCTCTGTGAAACTGTCTCTCCCGCATCCCCGCGTGACAGGCTTGATGGACCAATGGAAATGACAAGATTGTCTTTGCGGTGTGTGTGATGTCACAAAGTCAAGTCGGTATACTGCCTATCAGGCTGTATGTATTCAGAAACGCAAGGGAAAATGTTCCTCATTGTCACAGCTACACCGGTTTACCATGGTAACGGTTTTTAAAGCAATAAGGTTTTTTCTCTCTAAGAAAAACCGATCCCTAGCGGATTAGTCATAGTCCTACTAATCGATACTGATAAATGGAACAGGCAACAGTGTCTTGGAGAAATACTGATGGTGTGTTAGAGAGAAAGAGTGACGAAAGAGGGGGAGGGTTGAGAGAGGCGACATTGTATTGAGCTCGAGAAATTATGCTGTCTATCCAGACTGCAGAGAAACTGGCATCAACCATAATGAGCACAATTGATCTGTAGTGTCAGTTCACAAATAACGCATCCCCCCCCCCAAAGCAAAGGTAAACTCAACACCCAACCAATCCCCTCTCACTGAGCCTCTTGCAGCTTCAATAACAGTACCTATCACTGTCATGTCAGGTAGCTATGAGTTTAGAGGTGACCCTAGTCTACATTTCTCATCTTCCTCCCCCATGTCAAATCACTCCCTGGCAGGTGTGTCTGAACCGGTGGAGGGTGAGTGTGATTGTATTGTACAGGGAGACATCGCAGGCACCCTGTCTGGGGATGGACTGAGAGATGAGTGGCGTCACATTAGTGTGGGTGTAGCAATGGGGGAATAGGCTGGTGGCTACACCCCATCCCAGCATATTTTCTCAGTTTGAGGCGCTGGAGAAATGTCTATGTCAACTAATCCCCCCCAGCCTCCCTGGTCCTCATGTCTGAGTGTCCTGTGTTTTGAGAGTATGGTGCTCTAAGCTACAGCGCCTTCAGGAATTATTCATACCCCTTGACTTATTCCACATGTTGTTGTTACAGCCTAAATTCAAAATGTATTAAATATATATTTTCCCACCCATCTACACACTACCCCGTAATGACAGAGTGAAATACAGAAATGTCATTTACCTAAGTATTCACACACCTCTGCTAATATGCTCCAAATTGAGCTCAGGTGCATCTAATTACCTTTGATCACCCTTGTCAATACAACTTGATGGTAGTCCACCTGTGGGACATTCAGTTATTTGAACATGATTTTAGAAAGAAACACCTGTCAATAGAAGTTCCCACAGTTGACAGTGCATGTCAGAGCAGAAACTAGACCATGAAGTCCAAGGAACTGGAGCTACCGGGCAAGAAGGACCTTGGTCCGGGAGGTGACCAAGAACCCAATGATCACTCTGACAGAACTACAGAGTTCCTATGCTGAGATGGGAGAACTTGCCAGAAGGACAACCGTCTCTACAGCACTTCACAAATCTGGGCTTTATAGGAAATGCCAGATGGATGCCACTCCTGAGAAAAAGGCACATGACAGCATGTGAAGAAGAAAAAAGGCATGTGAAGAAGAAAAAAGGCATGTGAAGAAGAAAAAAAGGCATGTGAAGAAGAAAAAAGGCATGTGAAGAAGAAAAAAAGGCATGTGAAGAAGAAAAAAAGGCATGTGAAGAAGAAAAAAAGGCATGTGAAGAAGAAAAAAGGCATGTGAAGAAGAAAAAAAGGCATGTGAAGAAGAAAAAAAGGCATGTGAAGAAAAAAAGGCATGTGAAGAAGAAAAAAAGGCATGTGAAGAAGAAAAAAAGGCATGTGAAGAAGAAAAAAAGGCATGTGAAGAAGAAAAAAAGGCATGTGAAGAAGAAAAAAAGGCATGTGAAGGACTCTAGAGAGCATAAAGGCAAAAGATTCTGAATGCAAAGCGCTATGTTTTGAGAAAACAATGCACAGCTCATCCCCCGTGTAACACCATCCCTACCGTGAAGCATGGTGGTGGTAGCAGCATGCTATAGGGGATGCTTTGCAGCAGCAGGGACTGGGAGACTGGTAAGGATAAGAGGGAACAATGAATGGAGCCAAATGAAGGCAAATCATTGAGAATGTGCTTGAGTGCAAATTACCTTAAACTGGGGCAAAGATTTGCGTTCCAACAGGACAATGACCCCTAGCATTCAGTCAAAGCAATGCTGGAATGGCTTCAGAACAAGAATGTGAACGACCTTGAGTGACCCAGCCAAAGCCCAGACTTGAATTCCATTTTTAAAAATCTGTGGAAAGACTGCTATTCACCGCTGCTCCCCATCTACCTTAATAGAGCTTGAGAAAATCTGCGTGGAGGAAAGGAGAATATCCCCAATTCAGATGTGCAAAGCTGATACAGACATACCCAAGACGACTCAAAGCTGTAATCGCCGCCAAAGGGGCTTATACAAAGTATTGACTCAGGGGTGTGAATACTTGTGCAAATTAGATTTCTATACTGAAATCAAATATAAACGCAACATGTAAAGTGTTTGTTTCATGAGCTGAAATAAAATATCCCAGAAATGTTCCATAATCACAAAAAGCGTATTTCTCAATAATGTTGTGAAAAAATGTAGTTTACATCCCTGTTAGTGAGCATTTCTCTGATGCCAAGATAATCCATCCACTTGACAGGTGTGGCTGATTTAAACAGCATGATCATTACACAGGTGCACCTTGTGCTTGGGACAAAAGGCCACTCTAAAATGTGTAGTTTTGCCATACAACACAAAGCCACAGATGTCTCAAGTTTTGAGGGAGCGTGCAATTGGCATGCTGACTGCAGGAATATCCACCAGAGCTGTTGCCAGAAAATTGAATGTTAATTTCTCTACCATAAACCACTCCAATGTCGTTTTAGAGAATTTGGCAGTATGTCCAACCAGCCTCACAACCGCAGACCATGTGTAACCACGCCAGCCCAGGACCTCCACATCCACAGACCATGTGTAACCACGCCAGCCCAGGACCTCCACATCCACAGACCATGTGTAACCACGCCAGCCCAGGACCTCCACATCCACAGACCATGTGTAACCACGCCAGCCCAGGACCTCCACATCCACAGACCATGTGTAACCACGCCAGCCCAGGACCTCCACATCCACAGACCATGTGTAACCACGCCAGCCCAGGACCTCCACATCCACAGACCATGTGTAACCACGCCAGCCCAGGACCTCCACATCCACAGACCATGTGTAACCACGCCAGCCCAGGACCTCCACATCCGGCTTCTTCACCTGCTGCGGGATCGTCTGAGACCAGCCACTCGGACAGCTGATGAAACAGAGTTTGCACAACCAAAGAATTTCTGCACAAACTGTCAGAAAACTTAAGTGAAAGTTCATCTGCGTGCTCGTCGTCCTCACCAGGGGCTTGACCTGACTGCAGGTCAACCATTGAGCATGTTTGGAATGCTCTGAATCAACGTGTACGGCTGCGTGTTCCAGTTTCCTCCAATATCCAGCAACTTCACACAGCCATTGAAGAGGAATGGGACAAAACTCCACAGGCCACAATCAACAGCCTGATCAACTCTACGCGAAGGAGATTTATCGTGCTACATGAGGCAAATGGTGGTCATACCAGATACTGACTGGTTTTCTGATCCACACCCCTACTTTTTCTTGTACATATTTTTTATTAAAGGTATGTGTTACCAACCGATGCAAATCCATAGATTAGGGCCTAATTTACTGATTTCCTTATATGAACTGTAACGCAGTAAAATCTCGTTGTATGTTGCGTTTTATTTTTGTTCAGTGTATATTTCATTTTCAATATATGTTTTTTACTTTGTCATGTTATAGGGTATTTGTACATTTAATTATTAATCCATTTTGAATTCAGGCTGTAAGACAACAATGGAATAAGCCAAAGGGCATAAATACCTTTCTGAAGACACTGTAGGTCTTTACTGACACACTTGCGCACACACACACACACACACACACACACACCAATCCATGATCCTTAGATGCCAGGACACCTCTGTTCCTCTTAAGATGCCATCCCTGTGTGTGACTGGAGACCAATCACTCACTTACCGACTCCACGGAGGGATGGCTGGGTTCGATCTGTCTATTTCTCTGTTCTCTGGTGTGTGTTATTTCCTCTGGTGTTTGTCTTCTCTCTGCACAGGGTGTTCTGCCTGCTCCTTTCCTCTCTCCCTGGCAGCGCTCTCACCAGGGGACCCTGCGGGCATGCATGCCCCACCACAGCAGACAGAGTGAGTCCCTAACAGTGCCCCCCATCCCTACCCCTCACCACCCATACCCTATAGAGCCTTGCATCTGTGTCCCCATGCCATTACCCTGCCACCCTGCTTCAGTCCCTAGAGTCTTAGAGCATAATGCTGACTGGCTACACCCAGACAATCAAGCAAGTGCAAATTCTCTTTCTCCCTTCTAGTTATCATTTTCTATCCTCTCCAGTTAGCTCTCTTTTTGCTGCCTCAGTTGGTCACGGATTTGTTTTCTCTGTTGCTCGCTACATGTCGGCATCGCAACCCACTTTTCTTGGCTGACATGTCGAAAGGCTCTTCCAGTCCGATACTTGACCTGTAGAGCAGACTTGAGACCCACAATCTGCCTTGGTAGTAATCTCTCTAGCACCCACTGTTATTGTGTAGCCATGGCGTTTTCATTGTAAGAACTCTCTGAAAAGTCTAAGTGCTCCAGTCTCCTCACTAGTCTCTTTTTAAATGCAGTCAAAGCACAGTGACGCCTACAATATGCTGAGAAATGGGTTAAGACCAAAAAGATGGACAGATTCCGTAGAAGAGAGAAAATGACGACAAAATGGAGAGCGAGAGATGAAAAACTCTCCGTTAATTCATTCCTTTTTGCCCTTTGATCTCCATCTGTGGGACTTGGTTAGACGCCTGTCGACAAGGACTATGGGGCCGTATCCCTCACCTCAGGCCCACAACTTCCCCAGCCTTTGTTTCTCTCCCTCCCCTCCATCCCCTCATCCCTCTCTTCATCCCTGCCCCGAATCAGCAGTTCTCTCCGTCACGCTCGAAAGAGCGGCGCCGCTTTGATCCCACACATTTCAGTCGAGCGACATTCCACGCACATCTGCTAATGAGTGAATAGTTCCCTCTGTAATTGAACTCATTTTTTAATGAATTTTCTTCACCCTCCATTGGTTGAGTGATGCCATAGCTCTTTTTAGGAGCAACTGGGAACTAGAGGGAGTAACTGAAGAGGATAACTGCCGGTGACTGTGTGTGTTCTATGCATGGTAGTGTGAGTGTTCCAGGTGTTTGCGCTGTGAGTAATTGAAGGCTGTCAGTGTGTCATTAGTCTCGGAAACACAGAACTAAAATCTGGGGTAATTGAGTCAGATGCTTGATTAGGTTCTGGGGGTGGAGATGTATGAGAAACGAGACTAACGAAGTCTCCACCTCCCCTTAAAGTAAACTCTCAGCCAAAGCATGGGCCAAATGTCAACTCACCCCTCCGAACTTTGAAAGATACAAACACCCCTGCCGAAATTGTGATTTTGCCCAAATGATCAGTGACAAAGTTCCTTGTTAGTCTTCATATAGTCTTCATATCCCACAGTCTGTTAAATGATGCTACAATACCTGCCTCTGTCCACGAGAGATTAGTGTGTCATTGAACGGCACAGAACACGTCTATTTCTTAATGAACATGCTTGTGTGTGTGTATGGTACACATGTACCAAACATGCATCAGTCTCTTTGTGTAGTAAAACATACCCGTGTGTGATCAATCAATTAATGAAGAATGGACTGATGACCCTCGTCCATTCTGGACTCCTCCATCAACCTAACCTAAATCACTCTCCTCCTATTTCTCTCCCTTCTTCCTTGTTGTTTCTCTCCCTCTGCCTCTCCCACACTGACCTTGGCAAGGAGTGGAACAGCTTGTGCATTACATCAGCGATACAGCGTGGTACAGTACCCTTTCATATTTCTCCCAAACCATCCCTCCTTCCTTTTCTCTGTTCCCTCCATCTATCCCATCTGCATGATGAGGAATGCCTGGTTCTGGTCTGATGATGCCCGTATCTATCCTTTGTCTGGTGTTGTTGTCCCTCCCTGGTGCAGTTTGACCTTACAGTTCACCTGTGTTTGACAGGCTGCTTCTTTCCCATTGTGTTTCTATCAGGTCACCCTGCATCGCCCGCACTCTGACAACAATTCACATCTTCCTTCCTACATTCTTCACCCTCCTCCTATGCTCTCTCTCTCTCACGCGCTCTCTCTCCCTTTCTCCCTCTTTTCCCCCCGAGCCACTCCACCTCTCCCCCGACAGGTCTGGCTTTGCATCCACCACCTTTCTATATTTACTTTGTAGTTATTTAGCAGCCGCTTCTTTCCAGAGCAATTTATAATCCAGTCAGATTAGTTCATCTTTTTTTGTCAGAAAAGCAGACTACCTACAGCAACTGATTTGACTCAATCAGTCAAATGTATTTATAAAGCCCTTTTTACATCAGCAGATGTCACAAAGTGCTTACACAGAAACCCATCCATAAACCCCAAAGAGCAAACAATGCAGATGTAGAAGCACGGTGGCTAGGAAAAACTCCCCAGAAAGGCAGGAACCTAGGAAGAAACCTAGAGATTATAACAGAACATGGCCATTAAGGCTAGATCATTCTTCAAGATGTTCAACCGCTTATAGATGACCAGCAGGGTCAAATAATAATCTGTGGTTATAGAGGGTGCAACAGGTCAGCACCTCAGGAGTAAATGTCAGTTGGCTTTTCAAATTAAATCAAATTTTATTTGTCACATACACATGGTTAGCAGATGTTAATGCGAGTGTAGCGAAATGCTTGTGCTTCTAGTTCCGACAATGCAGTAATAACCAACAAGTAATCTAACTAACAATTCCAAAACTACTGTCTTATACACAGTGTAAGGGGATAAAGAATATGTACATAAAGATATATGAATGAGTGATGGTACAGAGCAGCATAGGCAAGATACAGTAGATGGTATCGAGTACAGTATATACATATGAGATGAGTATGTAAACAAAGTGGCATAGTTAAAGTGGCTAGTGATACATGTATTACATAAGGATGCAGTAGATGATATAGAGTACAGTATATACGTATACATATGAGATGAATAATGTAGGGTATGTAAACATTATATTAGGTAGCATTGTTTAAAGTGGCTAGTGATATATTTTACATAATTTCCCATCAATTCTCATTATTAAAGTGGCTGGAGTTGAGTCAGTGTGTTGGCAGCAGCCACTCAATGTTAGTGGTGGCTGTTTAACAGTTTGATGGCCTTGAGATAGAAGCTGTTTTTCAGTCTCTCGGTCCCAGCTTTGATGGCCGATCATTCAGCGGTCGAGACAGCAGGTGGTGTGTGTGTATGTGTGTGTGTGTGTGTGTGTGTGAGACTCTCTCAACAGCAGGTCCGGTGAAAGGTCAGGGTTCCATAGCCACAGGCAGAACAGCAGAAACTGGATCAGCAACACGACCAGATGGACTGGGGATGGGGACAGCCAGGTGCCTTGAGGCCAGGTAGTCCTGAGGCATTGTCCTAGGGCTCAAGTTCACTGGAAGGGAAGAGAGGGAGCATACTTAAAATCACACAGGACACCAGATAAGACAGGCGAAATACACCAGACAGGGCCAACCAGGCAGGATATAACCCCACCCATTTTTCCAGAGCACAGCCCCCACACCACTAGAGGGATATCAACAGACCACTAACTTACTACCCTGAGAAAAGGCGGAGTATAGCCCATTAAGATCTCCCCCACCACACGAGCCCGATGGGGGTGCAAGACCATATAGGAAGATAACATCAGTGACTCAGCCCACTTAAGTGGAATGTAGCGAATAAAGCCTGGCAAGATGTAATGTATCCTGCCTAGGGAAGGCATGGGAGAGCACCAGCAAGCCAGTGACTCAGCCCCCGTAGTAGTGTCAGAGGCAGAGAATCCCAGTGGAGAGAGGGGAGCAGGGCAGGCAAAGACTGCAAGGGTGGTTCATCACTCCAGTGCCTTGCCGTTCACCTTCGCACCCCTGGGCTAGAATACACTCAATCAAAGGACCTACTGAAGAGATGAGTCTTCAGTAAAAACTTCAAGGTTGAGACTGAGTAAAACCTTAATCAGCCCTTGCCTTAACAGGATGCCAAGGCTAGCACTGGAGTAATAGGATACCTTTTGGGCAGTTCTAATCAATATTCTAGCATCTGTATTTAGCACTAACTGAAGTTTATTTAGTGCTTTGTCCGGGTAGCCGGAAAGTAGAGCATTGCAGTTGTCTAATCGTGAAGTGAGAAAATCATGGGTGAGTCATTTTTAGTTTTTTTTTTTTGCAATGTTATAAAGATGGGGGAAAAAGCTACTCTTGAAATATTTGTGATGTGTTCATCAAAAGCGAGATCAGGGTGCAGAGTTAACAATGAGATCCTTCAGGGTTTATTTAAAAAAAAAAATAAGACAACAACCAACGAGATTGTCAGATCAAACAGCAGATCTCTTTTGTCCGAATATAATAATAAAATGTGCCGCCATCCATGTGTCTGAAACGCCATGTTTCATCGAAATGTACAGTTGTGTGTCATCTGCACAGCAGTGAAAGTTGACATTGTGTTTCCAAATGACCTCATCAAAAGCTAGCATAATATTGAAAACAATAGTGGTCCTAAAATGCAACCTTGAGGAACACCGAAACTTGTCAGAGGACAAACCATCCACAGAGACAAACTGATATATTTGCGACCAGATACGATCTAAACCAGGCAAGAACTTGTCCGCATAAACAAATTAATTGAACATATCTCTATGGCCTTAATTGGCAATAAAATTCTTTGCATGGTTCCATATGTTATTTTTGTGGTGAATGCATGGGAAGTTGATAGATGGAACTGATCCACAAACGTATATTCTTTCCCCCATGTCTCATCATCCGTCAGACTCCATTATGGTCTGAAAGTGTATTTTCCCCCTCTCCTTTTTATTATAATTGTAATTAGTATTGAAATCCTGTGTGCTCGTTGGAAATTGCTTGTGGGTATCCATTGTCATTATTCGAATGTGTTTGGAGTCAATTCAGACGTGCAAGAATTAAAATAAAATTAGCGGAGCTGAGCAGTATTTGCAACCTCAGTGATCGGGTGGCGAGGTGATGAATGCAGAGAGCGAGACGGTGGGAGTGGATGAGTGGAAAGCTCTGGTTTGGCAGTAGAGCGGTACTATCCATCCCCCCACCCACCCACGCATGCACTTGTGTCCTTCTCTGGCTTTGAGGGGAAGGCAAGGTGATTCCCTCCTTGAAACACCTGCTGGGCTTTATAAACCAGGCTCCCCTTCTCTCCATTGCTGCGATGAGCTCAAGAAAGCTGTGTCACCTGTCGTTAGCTGCCACTCCCTAATCCCCTTGAGTTGTCATCCATTATTTATGAAGCCTCGTTCCAGGGGACAGATCCCCCCTTCAGTCAGTCTGCAGACTGCTAAAGGGGCCAGGGACCCTGCTGACTTAACCTGGCCCTGCTGTCCCTGACTATCTGGACTCTAGGGGAAAATGTTTTTCCTGTTGAAATAGCCCCAGGACCATCAAAGCAGAGATCGGCCCAATACATAACATATGGGGGAATGTGGTGTGTAAATGATTCTAAGCACAGTGCCAGAGGATGGGCTAGGTCCAGTGGCAGTTAGCCTTCACATTTTAAGAGTGTTGAGTCAGTAACAGAAATGTCGCCGGTTCAAATCCCGTTGCGAATCTCTGTGCCCTTGAGCAAGGCACTTAATCTCAATTTCTCCTGTAAATCACTCTGGATAAAATTGTCTGCTAAATTATTTAAATACAAAATGGGCAAGGTGGTGTAGTACAAAGCGGCGGCCAGCGGATGGCAGTGTGGACTACTGAATTCATCTCCATAGTCAATGAATCGTGGTAATAAGTTGAGGACTGGTAAGGCTAAACTTTGAGGCGTCTGATCTGCTGAGATGTCGAAGCTCAAAGCTATACATGTGAATATTTATGTACACAGATCACTGTGCAACGGATCAAAAGAATAACTGCATTTACAGTGCCTTCAGAAAGTATTCATACCCCTTGACTTTTTCCACATTTTGTTGTTATAGCCAGAATTCAAAATTTACTGAATTGTTGTTTCTTTCACCCATCTACACACAATACCCCATAAGAAAATGTTTAGAAATGTTTGCACATTTATTGAAAATTAAATACAGATATTTACACGTAACAAAAATATAAATGCAACAATTACAAAGATTTTACTCACTTAGTTGATATACGGGAAAAAGTCCATTGAAATACATTTATTAGGCCCTAATCTATGGTTTTCACATGACTGGAAATACAGATATGCATCTGTTGGTCACAGATACCTTTAAAAAAAGAAAGTTAGACGTGTGGATCAGACCACTATTTCCCTCATGCAGTGTGACATATCCTTCGGATCCTGCAGCGTGACACATCTCCTTCGCATCCTGCAGCGTGACACATCTCCTTCGCATAGAGTTGATCAGGCTGTTGACTATAATGTCCAACTCTTCAATGGCTGTGCGAAGTTTCTGGATATTGTCGTGAACTGGAACACTCAGTCATACACGTCGACCCAGAACATTCCAAACATGCTCAATTGGTGACATGTCTGGTGAGTATGCAGGCTGTGGAAGAAATGGGACACTTCCAGGAAGTGTGTACAGATTGTGACATGGGGCCGTGCATTATCACGACAATGGGCCTCAGGATCTCATCATGGTATCTCTGTGCATTCAAATTGTCATAGATGAAAGGCAAATGTGTTCGTTGTCCGTAGCTTGTGGCACTCTTTTCACAACGTTGACATAAGCAAACCGCTGGCCCACACGACGCCATACACGTGCTCTGCAGTTGTTGTTTGGCCGATTGTCCGTACTGCCAAAATCTCAAAAAATAAGTTGGAGGCGGCTTATGGTAGAGAAATTAACATTAAATTATCTGGCAATCGCTCTGGTGAACATTCCTGCAGTCAGCATGCCAATTGCAAGCTCCCTCAGGACTTGAGACATCGGTGTAATTTTGTTGTGACAAAATTGCCCATTTTAGTGGCCTTTTATTGTAACCAACATAAGGTGCACCTGTGTAATGATCACACTGTTTAATCAGCTTCTTGATATGCCACACCTGTCAGGTGGATGGATTATCTTGACAAAGGACAAATGTGCATATGGAACATTTCTGGGACCTTTTATTTCATCAAACATGGAACCAAAACTTTGCATGTTGCGTTCTATATTTTGTTCAGTGTAATTTACATAAGTATTCACACACCTGAGTCAATACATGTTAGAATCACATTTGGCAGTGATTACAGCTGTGAGTCTTTCTGGGTAAGTCTCTAAGAGCTTCCCACACCTGGATTTTACAATATTTGCCCCTTTTTTTTCTTCAAGCTCTGTGAAACTAGTTGTTGATCAATGCTAGACAACCACTTTCAAGTCTTGCCATAGATTTTCAAGCTGATTTAAGTCAAAACTGTAACTCAGCCACTCAGGAACATTCACTGCCTTCTTGGTAAGCAACTCCAGTGTAGATTTGGCCTTGTGTTCTAGGTTAATGTCCTGCTGAAAGGCGAATTAATCTCCCAGTGTCTGGTGGAAAGCAGACTGAACCAGGTTTTTGCCAGTGCTTAGATCCATTAACTCCCCACTCCTTAATGATTACAAGCATACCCATAACATGATGCAGCCACCACTATGCTTGAAATGATGTATGGTATGGTACTCAGTAATGTGTTGCATTTGATTTGTCCCAAACAACCCTTTTTATTCAGGAACATTTTGTCAGTATTACTTTAGTGCTTTGTTGCAAACAGGATGCATGTTTTGAAATATTTTCATTACGTTCAGGCTTCCTTCTATTCACTCCTTCAATTATGTTCGTATTCGAGGTCGACCGATTATGATTTTTCAACACCGATACCGGACCCAAAAAAGCTGATACCGATTAATCATCTTTTTCTTTTTATTATTATTATTTTTTAATATTTGTAATAATGACAATTACAACAATACTGAATTAACTTATTTTAACTTAATATAGTACATAAATAAAAATCAATTTAGTCTCAAATAAATAAGGAAACCTGTTCAATTTGGTTTAAAAAATGCAAAATCTCAGGAGTTGATAGGCTTGAAGTCATAAACAGAGCTGTGCTTCAAGCATTGCGAAGAGCTGCTGGCAAACACAGTCAAGTTTGAATGAATGCTTATGAGCCTGCTGCTGCCTACCACCGCTCAGACTGCTCTATCAAATATCAAATCATATACTTAATTATTATATAATAAACACACAGAAATATGAGCCTTAGTTTCTGGATTTGACCATATTAATGACCTATCATTTAGAAACAAAATGTTGTTTCTTTCAGTGAAATATGAAACCGTTCCATATTTTATCCAACTGGTGGCAGCCCTAAATCTAAATATTGCTGTTACGTTGCACAACCTTCAATGTTATGTGATAATTATGTAAAATTCGGGCAAATTTAATTACGGTCTTTGTTTGGAAGAAATGGTCTTCATACAGTTTGCAACGAGCCAGGCGGCCCAAACTGCTGCATATACCCTGACTCTGCTTGCCCTGAACGCAAAAGAGAAGTGACACAATTTCCTAGTTAATATTGCCTGCTAACATGCATTTTGTTTAACTAAATACAGTTGAGGGAAAAAGTATTTGACCCCCTGCTGATTTTGTACGTTTGCCCACTGACAAAGAAATGATCAGTCTATAATTTTAATGGTAGGTTTATTTGAACAGTGAGAGACAGAATAACAACAAAAAAATCCAGAAAAATGCATGTCAAAAATGTTATAAATTGATTTGCATTTTAATGAGGGAAATAAGTATTAGACCCCCTCTCAATCAGAAAGATTTCTGGCTCCCAGGTGTCTTTTATACAGGTAACGAGCTGAGATTAGGAGCACACTCTTAAAGAGAGTGCTCCTAATCTCAGTTTGTTACCTGTATAAAAGACACCTGTCCACAGAAGCAATCAATCAGATTCCAAACTCTCCACCATGGCCAAGACCAAAGAGCTCTCCAAGGATTTCAGGGACAAGATTGTAGACCTACACAAGGCTGGAATGGGCTACAAGACCATTGCCAAGCAGCTTGGTGAGAAGGTGACAAAAGTTGGTGTGATTATTCGCAAATGGAAGAAACACAAAAACTGTCAATCTCCCTCGGCCTGGGGCTCCATGCAAGATCTCACCTCGTGGAGTTGCAATGATCATGAGAACGGTGAGGAATCAGCCCAGAACTACACGGGAGGATTTTGTCAATGATCTCAAGGCAGCTGGGACCATAGTCACCAAGAAAACAATTGGTAACACACTACCCTGTGAAGGGCTGAAATCCTGCAGCGCCCGCAGGGTCCCCCTGCTCAAGAAAGCACATACATGCCCTTCTGAAGTTTGCCAATGAACAGCTAAATGATTCAAAGGACAACTGGATGAAAGTGTTGTGGTCTGATGAGACCAAAATGGATCTCTTTGGCATCAACTGAACTCGCCGTGTTTGGAGGAGGAGGAATGCTGCCTATGACCCCAGGAACACCATCCCCACCGTCAAACATGGAGGTGGAAACATTATGCTTTGAGGGTGTTTTTCTGCTAAGGGGACAGGACAACTTCACTGCATCAAAGGGACAATGGACGGGGCCATGTATCGTCAAATCTTGGGTGAGAACCTCCTTCCCTCAGCCAGGGCATTGAAAATGGGTCGTGGATGGGTATTCCAACATGACAATGACCCAAAACACATGGCCAAGGCAACAAAGGAGTGGCTCAAGAAGAAGCACATTAAGGTCCTGGAGTGGCCTAGCCAGTCTCCTGACCTTAATATTTAATCCCATAGAAAATCTGTGGAGGGAGCTGAAGGTTCGAGTTGCCAAATGTCAGCCTCGAAACCTCAATGACTTGGAGAAGATCTGCAAAGAGGAGTGGGACAAAATCCCTCCTGAGATGTGTGCAAACCTGGTGGCCAACTACAAGAAACGTCTGACCTCTGATTGCCAACAAGGATTTTGCCACCAAAGTACTAAGTCATGTTTTGCAGAGGGGTCAAATACTTATTTCCCTCATTAAAATGCAAATCAATTTATACAATTTTTGACATGCATTTTTCTGGATTCTTTTGTTATTCTGTCTCTCACTGTTGAAATAAACCTACCATTAAAATTATAGACGGATCATTTCTTTGTCAGTGGGCAAATAGTGGTACAAAATCAACAGGGGATCAAATACTTTTTTCCCTCACTGTATTGCAGTTTTTTTTTTAAATACTTGTGTATTGAGTTTAAGAAAGGCATTGGTGCAACGATGGTGCTTTTTTTTAAAGCTAATGTGCTTTTGTTAAATCATCACCCTTTTGGTGAAGTAGGCTGTGATTGCTTGCAACGCAGCACAAGCTAGTTAACTAGTAATATCATCAACCACGTGTAATTAATTAGTGATTATGTTAAGATTTTTTTTTTTATAAGTTTAATGCTCGCTAGCAACTTACCTAAGCTTCTTGCTGCACTCCCGTAACAGGTAATATGAACACTTGAAATCGGCCTTAATTAATTGGCCATGCCGATAAACGCCCCAAAAATGGCAGGTAAGTCCTCACCTTTCCTCTCCATGGGGATTTGTTGTTGTGTTTTCAGCTGTGATGAATACACAACTTCCTCTTGCCCTGGCCAGCCTCCAACTCCCAACCTCCAAACAGACTGACAGAATAATTCCCTTCGAGTCAGCTAGCCTGTCTACTGCTTCTCTCTCTCTCTGTTTGACTGACAGGTAGGTGTGTATGAGGCCTGGGCAGCCGCCATCTTCCCCATCCAAAAAGCATGAGCGGGCTGAAGTAGTCCCCTGATGCCCCGGCGTGCACGCTAACCTTTTCACTAATTAAGGATGTGCTGGCATGGCGGCATGCCAGGGCACCTTGGTACGCTGGCGACTGGTGGCCAGACACGGCCCGGGAGAGCTACTGCCATCCTATGTCTGCCTTATTTGTCATCGGAGGAAGCAACATGTAGTCAGGCGAGCGAGCGAGTCTGCAGGCAGGAGGAGGGCTCTTTTGATGGTGACCTCTCCTACCCAGCCTCTGCATCGGTACATCATGGCTAATAAGTGCAGAGAGACTGCGACTACTGTACTGGAGCACGCAGCAGCACTGTGACAAGCCTGGCTGCAGACTCCAAAGAATCCCCGGAATCAAAAGCGCCATCTCCGACGGCGTTTCATGTGTTGAATGCGGCGCAGTTTGTTTCTTTCTCTACCTTCGTAAGAAAAGGGAGAGGCGTTACGGTACACACTGTACAGCCTCGTGGGAATTGTGGGCTTGTTGTGCAACTGTCAAGAGACTGACACTGCTGTTTTGGGAAAAACATTGCTTAGGCATAATAGACTGTACAAAATATTTGTTTCAAAAGCCAAAGAACAGAAATGATTTAGAGTTGATTATTTTTGTTATGATGGAGTACAATGGTTCTAGCTATAGTTTTGTTTATATACCGTTTTAGATGCTTAACGTATGTTTCTCTCCTCCCCCAGCCTCAAATACTACAGCCTTCCAGGCCATGGCCCAACAGGGTGCACCAACCCCACTCCCAGGAAAGATTAACAAACTCAGCCCACACCGAGGCCCCCAGTGAGCTGGCCCCCAGTGAGCTGGACTCCTCTAACCCTGGTTGTGGCTGGGGGGACAGTCTGGCCAGCAGGGCCCAGCACAGCTCCCGCTCTGGCCTGGCTTGCCCTAGCCCTGCTTCCACCCTTCCTGCTGGCTGTTTCCCTGGCTCAGAAGAACTTAGCCTCTTGCTCAGCACCCAGCTGAAGATCAGTGACTCCGAGGGTCCGGAGGGCCAGACATGTTCTCCTCCCCACCCTGGATCAAGACTCAGGCTGGACTCAGCCAAAAGGATCCCTCCACCTTGTCTCTCGCAGTCCCCCGGCTCTCTGAAGAAAGCCTCCATCCCTAAGAGGCCACATGAAGGCCCCACAACCACCACCACCCAGATGTCCATGGCAGGATTCCCCAGGGTGGTGAGAGGAATCCAGGGTAGGGGTGGTCTCAGGCCGGGCAACATAGCTCCACAGTTCAGGCTGAGTCTGCTCCCACCTACTTCCAGAGGTCAACCCTGCTACAGTTCCACACCCCAGTCATCTGCCTCCTTTCTGGGCCCTGCCCTGCCCGCCTTCCCCCGGACCAGAGCACCCAGACAGACTCCAGGCCTCAGAGAACCAGAGAGTGGTGGTCTCAAGGCCAGAGGTCTAGGCCCTCCCACCCTCTTACGACTCCCCAAGCCAAAGGGCCACTGATTGCTTTCTCTCAATTCTCAAACAGTGCCCTCTAGTAAGGCCATTCAGCACCACCCTCTACCCACTCAGACCCAAAAGATCAGACTTCTTCTAGAGGCTTCCGACCTCCCTTAGTAAGGTTACCATGTCTACCCTGTGAGAAAGGATGACATGCCGACTTATATATAATATTTTATCTAACCTCTTCCAATAAGAATCACTCAAGGTCAGAAAAAGAAATTGGCCCATGTACACATTTGAAATCGTCTCAGACGAAGAAGTCAAGCATAACACCTTATTGTTTACCCCCCCCCCAAAAAAAACTTGCTTCAACACTATCTGTACGCAGATAAATAGATTGTTGTTTTTGTGAAGTTCTGTTTCAAAGTGGGAACTGGCAGGATGCTTATTCCCTCCAGCCCCAACAAGCTACAATTGCAACTTTACTTTACTTTCTGGCCAAAACTTTTCCCAAGATAATGAACATGCTTAGGAACACTGTGTTATCTGGCACCAATATAGCATTTATTGTTACTTATACATACTCAGTTGGGTTGGACTTTACAGGGCTCGACATTAATGCTTGTCTGCTTTCCCCCCCAAAAAAATTGGTTATGAAGAATGTAGATTTAAGTTGTCCGACTGGACAAGTAAAAAAAAATGTTTAGTATAAAAAAAATCACAAACAATTAGGCGAATCCGATCAGAATCCGATCAGAATTGGATCAGTGTCCGCCTAATCTATGCAGAGCGCTTTAGAGTATAATTATTGTAGGCCTGCATTGACAGGCACAAGCGATCTTTCAATCATGCAGTCACGAGATGCGTTTTTGAGATCAAAGCAAGCCGCATGTGCACATGTTGATATTCATTGCTAGCTAGTGAGTTATTTACCCAGTTATAACTCATTTTTGGTCGACAATGAAAATGCTGGAAAAGTTTGCATCACCTTGTCAGATGAGAGCTACATTTGCGCAGCAGGTAAAGCAATGATATATAACAGCCATATTGTGTAGATTGGCTTGTTCTCACTACTTAACTATTTAGCTATTAGCATGTATTAATGTAATGTCCGATGGCCTAAAATATACTTCCACCCGCGCTCGTGTATAACCACAAATGTCGGACACAGTTGATACGTGTGCACAGTTGATGAAACCAATTCTGCATACTCCGGTTGTAAAACCGTCTCGCAAGCGCTAAAATCCTCTCCTATTCAATGTTGGCCATGTACAATACTGGCCATGTAATTCTGCCAAAGTCTAAGAATATATATTTTTTAATAGCTTAATTGACAAGTAATTCCTATGCTGTCAAGATTTTCGTTGAACACTGAATATTTTAACCTTACAAATAGATAAACAAGTGACTTAAGCTTTCGGACAAGTAAAAAAACAGTTGGCTAAGAAAGTTCATGTCAAGCTTTACTTACTGAACTATTGCCTGTATGTAGTGGTTGGGCTTAGTATAACTTTGATTTCTCTGTAGACGGGAACTTTAATTTACCTGATATAATCTCTGCGTAACTGGTAGAGGGATTAAGGCAATATAACACAGTGGAACGGTTACAGGAACAGAGAATCTCTTGACTTGAAGGGGAACATTTGGTTGTATAGACTAGAGAATATAGTTTGTTACTTCAGATATTGTCCCTCTGGCTAAACTGGGGAGGAGATTCTACTTCCTGAGTGATGTTATAAAGTCCCCCTTGCTACACAGCCAGTATTATGTCTCTCACACAGGAGGTTGGTGGCACCTTCATTTGGGGGCTCATGGTAATGGCTGGAGCGGAATCATTGGAATGGTATCAAATACAACACATGGTTTATGAGCCGTTCTCCCCGCAGCAGCCTCCTGTGTTCTCTGGTTTTGAAACACCTTTATTATTTCTGCCTTGTACCCTGAGAATGCCTTACGTTTTTAAGTGCACTCTCAAAAGTAGCTGTATGTTGCACTGTACCCTTCTGTCTGCCGATAGTCTGTATCTGTCTTTGTCTGTGTGGTGGTGCAGTTTGATTGCGACACGGGGACAACAAAGAGATCAGAGGAGCCATCTTGTGCAATTGGTACTCTCTGAGCCACCTTTGTTCCCCCTGTGCTTCCATCATGAGCAGGTCTAGTTTGGTCTGTGGGTAGAGGGTCACCTACATGCTACCTTAATGAGGCTGAACCAGAGAAGAGCTCAGCCCAACTACACAGCAGACGTGCTTCAGGCCCAGGTCCCTGAATAGAAGGGGACAGAAAGAAAGATAAATAATTTCCTAGCATGAAACAATGTTGCTGGTGTAATGCAGAGGCTTGGCGGCAACTTCCACGTGATTCCGTAATGAGTCGGATCCAGTTGGCATGGTAACACGGCTGAGTGGCACAGTGGAGGGGTGTGAGGATGTCGAGTGGGTTACGCACACGCTCAGTGTGTCCCTGTCGACAGCAGGGCCAGGCATGCTCCTTTGACATCTGCTGAGACTTAACTCTCCATTTTTTGTATTGTTCACTACTACTTCTCTCACTCCTTCCTCAAGGTTTATAGACTTACAATGAGTGCATCACGGTGGGGCAGAGTGTCAAGGAGGATGGAGAGGGACACAATGACTCTCATTTGCTTTTCTTCAAAGCCATCATGTCTAACTACTTCCTGGTCTGTTACTATGTTTAGTCCTTGAGAGTAGCCAATGGGCACCAATTGTACCCTTGACCTATCAGGTCCTTATTACCTTGATGTCATAACTGATCTTTTGATCCCAAGTCATTTGGCTGAGTGTACGTTGTAGAATGAGCGGAACGTCACCCAGTCAAAACGATCTCAGACTAGAATAAAAATGCCTATTTCTGTAACTTAATTTGGCATTTCTTCTTCCCCAGCTAACGCTTTACATGTTTTTCTATGCAACACAGTTGTGCCCTAGTCATGGAAGATAAGTCACAGTGGTACATTTAGTCATGGGCAATGAGCTGGTCACCTCCATGAACCCTTCTCGTTATGGGCACATGTAAAGCCAGATGTAAGTGTACTTGATATCTGAAACACTTGTTTTGCTGCCACCAAGTATTTGTCTTCCCATTCCTAAATGATTGGAAGCCATGCCCCATAATGGTCATTACGAGCACTCACCTTATACGTTTTTGTCAAGCGCTTTGAAGTGCTTTCTGCAGCAACCCTACAACGCATGCGTACAACATCACCCTGATCTGAATCTGCCTCGGGACCTGTTAAACGTCACCCCAAATCAACTCTGCTGTTTGGAATGCACGGCTGCTTCCAATCCCACCCAGATAAGAACCAAATACTTTTTATACATGTGATCTCTTCAATGATGAACAAACAAACAAACTATTTGAGGTTTGTCGGGATGAGGAAGAGATTAATTTAATCAATTCCTGTTTGACAGTCAGAGTCCTTGACTTAAAGGATTTAGAATGTTCAGGGGGAAGGAATATTTAGTTTTTAATGTTAACGAGATCTTAACAGAAGCCCTAACATGTTTGTCTCTGAGATATTCTCACCCAAAACCCCCAAAATAGGAGTGACTTAAAGTTATTGAGAAGGGTTGAGACTTGTTAGTCATGCATTATTATTTTTTCGGTTGTCTAGCTTTGCTTGGCTTACCATATTATGGTATGTAGATTAAACAAATGTCAAGTAAACAACTTGCCCTCAAAATGACTGCATGGGATAGCATCACGTAGCAGTATTCACCGTAAAGCACTCTTGCTGTTCTTGTGTATTACAGAAGTGCCTGCTTTTGTGACTTCCTTTCCCGCAGTCCTGAACATAACATTTTGGTATGTAGATGAGTGTGGTTCTGGAGCTTGGTCCCACTGCCCGGCTGTGTTGCTGAAAGAGGAAGGAGGTCTGCCTTGGGTTCACAGGTGATTCCCACTCCTTGCTGCATCTGGCTGCCAGTGGGGCTTCCTCCGCCCCTCTACAGGGTTCAACACGGATGCATTATGCTCTCCCAGGCTATCAGATGTTAGAATGCCAGCCTCACTTAGTATTCACTGTCCCAGACTCACACAGGCAACCTGTTCTGACTGGGAAGGACAAACCTGTTTGTCTGTCTCACTACAGAAGCATCCTCTGTATTCAAAAAGCAGGCCAAGCTATGCTTCCAGTGTTGTCTCAGCTCTGACGTTTTGAATTTCAAGTGTTCAGATTTGCTTTGCTGCCGTCTCAATGCACTCTGGTGTGCCCCCTTGTCCCTGTGAGCAGTCTTAAGTAGATCTGCCGCTGTGCTGCTCGTCTTTTCACGAATTTAGAACAAATCTCCGTTTTTAAGCTCATTTTACTTTTTTTCCTCTTTAAAAAAAAAAAAAACTGGAAATGTTGAAACAGTAGTTTAATTCATGAAATTACATTGGAAACAGTGGCATGTGTTTGCTGCTCATTACGATCTGTTTAATGTCCCTCATTATCTCAAATGGCACCCCATTCCCTTTTATAGTGCACAAAATTTGACCAGAGCCTAATGAGCCCTTGTCAAAAGTAGTGCACTATATAGGGAATAGGGTGCTATTTGGAACGCAGTTGTCAACCCCCCCACACCACCATTTCACAGATGTTGGGGCCTAGAGTTGTCCCTGACCTTGTGACCTGCCAAGGAAAAATTGGGCTATCACTACCCAAGTTTTTTAAAATGTATTCTTCTGGTCAGGTCACTTGGTAATTAGAAAGTCCTGGCCACTTATCTTATGGACAGTGAGGACTGGGTTCAGGTCCATAATCTTCTGCTTTGTTGTCGTGTGATATCACTGCTGTGAACTTAAACGCCATAACATGAGTCTGTTTTGAATACACTAATCAATATGGCAGATGTACTGTATGACGACTGTTCTGTTTCTTTCACCTCGCTAGCTTCACATTGACTGTACATTGTACTGTATAACTTATTTTCCTCACATATGATAGGAAATTAAAACGGAGAGACTCTGCGCTCAGAGGATTGGTTATGTTTCCTCATGTATTTGTGTTTATCTTCTTGCCACTTCTGTTTTAATTCCATGTTT
This sequence comes from Oncorhynchus nerka, assembly GCF_034236695.1. NCBI lineage: Eukaryota > Metazoa > Chordata > Actinopteri > Salmoniformes > Salmonidae > Oncorhynchus > Oncorhynchus nerka. Next base: position 12,013,842 of record NC_088411.1, on the reverse strand, counting down.
GCTATACTGTTATTTAATGTGCAATACGTTAACGATTGAGAGCATACTGTTGTACACAATACTAATTATTTATGTCTATCCAATATCTATGTCTGTGTAATTGTCACTGTGAGCTTGTCAAAAAAGAAACATCTCAATCTGAAATGCACTTTAAATGGTTGTGTTGAGACTGAATATGAATGAATGAACTTAAATGTGTTGAACTACTTTTTGTTTTGATTCTGCTCCCCACCCGTTTTGCTGTGATCTCTCTGAGGCTACGGAGTGGCTGAGCGCTCAAATAAAGACTGCACTCAATCTACTGTGTGTGTGTGTGTGTGTGTGCACAGTGACAATGTGGTGGGGAAATGAAGTGGTTAGGTCTCTGGGTTTGGCATGAGAGGGTAGGAACCAAGGAGAGATGCAGTCAGTGGTGGGGATAAGGGGACGAGACGCTTGGATGAGAAGAGAGACGAGTGGTTTGTACAGTAAGAGAAGTGATGGAACATGAGTGGTTTGAATGGGTTTTTGGGTGAGGGTGGTAAGAGAGTAGGGATCGATGGTCTAGGGTGGGGTGAGATGGGTCTAGGGGTAGAGATGACTGTTCATTCACTCAAAGGGAAGTACAGCTGCCCAGTGACATGAGCCTACCAGACGAGCTAAATCGCTTCGAGGCATGCATGAGAGCATCAGCTGTTCCGGACGACTGTGATCATGCTCTCTGTAGCCGACGTGAGTAAGACCTTTTAAACAGGTCAACATACACAAGGCTGCGGGGCCAGACGGCTTACCAGGACGTATGTGCCGGGCATGTTCTGACCAACTGGCAGGTGTCTTCACTGACATTTTCAACATGTCCCTGATTAGGTCTGTAATACCAACATGTTTCAAGCAGACCACCATAGTCCATGTGCCCAAGAACACACAGGCAACCTGCCTAAATGACTACAGACCTGTAGCACTCACGTCCGTAGCCATGAAGTACTTTGAAAGGCTGGTAATGGCTCACATCAACTCCATTATCCCAGAAACCCTAGACCCACTCCAATTTGCATACTGCCCAAACAGATCTACAGATGATGCAATCTCTATTGCACTCCACACTGCCCTTTCCCACCTGGACAAAAGGAACACTTATGTGAGAATGCTATTCATTGACTACAGCTGAGCGTTCAACACCATAGTACCCTCAAAGCTCATCACTAAGCTAAGGATCCTGGGACTAAACACCTCCCTCTGCAACTGGATCCTGGACTTCCTGACGGGCCGGCCCCAGGGGGTGAGGGTAGGTAGCAACACATCTGCCACGCTGATCCTCAACACTGGAGCCCCCCCAGGGGTGCGTGCTCAGTCCCCTCCTGTACTCCCACGACTGCATGGCCAGGAACGACTCCAACACCATCATTAAGTTTGTAGACGACACAACAGTGGTAGGCTTGATCACCGACAACGACGAGACAGCCTACAGGGAGGAAGTCAGAAACTTGGCCGGGTGGTGCCAGAATAACTACCTATGCCTCAACGTAACCAAGACTAAGGGGATGATTGTGGACTACAGGAAAAGGAGGACCGAGCACGCCCCCATTCTCATCGATGGGGCTGTAGTGGAGCCGGTTGAGAGATTCAAGTTCCTTGGTGTCCACAACAACATACTAGAATGGTCCAAACACACCAAGACAGTTGTGAAGAGGGCATGACAAAGCCTATTCCCCCACAGAAGTTAAAAGATTTGGCATGGGTCCTGAGAACCTCAAAAGGTTCTACATCTGCAACATCGAGAGCATCCTGACTGGTTGCATCACTGCCTGGTACGGCAATTGCTCGGCCTCCGACCGCAAGGCACTACAGAGGGTAGTTCGTACGGCCCAGTACATCACTGGGGCTAAGCTGCCTGCCACCCAGGACCTATACACCAGGCCATGTCAGAGGAAGTCCCTAAAAATTGTCAGACCCCAGCCACCTCAGTCATAGACCGTTCTCTTTACTACAGCATGGCAAGCGGTACCGGAGTGCCAAGTCTAGGACATAAAGGCTTCTCAACAGTTTTTACCCCCAAGCCATAAGACTCCTGACCAGGTAATCAAATGGCTACCCGGACTATTTGCATTGTGTTCCCCCCCAACCCATCTTTTACATTGCTGCTGCTCTCTGTTTATGATATATGCATAGTCACTTTATCTATACATTCATGTACAGTGGACTCATCACTGGCACCTCTGACTGGCAATGCACAAACAATGCTTAAACAAATATAAACAATATAATTATAGCGAAACTCAAAATACCAACGTGAGACATACTGTACTTTAATGTTTCAATGGAACCAACCAAAATAATTGATTGATTTAATTCAAAATCGATGTCCTCCAAATCAAGGTTTCACAATTAATGGCACCCTTAAAGATTATTGTAAATAACATCTACCAAAATTAAACCACAAATTAAATTCCACTTATTTAAGTTTATCTAAGTCTTAAGGAACTATATTGAGCAATTACATCACTTTAACCATATCTACATGTACATACTACCTCAATCAGCCCGACTAAACGGTGTCTGTATGTGGCCTCGTTACTTTTATCTTTACTTACCCATTGTTCACCTAATACCTTTTTTGCACTATTGGTAAGAGCCTATAAGTAAGCATTTCACTGTAAGGTCGACCTGTTGTATTCGGCGCACGTGACAAATAAACTTTGATTTGATTTGAAAATACAACAACTGCGCGAGGCCTGCACACAGCCCAAAGAGCAGCAAAACTACTCACACACAGTGATGCTCTCCTCTCTCTGCAGCTCTATCCGCCAGCTCTAATGAAATGGCGTGCTGACTGCCACAGGCATAAGAAGTTAATATCGTTGTTTTGGATTCAGGTCGATTCTTTACTATGTCAGGAAGAGGGCAAAGTTTCAAGGGGGACTCAGCTGTTGCATATTTATCTCGGCATAAGAGGGGAAGTTGTCATTGAAAACCCTCTCTTTCAATAGAGTGCTGTAGGGTTGTGGCAGTTTCATTTCCCACAGGTTATATACAGTCCTTTTTTAACTTTCTCTGTTCCCAGAAGTTCCCATGAGTGTAGTGTGCCAGTGGAGATCTCTTTTCACCATGCCGCCACCTCTGGAAGTAAACCAATACCTAGGTGTGATGGGAAAAGGAATTATACTGAACAAAAATATAAACGCAACAATTTCTAAGATTTCACTGAGTTACAATTCATATAAGTCAATTGAAATAAATTAATGAGGCCGTAATCTATGGATTTCACATCACTGGGAATCCAGATATGCATCTGTTGCTCAGATACCTTTTTTTTTAAAGTAGGGGTGTAGATCAGAAAACCGCTCAGTTTCTGGTGTGATCACCATTTACTTCATGCAGCAGGAAACATCTTCGCATAGAGGTGATCTGGCTGTGGAATGTTGTCCCACTCCTCTTCAATGGCTGTGCAAAGTTGCTGGATATTAACGGGCACTGGAACAAGTTGTCGTACACTTCGATCCAGAGCATCCCAAACCTGCTCAAAGGTTGACATGTCTGAGTATGCAGGCCATGGAACAACTGGGACATTTTCAGCTTTCAGGAATTGTGTACAGATCCTTGTGACATGGGGCTGTGGATTATCATGCTGAAACATGAGGTGATGGCGGCAGATGAATGGCACGACAATGGGCCCCAGGATCTCGTCACGGTATCTTTGTGTATTCAAATTGGCATCGAAAAAATGGAAGTGTTTATTGTCCGTAGCTTATGCCTAACCCCAATTCACAATATTGACATCGGCAAACCGCTCGTCCACATGACGCCATACACATGGTCTGCGGTTGTGAGGCCGGTTGGACGTACTGCCAAACTCTTTAAAACGATGTTGGAGGTGGCTTATGGCAGAGAAATGAACATTCAGTTCTCTGGCAATCGCTCTGGTGGACATTCCTCCAGTCAGCATGCCAATTGTGTGACAAAATTGCACATTTTAGAGTGGCCTTTTATTGTCCCCAGCATAAGGTGCACCTGTGTAATGATCCTGCTGTTTAATATGCCACACCTGTCAGGTGAATGGATTATCTTGGCTAAGGAGAAATGCTCAAACAGGAATGTGAAAATAATGAATAACTTTGTGCATATGGAACATTCCTGGGGATCTTATTTCAGCTTATGAAACATGGGACCAACACGTTACATGTCGATGATTTTTTTGGGGTTCAGTGTAAATCTGGTTTAACTTTATACAGAGGAAAGCCATCAGACACCCAGGCACCACACTCAGCAGTACAGGTGATTTACAAGAGGCCAAGCTAAATGGAGACCTCTGAGCAATAAAACCCACATAGTGCTCCCATTACTCACTAGCTTTATCTTTCTCACCATTGGCCACAGCATAGCAGATGTGCTATGGGCCTTAAAGGTCCAATGCAGCCGTCTTTGTCTCTTCATCAATCATTTCCGGGTAACAACTGGGATTGTTTTTAAATGAAAATGGTCAAAAAACAAACAAAAATTGCTTCTTAGCAAAGAGCAATTTCTCAAGCAAGAATTTTGCTCGGACAGTCTGAGTCGAAGTGGGGAGGGAAAACTCAAAATTAGCTGCTATTGGCAGAGGTTTGGAACTCTGTTTTATGTTACTGAGATTGACCAATAAGAAAATCCTCCAGTTTAAGCTAGAGATATCCGATGTTTGTTGCATGTGTTGCTTATCAATGCACCGCATCCACCTATGTCGGCCTTCCGCATCTGCGGTGGAAGGTGGCCGAGCTACAGCGGTATTTGTCAGACCACGAGTCATCTCGGAAATCTGTCTTCTCATGGAAACTTCTGTAGCATCCAAACTATTATGACCACTCTATGGAAAGGGAGACTCATAAAAACGATGGTGTTCTCTGTTTGGTCTAGGATCCCCACAAGTGTCACAGTCACTCATCTGAAGGCAACCCATACAAACAAATAGAAGTATGTCCAAACAAATAAGGGGTTAAAAAAAACTTCCTCAACTTAATATATCTCCAAGATATAGGACAGACACTTCAAAGCCTTATTCCTTATGATCTATTTTTTGACTGTCTTTTTTTGCTATTTATGAATGTGTTATTCAATGCGTTTCTATGGGCTATAGTAGTAAAGACCAAATTCTATATTTTATCAAATAATAATAAAACATTGATACCTAAAGGGGTCCCCCCCAGCTTAGACTTTGAGGTTAACCCATTTTCTGATGATGGTATTTTCAAAACAGCTCTTACACTAAAAGGGCATTTTCACAATTTCACAGTATTATTCCGACCTCATAGTGTGGAAATGTATATAATCACGTTTTTTGACTGCACTGGGCCTTTAAAGATTGATCTGGTCTGGGCTCCTCAGATATATTAAATAGATTGACATGAGAAACCACATTTCGTATTCCCTGCTCGAACCCAGAGAGAATCCATGTCCCGAGAGTTTCAGTTGAATTATATGCTTTTAAAGTTTCAGTGGATTGGAGAGTTAGTTGAGAAGTCAGCGATATTTTTGATAGGTTACTGTGGCACAGTAGTGTTAAGAGTCATGAGTGAGTGCTACGGTATGAGGGCCCACTTTTTGTTTTGCTGTAATTTTCAGAAGAGCAAGCACTGAGCAGACATGGGAATTCAGCCCTGCAGCCCAGTCAGTCACTGGTAAAGTCAGTTTATATAACGCCTGGGTAACTGACATGTAACAAGACAGTCACACACACACACACACCCCCCAAAAATAAATCAGCAGATAAACCATGAATATATCTATGTCTTTACAGAAGGCAAAGCAGGTTGTTTGGAGTAAATCACAAACTTGAAAGAGGATGTTCTGGAATGCTTCACGGCCAGTCTGGAAATAGAAAATCTCAAGTCCCAGAATAAGCCACTTCTTAACCCAGAACTTGAATGGATTTTGGGGCAATTAAACCAAACAATTGCCAAGATTGCAGCAAATCATGTTTCAAAGAGGCCAAGGCGTGTAGCCCTCCTCTCAGCAGCATGAGAGGGAGACTTGAGATACAAACACACATAATTATCATTAACTCAGACGAACAATGGCATGTATTAAAGCACTATGCCATTTCCAAGAAGGCTAAAATGGATTTTACAGATTTTTCTCCGTAAGGGGATGCATGATGTACTCAATTAGCAAGTCAGTTTTTGTTGAATCCAGTGCAAATATCAAATGATTCCCCATAGTCCACTCCACGTACTGCACATATACAGTACCAACATATAACACCAACAAACAATCATAACTGTGTCATCTACCACAAGTTTATATGAAGCATTCTTCAGCCATCTGTCGATCAGTCTCCCTTTGTTCTCAACGCTTGTGACATGAGCACTTAAAAACCCCCTCCTTAATCCTCACCCTTCCATACATTTCCCCTTCCCATTAGGGCTGGGCTGGCTATCGATCGCCACCACCGCACGGCCCCACATCCACTTTAATAACTTTAATGCCCCTCCGAGAGACCAGAGGAGACAAGCTGAAGAGATTGAGATGTTCTGGGGCTGATGGTGCCGGCACTGACAGATTGAGATCAGGGCCTCCCTGTGCCCCTCTGCCTTTCCACCTATCTCCCTCTCCACAGTGTGTCTAGGAGGCTATCAAGAGGAGGGTAAGGACTCCAATAGAACTGTGATGAAGCTGTAATTATTGTATTTAGGCTAATCAGTAGCACGCCTTGGGAAGTACAGCTACAGAAAGATCCTGGAGTTAATTTCTCCTTTGTGGTAGAAAGAGAAGATCATAAGATGGAACAACAGGAAATAGTAGGTTCTGGTTACTGAAGTAGCTATTCTCCATTTTTACAGCCGTTCATTTACACACACACACATACACAGTAGTTAAAGCAGTTATGCGTTCAGTGAGGAACTAGAGAGCGAGGTTAGAAACTCAGACAACATGCTTTCTCACTGTGACTCAGAGCCTGTGTCTAGACATGCTGCTCATCCAACAACAAGGTAGCCTTACATCTCATGATGTCCCTAATATCTCACCAAATTCTGAAAGATGCCTCAATTTTGCTGTGACAGGTTGAGGATGACAAAAAGTAACGGTTCTGTGTCCTGACGCTCCATCTTGTCAGCGTCCTTGACAACGTTGAGTGCAAAAACGTTCATCTCGCTGGAGCTTAATCTTCAAATGTTCTGAATCACTTCCACAACATCACAGCTGTTCATTTACACACACACACACACCTTAGCAACTGCCTCTGTTTTGGCTATTCTCTGTGAATATCCTCATCACCTGCAGCGTGTACTGTATAATTCTGCATCGTTGGAATAGACCCCCAGATCTCCAATACTACCTTCTGGCTGTACTTTCAAATATTCAGGCGGCTGCAGGCGAACTGGTTCCACAAGTAGCGCTGAGCAGAACAACACGTCTATAATCATCTCCCAAGATACAACTGCCAGGCCTCTCCTTCCTTCCCTCATTATTTCAACATTTCCCTCATTTTTGCTTTTTCTGCAACTTTTGCACATTGACCTATCTATCCTGTGGAAGGTGGAGGGAGGGGGTGCTTAGTTGGTAGATGCTGTTTAGGGAGGCAGTGTTGTGTGAGGGAGATAAGAAAAGTACTGGCAGTGGAAACTTTCCATCAAGTAAGCATACTGGGGCAGAGACAATCGCAACACAATATTACACAGATTACTCCTTGTCTGGCTATTTCTCTATACAATGATGTTGCGTTTAACAGCTCCCCTGTCCCCCCCAGAACCATGAGATAGCCTAGTGCTACTGTACATAGGAGCGAATGTGGTTGACACAATGAGCGAATGTGTTTTAATTACATCTGGTTTGCGTCTTGGCGAGCTGTCATCCACACAGAGAGAACATATATTATGTGCATCTAAAGCATATGTAAAACGTCTCTAGTCTGAACATGAAACCAAAGGTAATTGTAAAGCGTCCATCACATGAGCTTAATTGGCAGTGCAAACTTAAGTGATAATGCCCTCAAAGCCGGTGTTTGGAGGATGCATTGGCACGGGTGTTAGGCCCGAGACAAAGTCGAGGGGCGGCAAACTGCCAATATATCCTCCAAACACCGGCTTTGAGGGCATTATCACTTTTATACAACAGGTTACCAACATATTCAAATAATGATCATGGATGTGTCCAAACAACACAACACAATCACTTCAAACTGAAGCTGGAAAGACTGCAAACTAGCTGCACTTTGTTTCGTTGGACCTTTCATCAATTTACATTTCTTTGTATATATCCATAAAAATGATGCCAGCTGATTCATGATTTCCACAGGCTGAGAAACGATGCCTGCCTGTCTGTCTTGTCCCGACTCATTCATTACTATGGGACAGCTGGAGATCAAATTTGAATATTGAAACAATTTTGCAAATGTTGGAGAGGCAAGGTTTATACGAACCTCTGCTGTTTAAAAGAAATGTGAGAATGTCTAGATGCTTTTTATAGTGGAGATCAAGTTTATAAATTGCCTGGCTGGGCTGATGAGACAGTGGATTGCGCAGTCAGGTGGAACAGAGTAAATAGGCATTTTAACATCATAGATTTACTGTAGCTGATGGTAACTTATGGAATAGACACCGGAATGCGGTTTTAACCAATCAGCATTCAGGATTAGACCCACCAATTGTATAAACAGCATTGATTGGTATATGTAGCATTTGGGCAGCCTTGTGGTTAGAGCATTGGGCCAGTAATCGGAAGGTTGCTGGATCGAATCCCCAGGCAGACAAGGTAAAAATGTGTCTTTCTGCCCCTGATCAAGGCAGTTAACCCACTGTTCCCCGGGCGCTGAAGATGTGGAAGTCGATTTAAGGCAGCCCCCCGCACCTCTCTGATTCAGAGTGGTTTGGTTAAATGCGGAAGACATTTCAGTTGAATACATTCAGTTGGACAACTGACTAGGTCCCATTTTGGAAGAGTGCTCATTCATCCAGTGAAACCCTGAGACAATCCATCGACCTCATCAATCCATCGACCTCATTGAGATGTTTTCCATAGAGCAGCGGCACATGAGGTAAGATAAATGTTTCCCATTTCCCTCCTGCATTCACTCATTCACCCAGAATCAGTCCCCTGGGCTGTGGATCTAATCCAGTGTTTCCCAAACTCGGTCCTCAGGACACCAGGGGTGCACGTTTTGTTTTTTTGCCCTAACACTACACAGCTTGATGATTAGTTGACTTGTTTAAATCAGCTGTGTAGTGCTCAGGCAAAAACTAAAACATGCACCTCTTGGAGTCCAAGGACGGAGTTTGGGAAACCCTGGTCTAGTTTGCACGTACCTCCATGTGCTGGTAGGCTTAGTGGTTAGTGGCCAGGCCCATACCGTTTCAGAAGTGCATGGATGGTCTTGTCAAAATAAGTTATTTTGAGGTATTCCATCCATGCCTGGCGAAACAGACAGACAGGCAGGCCCACTCTGCTTTCCACTGAGTCTTGGTAGCCGTTGTGGCCTCTGAGGCAGGTTCCATGCTCACCTTCCCCCAGGCTGCGATGGTGTCCTGCTGGACTGAAATCACACACACGTTCAACCTTTACAACCTCTGCCACACACTGCAAGCCTGTACCACAGACCACTGTAAATCATCTACAGAGACTCCTACACTCGTCTGTTCAGCATCACCCTGATTCATACCCAGTGTCCATGCGCCTCTCTCCCGGCTGCACCCTGCTCTAATGAAGAACCCTGTTAATGATGCTTTCTATTCTCATCTCATAAGCTTGATTGGGTATAATTGGCCTCACCTCAGCGGGAATAGCATTAACACCCCAGATCCGGCAATAAAACGAAAGGTAAAATATGACGATAGTAAAAACTCTAAGGGATAAATATTCCGGAGTTCGATATCACTGGCACAATGTGGGGAAGGGATGTAGGAGCAGTGATCCAAATAGGGGACTCTCGCCGAGTCGTTAATGGTCCCTTAATATTCAGTCCATATCTGTATTACAAAAGCACGAAGCCTGGACTAGAAATCGTTCCCTCCTGTCTGTGTTTTTCTAATGAGTCATTTTCTTCCCCTGGAGTATCTGTGAATAGAAAATAGTTTCAATACATGTTTTAAAGAGCTTATTATTGTTTGTAGGCTGTGGCTTTATCTAGTGGGTTTGAATAATTGATCACCTTCATACAGTACAGTGTCATTGTGGCCTCCTGGGAGCTGCTGTATGCTGACCCCTGGAGCGTCAGAGAATATACAGTGGGGCAAAAAAGTATTTAGTCAGCCACCAATTGTGCAAGTTCTCCCACATAAAAATATGAGAGAGGCCTGTAATTTTCATCCTTCCGAGCCCATCAAGAAGCCTCCATGTGGATACCAAGCGCCTCACATCCTTAATTTGGGGTGGGGTCACGTGACCGTGTGCATTGTTCAGGTGGAAGTTGTCGATGCATAATGAAATATAATTATGGAGTGCAATTACACAGCCTGCAGTTCTGTGTGATCTGATGAAGCAAGCAGTGTGTAACTGCGACGAGCGCTAATGAGAGCAGGATTGAGATCGAGGGAATCAAGCTGTAAGGAATCAAAAGGAACGTTCAGAGGCTCGTAAACTGGAACACACGGCACTGCATGTAGTACTAATTACTCGACTGTACTGTGGAGAAGGGGAGGAGGGGGATGAGGGGATTCACTCTATTACAGGAGAGCTCTCTAGCTGCACAGATGTCTTGTTATGGTGGCTACATCATAAGGGTTCCACTCACTCCGGCTCGTTTGTAGGGGTTGGGGGAAGGGGAAAAGGGAGGGTTTATATGGAAGTGGAAACCTAATTTCACCTCAACAGCTTGAGGATACTTAGCAATGTTCACTCTGGTTACTCAACTTCTTTGTTAGCTAACCTTTTTACTGCCTACAAAATAGTCTCCACACAGACACCATTCACTGTGATCCCGACAAATGCCACAGAGCTTAATTTACGGGTGCCTCTTACTATTACGAGTTTAATGATGTGACTCACACAGTGGCGGTCAGTGCCGTTTATGATGGGGGAGGACGATTCTTTTGTTGAGCATGAGCATGGCCTTATTTCTATTCCAGCATGTTGGATGGCTGTCATTCATATTCCATTCACCCAGCTAAATGTAGGTGTAGGCTACTACATGATGCTCACATTTTCCATATACCCATCATGAGGTTGCTACAACCTAGCCTATGAATGAAAGTTTACAATGTAGGTGCACATAGGTTGAGAGAAAAATGTGAGATGACAGACAGTGACACATGGAGAGACATTGACACATTCAATCCTGCCTTGCACACACTTGCCTGCATCTAGCTTATCTGGGGTGTAATCATTTTTCCAACAGTTGAAAACGAGAGTTTCTATTGGAAAAATGCAGGTATTTTTTTTTATCCCTGTTTCATTTGCTTCCGCTTAAGAATTGCTTTTCAACATAATCAGTGGAATGAATACACCCATGATCACGCATAGACACAGTTCAATTTTATATCAGCCACGTTGTATTCCTTCTCACCTCTATGCACTCTCCTCCTCTCACCTTTTCCCTTAGTTTGTGGACTTCAATGAACAACAAATCAGCTGTATGTGACCAGGCGAAAAAACCTTTCCAAGCCAAACCAGGTCATAACCACTACACACAGCCAACATCGTTGTCCCCATATCAGCTAAAGTAACGTCCTAGTCAACATATCTAATATAACTAATAACTATAATCTAATATAACTATCTCGTTATTAAACCCACATGCAGTAAATTTACAGTGTATAGTCAGTAAGCAGTTACATACATTTAGAAAACCAAAAGCTTACATTGACTTGGAAGAGTTCCAGTGTTGTGTTGGATAGTCATAGCCAGCTAGCTAACATAGCATCCCTCTGATTGAGCCGGGTGTTTGAGTAACCAAACTAGCCAGCTGCATTTGCTGGCTAAGTTAGTGAAACTGAAACAAATGACACTCTTTCTCTCTCTTGGATTCTCCTTTAAATGTTAATGAATACATTTGTTGAAAACTGTTCAACTATTGTCTTTCTCTGCCTCCCCGTTGGCGCAGTGGCTAAGGCACTGCATCGCAGTGCTAGCTGTGCCATCAGAGATTCTGGGTTCGAGCCCAGGCTCTGTCGCAGCTGGCCGTGACCGGGGGGCCCATGGGACGGCGCACAATTGGCCCAGCGTCGTCCGGATTAGGGAGGGTTTGGCCTGCAGGGATATCCGGATCTGGGACACTATTGTCTTTCTCTCTCTTTGTATGCACTGCAGTGTTAACTAGCTGTATGCTTATGCTTTCAGTACTAGATTAATTATCTGATCCCATGATTGGGTGGACAACATGTCAGTTCATGCTGCAAGAGCTCTGATAGGTTGGAGGGTGTCCTCCGGAAGTTGTCATAATTACTGTGTAAGTGGGTGAGAACCAAGGTTTTGTGTTGAAGTCAATGTACCAAGAGGAGGACGGAAGCCAGCTGTCCACCGGCTACACCATGGTGCTACCCTACAAAGTGCTGTTGAGGCTACTGTAGACCTGCATTGCAAAACAGTGTGTTTTAATCAATTCTTTGGTGACATTTGAATATATTTATTATAGTTTTATCAGTGTTTTTCAATGTTTTACCTTTTAAAAAAAAAATGAAATTCACTTAGGGGGACGGTCCTCCCCATTCTCCTCTGAGGAGCCTCCACTGGACTCACAATGTACTAGATGTTGGTCGACATAAAACTTCCCCTAAAGACCTTGATTCTGAAAATATTTACATCCCCATTTGCCGAAACATCGGAAATAATTCAGCTTCACACAAAACTAATTTTGTTTAAAGCCTCTCAGGCCGTGAAGTAAACTCAAGTACTTCTTATTCCTGGCAGCTAGAAACACTTCAATACACTTCAATCAATGGTTCACAAGGTTCTGTAAAGTTTAAAATTGGAAAATGTCTTCAATGTCGACACACTCCAGTCTGACAATAGTGCTGGACAAGCAGGGGAACTCTGGGATTTAATAAAAATTCCACCCCACCCACTAATCGCCAGGTGACAGGCTCAGCACGATTCCCTTTGAGAGGAGTGCTGAAATTGTCCTTGGGTGGTTGAATATGTCATATTATGCCATGGAATGCCTCTTGATTTTCAACCCATCTCTATACTGCAAAACTGTAGGCCTAAGGGAGAGGTTATATTTTTGGGGACTCTGTAGGCTTCTTTCAATAAATGTAGGTCTTGGAGGTGTGGTAAAAGTACATGGAGGTTGGTGAGGTATGTCACCTATTCCCTTTGAAACACTGTAGCAGATACAGCGCCTTCATAAAGTATTCATACAGTACCTTTTGACTTATTCCACATTTTGTTGTGTTAACAGCCTGAATTTTTCTTCACCCATCTACACACAATACCCAATAATTACAAAGTGAAAACATTTTTTTAGAAATGTTTGCACATTTATTGAAAATTAAATACAGAAATATCTCATTTACACAGGTATTCACACCCGAGTCAATACTTTCTAGAAGCCCCTTTGGCAGCGATTACAGCTGTGAGTCTTTCTGGTTAAGTCTCTAAGAGCTTTCCACACCTGGATTGTGCAACATTTTCCCATTATGATTTTCCAAATTATTCAAGCTCTGTCAAATTGGTTGTTGTTCACTGCTAGACAACCATTTTCAGGTCTTGTCATAGATTGTCAAGTACATTGCATTCAGAGAGTATTCAGACCCTTTCACTTTTTCTACATTTTGTTATGTTATAGCCATAAATCTAAAATGGATTCAATTGTTTTTTCCCCTCATCAATCTACACACAATACCCTATAATGAGAAAGCAAAAACAGGTTTAGACATTTTTTATAAAAAAACATAACAAAAAAATGGAAATATCATATTTACATAAGTATTCAGACTCTTTGCTGAAGGACCTTTGGCAGCGATTACAGCCTCAAGTCTTCTTCAAATCAAATGTTATTGGTTACATATACATGATTAGCAGATGTTAATGCTAATGTAGCGAAATGCTTGTGCTTCTAGTTCCAACAATGCAGTAATATCTAACAAGTCCAATATCTAACAATTCCACAACTACCTTATACACACAAATGTAAAGGGATGGAATAAGAATATGTACATATAAATATATGGATGAGCGATGGCCGAGCGGCATAGGCAAGATGCAATAGATGGTATAAAATATAGTATATACATATGAGATTCTTAATGTAAGATATGTAAACATGATGAAAGTGGCATTATTTAAAGTGACTAGTGACCCATTTATTAAAGTGGCCAATGATTTGAGTCTGTATGTAGGCAGCAGCCTCTCTGTGTTAGTGATAGCTGTTTAACAGTCTTAGGGTCCCAGCTTTGATGCACCTGTACTGACCTTGCCTTCTGGATGGTAGCAGAGTGAACAGGCAGTGGATCAGGTGGTTGTTGTCCTTGATGATCTTTTTGGCCTTCCTGTGACGTTGGGTGCTGTAGGTGTCCTGGAGGGCAGGTATTTTGCCCCCTGGTGACGTGTTGTGCAGTCCGCACCACCCTCTGGAGAGCCTAGCAGTTGTTGGTGGTGAAGTTGCCGTACCAGGCGGTGATACAGCCCGACAAGATGCTCTCAATTGTGCTTCTGTAAAAGCTTGGCAGTTTTTTACGTGATCAGCCAAATTTCTTCCGCCTCCTGAGGTTGAAGAGGCGCTGTTGTGCCTTCTTCACCACACCTTTACACCTTCTCCACTGCTGTCCCGTCCATGTGGATAGGGGGGGGGGGGGGGGGGTGTCTCCTTCTGCTGTTTCCTGAAGTCCAAGATCATCTCCTTTGTTTTGTTGATGTTGACTGAGTGCTTGTTTTCCTGACACCATACTCCGAGTGCCCTCACCACCTCCCTGTAGGCTGCCTTTTCGTTGTTGGTAATCAAGCCACTACTGTTGTGTCATCTGCAAACTTGATTATTGAGTTGGCCACGCAGTCATGGGTGAACAGGGAGTACAGGAGGGGGCTGAGCACGCACCCTTGTTGAACCCCAGTGTTGAGGATCAGATAAGTGGAGCTGTTGTTTCCTACTTTCACCACCTGGGGGAGGCCCGTCAGAATGTCCAGGACCCAGTTACACAGGAAGGGGTTGAGACTCAGGGCCTCAAGCTTAATGATGAGCTTGGAGGGTACTATGATGTTGAATGCTGAGCTATAGTCAATGAACAGTTGTTAAGGGATTTTTTTATCAATAATGACTAATTATGTATACATTTCAATCAGGACTGACTAATCAGAAAACTATTATGTTACTGTATAGATGTATGAATTTTCTTAACCTTAGTACTTTAACCTTAGTACTGAATATAATGTGTGTAAATATAATCAAGAATTAGGACAATGACTGTCTGTTCCTTGGTAGAAATTAATGAACTTATAGCCAGACTGGCTAGAATGCTTATTTACACAGGCAGACCTTGGCTTGGGTCGTAAATTATCTTAGTAGGGGGATACGATGTGGGAAGGCTTGAGAACTATACAGCCATTGTACTGCTGGTTGATGAGACGGGGTAGTACGAAAACTAATGATGTCATTTTCAGTTTATAATCTGTGGTAAACTGTATCATGTTCAGTACTCTCGAGAATAAACGCTTCTGGTAGATTTTGAGACTGGTCTCTGTCCATTTTATGCAAATAAGAGTCTTACAAATTCTTAGGAATTGACTGTGTAATTTTAATTGGGTATTAAAACATAGAGGAATTTAATTCCTTTAACAACAGTATTCTTACATAGGTATTCCTCTTGTCCATATGGGATAGGGCAGTGTGCAAAGTGATGGCGATTGCATCGTCTGTGGACCTGATGGGGCGGTATGCAAACTTCCGACTTCCACTGTATATACACCTTTCATAACAATTCCCCTAATGTTATTAGCATACCTCTTTCTCTCTCTTGTTGTTTCATTCCTTCCTCGCTTTCAACAGTTAAGGACAACAAAACACATTTCATTTATCTTAATCATTCTAATGACATCCTTGAATAATATAGAACTAGAGTTAGATGCAGAAGGCTTTCACTTCTCTTCACAGAGATTGAAAGGTTATAGGTCTGAATAACTGCTATAGCCTACTGCCATCACGTGTTCACTCTTCTTTCAAACGACCTGTAAGTTCTATTGACTGTTGTATTTGTGGGTCTAGGGTGGGAGGTAAGTTGGAGGTGATATGTTCCTTGACTAGTCTCCCAAAGCACTTCATGATGACAGAAGTTATCTTTGCCTTCTTGGGTACAGGGACAATGGTGGCCATCTTGAAGCATGTGGGGACAGCAGACTGGGATAGGGAGCGATTGAATATGTCCGTAAACACACCAGCCAGCTGGTCTGCGCATGCTCTGAGGACGTGGTTCAAATCTCTAGCCACTTTAATAATAAATAATTGGATGTAATAAATGTATCACTAGTCACTTTAAACAATGCCACTTTATATAATGTTTACATACCCTACATTACTCATCTCATATGTATATTTTGTACTCTGTACCATATACTGCATCTTGCCTATGCTGCACGGCCATCGCTCATCCATATATTTATATGTACATATTCTTATTCATTCCTTTACACTTGTGTGTGTATAAGGTAGTTGTTGTGGAATTGTTAGATATTACTGCAATGTCGGAACTAGAAGCACAAGCATTTCACTACTCTCGCATTAACATCTGCTAACCATGCGTATGTGACCAATACAATTTGATTTGATGCATCGCGGAAGTTAGAGTAGCAGTTGTCCAGTGTATTGCCCGCCCGAGTGCTACAGTCAATATGCTAATAGAATTTAGGTATCCTTGTTCTCAAATGAGCTTTGTTAAAATCCCTAGCTACAATAAATGCAGCCTCAGGATATATGGCTTTCAGTTTACACAGAGTCCAGTAAAGTTCCTTGAGCCTTCAAAGTCTGACCAGGAGGCCGTTCCGTCTACCTCTCCTGCGGTGACGTTGTTTTAGGTTGGCCTCTGGTATTTAGATCCAATGTCCTGGGTGGTGGTCTGAACAAAGTATCCGCTTCGGGAAAGTCGTATTCCTGGTCATAATGTTGGTAAGTTGACGTCGTTTTTATATCCAATAGTTCTTCCAGGCTGTATGTAATAATGTGACAGGTTAAAGGAAATACTCATAGCCTGTTATACATTAAAACGTTTTAGTAAGTTCACAGTATGTGAGGATCTTAAAACATCTAAGGTTAAAAAGATCATGACCTCCCTACAACGCCTGGGCATGCTCCTGATGAGGTGGCGGATGGTCTCCTGAGGGATCTCCTCCCAGACCTGGACTAAAACATCCGCCAACTCCTGAACAGTCTGTGGTGCAACGTGGTGTTGGTGGATGGAGCGAGACATGATGTCCCAGATGTGCTCAATTGGATTCAGGTCTGGGGAACGGGCGGGCCAGTCCATAGCATCAATGCCTTTCTCTTGCAGGAACTGCTGACACACTCCAGCCCCATGAGGTCTAGCATTGTCTTGCATTAGGAGGAACCCAGGGCCAACCGCACCAGCATATGGTCTCACAAGGGGTCTGAGGATCTCATCTCGGTACCTAATGGCAGTCAGGCTACCTCTGATGAGCACATGGAGGGCTGTGTGGACCCCCAAAGAAATGCCACCCCACACCATGACTGACCCACCGCCAAACCGGTCATGCTGGAGGATGCTGCAGGCAGCAGAACGTTCTCCACGGCATCTCCAGACTCTGTCACATCTGTCACATGTGCTCAGTGTGAACCTGCGTTCATCTGTGAAGAGCACAGGGCGCCAGTGGCGAATTTGCCAATCTTGGTGTTCTCTGGCAAATGCCAAACGTCCTGCATGGTGTTGGACTGTAACCACAAACCCCACCTGTGGACGTCGGGCCCTCATACCACCCTCATGGAGTCTGTTTCTGACCGTTTGAGCAGACACATGCACATTTGTGGCCTGCTGGAGGTCATTTTGCAGGGCTCTGGCAGTGCTCCCCTTGCTCCTCTTTGCACAAAGGCGGAGGTAGTGGTCCTGCTGCTGGGTTGTTGCCCTCCTACAGCCTCCTCCACGTCTACTGATGTGCTGGCCTGTCTCCTGGTAGCGCCTCCATGCTCTGGACACTACGCTGACAGACACAGCGAACCTTCTTGCCACAGCTCACATTGATGTGCCATCCTGGATGAGCTGCACTACCTAAGCCACTTGTGTGGGTTGTAGACTCCGTCTCATGCTACCACTAGAGTGAAAGCACCGCCAGCATTCAAAAGTGACCAAAACATCAGCCAGGAAGCATAGGAACTGAGAAGTGGTCTGTGGTCACCACCTGCAGAACCACTCCTTTATTGGGGGTGTCTTGCTAATTGCCTATAATTTCCACCTGTTGTCTATTCCATTTGCACAACAGCATGTGAAATTTATTGTCAATCAGTGTTGCTTCCTAAGTGGACAGTTTGATTTCACAGAAGTGTGATTGACTTGGAGTTACATTGTGTTGTTTAAGTGTTCCCTTTATTTTTTTGAGCAGTGTAATTGTGTTAAAGTTCAAATCCGTCAAGCGTACAAAGGGTGTGAGAGGAATGTGTAAATGTTATATTGATTACTTTATTTTGTGGTGCCTAATGGAAGGGTAAAATTTTTAATCTGTGATCTACTAAATGCTCTTAATCTATGAGCCTAAAATCGATTGCTCTAGTCTCCACCCAAGTTCCTGGGGAAATCGCGGTCTTTTCTCATTGCACTAAATGTTATTATGAGGAAGCAAGACCGTATCACTCGTGATTATTTCTCCCCTTTTTAAGGTACGTTATTGATGAAAAAAAGAGTCATTTAAATGTAATAACTCGCTAGCATGTCAAGAGTGTTTAAGGTGTGTCTTAGTAACATCTTGAGGAAGTTAGAGTTAAGTTTGCAGAGAGCAATATGAGCCCTGCTCGGTTGTAGCGAAGAATAGCATCGTACTGAGAGTAGCTGCCATTTTATGTCAATTGTGAATGAACATGTGCATTGTTAATAAGATTTTGCGTTATTTGTATAATGGTTTTTCAAAAACGTTATTGCCTGTTGATAAATTGAGTTATTGTTTACTGAGTTAAAGCTTTGTGCTTGACAGTTATATTAAAATTAGTATCTGTTTCAGTGAATTACAGTGTATACTGTTGTGACTTGAATAAGCCTTGTACCCTAAAAACGATGTATTTCCTGTAGATCTGTTGTTCTGTAAAATGCGTTACTTTTGTAAAATGATTGCACTAAAAGTTATTATTGAGGAAACAAGACCGTATCACTCGTGATTATTTATCCCCTTTTTCAGGGGCGTAACAATAACACTTAAGATTTTCTGGGCTAACAATGTAAGATATAATACATTTGTTTAAAAAACACTGCATAGGTTCCGAAGGACTCGAAGCGAGGGGGCCATCTCTGTCGGCACCATCTTGCTAGTCACCATTGTTCTCATGGTGAAATCCCTGAGCTGTTTCCTTCCTCTCAGGCAACTGAGTTAAGAAGGACGCCGGTATCTTTGTAGTGACTGGGTGTATTGATACATCATCCAAAGTGTAATTACCATGCTCAAAGGGATATTCAATGTCTACTTTTTTATTTTTTACCCATCTACCAATAAGTGCTCTTCTTTGTGAGGTATTGGAAAACCTTCCTGGTCTTTGTGATAGAATCTGTGTTTGAAATTCACTGCTCGACTAAGGGACCTTACAGATAATTGTATGTGTGGGGTACAGAGATGAGGTAGTCATTCACACGTGTTCATGTGACCTGTTAAGCAAATTTTTCCTCCTAAACTTATTTAGTCTTGCCATAACAAAGGAGTTGAATACTTATTTGTAATTCATTTGTAAATATTTTGAGAAACATAATTCTACTTTGACATTATGGTGTGTAGGTAGGCCAGTGACAACTCTCAATTTAATCCATTTTGAATTCAGGCTGTTAACACAACATGTGGAAAAAGTCAAGTGGTGTGAATACCTTCTGAAGTCACTGTACATGTTCAGGCCAAGAGAATCACTTGTTGTAGTCTGCTATGAACAGGAGCTGACATCAAAAGCCAAACCTGTCCCACACATTTCAGCCTTGCCCGCCTTCCTTCCTTCCTCTCCATTTGCATGATTTATAAAAGGAGAAAATCAAAACGGTATGAAATGTATCACTGAATTCCAAAGCAATGTATCAGATGTTTACCTGTATTAGCTGCATGATGATGGTAATAAGATCAACTGCACTACATTCATTGTTGTATATTCAGAGGAAAATTGTGCAGACTGTAAATACCTGTACAAACAAATTGTCCACTCATTTACCCATGTAACTCATTATCATACTGTAGCCAACTGTACTGACATACTGCAGCTAACCTTACATTTACCCTGAATTATAGTAGCCTTTTTTACAATGACAGAGTCACATGTCAAAGGTTATAATGTAGAAATAATATATAAATGAGTATCTTATTTTAAGACTGATTATACATTTTTATAACAGAGTGTATTTATTTGGGCTGACGTAAATTCAAGTTTGCTGTTAAATAGCAGAGCCCTCAAAGCTTTTACAATCCAAGCTGCTCACTGCCTATTGCATGAAATGGGGCGTTCACTTTCACAAATTTACAGAGGAGTGTTGCCTGCTGCACATTTATCTGAAATTCGAATCAAGTTATGCCACACTTCAGTTCAGCTAAATAAAAGGATCCTGAGATAAGAGAGAAACAATTCTCCAGAAAATCAAAGCCATGACCGAGATGAGAAACCAATTTAAAATGGTTAGGCTATTTATTGTGAAGAAAAATGAATGTTACAATTGTGGGAGACTCTTTATATCATTATATTTAGGGAGCAATAATATTCCCCAAACCAGAACATGATTTCATGGTTGTATTCCACTTAGAAATGCCTTTTTATGTCTACAGACTATATAGTAGTTTATGAGGTTCACTGTAATATTCTGCATCACTTTCCAACTCACAAAATGATGTGTTCCCCATATTATCACCCATGGATAGAATTCAAAAGAAAATATGTAGTCTATAAATATTTAATATACGGTAATATATTTAATACCTGTATATATTATATGAAACTCCTTAGCTGTCTGTTTTTCTCTTGGGCACTATCTATTGGTCTTTTATAGGGAAGAGGCTAGCAGATTATTTGATTGGCTTGTCTGAAAAGAAAGATATGGCTTGGATCTGTATGTTTGTCCCTAGAATTTGTCCAAAAACAATGACAAAAACAAAACTCTGGCTTGTAATTTGTTGGACATATCACCACTGTGAAGCTCTATCTTCAAATGCCGTATTTTACCCCCATAAAGACGACAGACTGAAGAACTACTTAGTACTTCTGAGAACCATAAAAGAGAGGCCCAAACCTCATCCGAGCACTGTAGTAAAAAGAGCCCAGAGGATCACAGAGGGGACTAGTCAATCAGTTTTTTTTCGGCTCCAAGTTAAACGAGAAAGAGAGACCAGTGATCAAAAGGGCATGGAGTTTGTTTGATCTATGTTTGATTTAGTATATTACTTCATTAATATAGCAGAAAATCCTGAAAAAGAAATAACACTTCACTGGAGTGCTAGATTAAGAATATAGAGTGTTTATATAGAGAGGGCTTGTTTACAATAATTTACATTGTCAGAATCCCTTTTCTTTAGTTAAACCTTAAACCACAGTGCATGCAGAGCATGCATATGGATCCATCTGCAGAAACGTTACAGTAAGTGCAATCTTCAAAGGAGGTTTCATCTGCTGCGACACCACAGCCCGTCCTTTTAATCTTTCATCCACCCGGCTCAGTTTACTAACTAACTAATTCTTATTTACAACGACGGCCTACACCCGGACCAATTGTGCCCCGCCCTATGGGACTCCCAATCACGGCCGGATGCGATGCAGCCTGGATTCAAACAAGGTATTGCAGTGACACCTCTTGCACTGAGATGCAGTGTCTTAGACCACTGCGAACACTCTGGAGCCCCAATGTAGTGTTGTGTTGTCTCTCTTGTCGTGATGTGTGTTTTGTCCTATATTTTTAATCCCAGCTCACGTTCCCTCGAGAGACCTTTTGGTAGGCCGTCATTGTAAATAAGAATGTGTTCTTAACTGACTTGCCTAGTTAAATAAAAGAAATAGAAATGTTCAGATAAAGCGTCGGTCCTTCCCATGGATGGGCTATTGCAGCAGACGACCACAGCAGGTTCCTCTCCTATCAGCTAAAAAGAAGAAGAAGCGGCTCCAGTGGGTATGCGATCACCAACACTGGAAAACTTAAGAGTGGAAAAACTAAACCTGATCTGACGAATCTCGATTCCTGTTCCATCATGCTGTTAGCAGAGTCAGGTTTTGGCGAACGCAGCTTGAGTCCATGGCCCCATCCTGCCTGGTGTCAAAGTTACAGGCTGGCGGTGTAATGATGTGGGGAATGTTATCTTGGTAACTGTTAGGTCCTTTGATACCAATTGAGCAATGTTTTAATGCCCCATAGAATTCGGGTTGTTCTGGAGGCAAAGGGAGGTCCAACCTGGTACTGGATGGGTGTACCTAATAAACTGTCCGGTGTGTATAAGTTTGGTTTGAATGGTCGTGACAGGCCTTGTCGTCATAAAGTACACTGTAACAACGGTTAATGCAATAACACCGGCTGGTCTCATAGACTAGATATAACATAGTAAATGAAAATCTGGGACACTCAAATTAGTATAGTATGGTTAGATAAATCAAAAAGTTACTTAAGGCAAAAACTAAGAGGGTGTTTGGTTGGGGTGGATGGGTAGGCATATAATGCCAATGAATCTCATCATGAACAACTTTAGCATTTTAGCTCATTAGCATTTTTGCAACTACTTACTGCATTTGAGCTAATTCGCAACTACTTGTCATGTTAGCTAAACCTTCCCCTAGCCTTAACTCTTTAACCTAACCTTAACCTCGAACCTTAACCCCTAGCCTAATTTTAGCGTTAGCCGCAACAAATAGGAACTCATAACATATAAGTATTGCAAATTCATAGCATATTGTACAAATTGCAATTTATAAGTTATCAAACGAAATTTTGATATCCACAAATTAATACAGCATAAAAATATAGCATATCACATATCACACTAATTGTGATTGATAATGGCGCCGGAGGGGATGGCTGCCGTTTTACGTGCTCCTAACCAACTGCTATTTTGTACATTTTTCCTCGTTGTTTTAACTTATTTTGTACATAATGTTGCTGCTACCGTCTCTTATGACCGAAAATAACTTCTGGATATCAGAAGAGCAATTACTCAAACTGGACAAAGATTTTTTCTTTAACGAGTCCGACGCAAAGGATATACTGCTTTCTCGGGAATGGGCCCAAATCCCTGTCATTTGCGTGAAGAAAAGACAGAGAAGAAGGGTCAGAGGTCAACCTGCCTTCTGGGAATTCGTAGGCGAGTGAGTAAACGCCCACTGACATAGATTCTATTGGCCAACGTGCAATCATTGGATAATGTCATGGAAATATTGAATCAAATAGATACCGGAGCTTGTGAATTCAAATAGACTTTATTACAAACAGTAACAAAGCCGAGCAAGTCCATGGAAGAACTTACTCTTCTTGTTCAAAACATCAGTATTTATACATTTCCATCAGATATGTTCCCTCCCTTCTATGTAAATGATTAACCCCCCTTGGCCATGTGCCACTATCTTTATGACTTAATTCTGGCTTGTGTACGCCAACATCTGGCTCAGATGGGCACTGGAAAATTACTAGGCGACCGGAGACTCTCCAACATGGGTACTAGAAAATTACCAAAGAGCTGGATTTTTCACCCGCAATAACAAAATGGATGATCTACGATCAAGATTATCCTACCAACGGGACACAAAAAAATGGTAATATCTTGTGTTTCACCGAGTCATGGCTGAACGACAACATGGATAATATAGAGCTGTCGGAATTTTCCATGCATCGGCAGGACAGAGAAGTTACGTCTGGTAAGACGAGGGGCGGGTGTGTGTCTATTTGTCAAGAACAGTTGGTGCGCGATGTCTAATATTAAAGAAGTCTCGAGGTATTGCTCGCCTGAGAGTATCTTATGATAAGCTGTAGACCACACTATCTACCAAGAGAGTTTCCATCTGTATTATTCATTACCACCAATAACTGATGCTGGCACTAAGACCGCACTCAACCAGCTGTATAAGGCCATAAGCAAACAAGAAAATGCTCATCCAGAAGCGGTGCTCATAGTTGCCGCACTCAACCAGCTGTGAGTAAATAGTGCAGGCAAACTTAAATCCGTTTCACCTCATCTCTACCAGCATGTGCAAACAGAGGAAAAACAACTCTAGACCACCTTTACTCCACACACAGAGATGCATACAAATCTCTCCCTCGCCCTCCATTTGTCAAATCTGACCATAATTCTATCCTCCTGATTCCTGCTTACAAGCAAAAACTAAAACAGGAAGTACTAGGGACTCGCTCAATACGGAAGTGGTCAGATGACGCGGATGCTACGCTACAGGACTGTTTTGCTAGCACAGACTGAAATATGTTCCACGATTCATCCAATGGCATGGAGGAGTATACCACCTCAGTCATCAGCTTCATCAATAAGTGCATCTACGACGTCATCCCCACAGTGACCATACGTACATATCCCAACCAGAAGACATGTATTACAGGCAACATCTGCATTTAGCTTCCAAGGAGCGGGACACTAATCCAGACGCTCGTAAGAAATCCCGCTACGTCCTAAAACGAACCATCAAACAGGCAAAGTTTCAATACAGGATTAAGATGGAATCCTACCACACAAGCGCTGATGCTCGTCGGATGTGTCAGGGCTTGAAAACTATTAGACTACAAAGGCCAAGAAACACTGGAGCATGCATGAGAGTTCCAGCTGTTCTGGACGACTATGTGATAACACTCGGTAGCCGATGTGAGCAAGACTGTTAATAAACAGGTCAACATTCACAAAGCCGCGGGGCCAGACGTATTACCAGGACGTGTGCTCAAAGCATGTGTGGACCAACTGGCAAGTGTCTTCACGGACACTTTCAACCTCTCCTTGACTGAGTTTGTAATACCTACATGTTTCAAGCACACCACCATTGTCCCTGTACCCAAGAAAGTGAAGATAACCTGCCTAAATGATTACCACCCCGTATTACTCAGAGACCTGGCAGTGTGGTGCCAGGTAAACAACCTCACACTCAATGTCAACAAAACAAAGGAGGTGATCGTGGACTTCAGGAAACAGCAGAGGGAGCACCCCCCTATCCACATCGATGGGACAGAAGTGGAGAAGGTGAAAAGTTATGTTCCTCGGCGTACACAGCACGGACAAACTGAAATGGTCCACCCACACAGACAGCGTGGTGAAGAAGGCGCAACAGTGCCTCTTCAACCTCAGGCTTGTCACCGAAAACACTCAAACTTTTACAGATGCACAATCGAGAGGATCCTGTCGGGCTGTATCATGGCCTGGTACGGCAACTGCTCTGCCCACAACCGTAAGACTTTCCAGAGGGTAGTGAGGTCTGTACAACGCATCACCGGGGGTAAACTACCTGCCCTCCAGGACACCTATACCACCCGATGTCACAGGAAGGCCAAAAGATCATCAAGGACAACAACCAACCGAGCCACTGCCTGTTCACCCCACTATCATCCAGAAGGTGAGGTCAGTACAGGTGTATTAAAGCTGGGACCAGGAGACTGAAAAACAGCTTCTATCACAAGGCCATCAGACTGTTAAACAGCCATCACTAACAATGAGTGGCTGCTGCCAACATACCGGCTCAAATCTCTAGCCACTTTAATAATTAAAAATTGGATGTATCACTAGTCACTTTAAACAATGCCACTTTATATAATGTTTACATACCCTACATTACTCATCTCATATGTATATACTATACTCTGTACCATCTACTGCATCTTGCCTATGCTGCACGACCATCGCTCATCCATATATTTATATATACATATTCTTATTCATTCCTTTACACTTGTGTGTGTATAAGGTAGTTGTTGTGGAATTGTTAGATATTACTGCAATGTCGGAACTAGAAGCACAAGCATTTCACTACTCTCGCATTAACATCTGCTAACCATGCGTATGTGACCAATACAATTTGATTTGATGCATCGCGGAAGTTAGAGTAGCAGTTGTCCAGTGTATTGCCCGCCCGAGTGCTACAGTCAATATGCTAATAGAATTTAGGTATCCTTGTTCTCAAATGAGCTTTGTTAAAATCCCTAGCTACAATAAATGCAGCCTCAGGATATATGGCTTTCAGTTTACACAGAGTCCAGTAAAGTTCCTTGAGCCTTCAAAGTCTGACCAGGAGGCCGTTCCGTCTACCTCTCCTGCGGTGACGTTGTTTTGAGCTTTGTTAAAATCCCTAGCTACAATAAATGGATATATGGTTTCCAGTTTACACAGAGTCCAGTAAAGTTCCTTGAGCCCACCGCCGCTGGACCAGACAGGACTGGCAAAAAGTGCTCTTCACTGAGGAGTCGCGGTTTTGTCTCACCAGGGGGGATGGACGGATTTGAGTTTATCGTCGAAGGAATGAGCGTTACACAGAGGCCTGTACTCTGGAGCGGGATCGATTTGGAGGGGGAGGGTCTGTCATGGTCTGGGGCAGTGTGTCACAGCATAATAGGACTGAGCTTGTTGTCATTGCAGGCAATCTCAACGCTGTGCGTTACAGGGAACACATCCTCCTCCCTCATGTGGTACCCTTCCTGCAGGCTCATCCTCACATGACCCTCCAGCATGACAATGCCACAAGCCATACTGCTCATTCTGTGCGTGATTTCCTGCAAGACCGGAATGTCAGTGTAATGCCATGACCAGTGATGAGCCCAGATCTCAATCCCATTGAGCACTTCTGGGACCTGTTGGATCGGAGGGTGAAGGCCATTCCCCCCAGGAATGTCTGTGAACTTGCAGGTGCCTTGGTGGAAGAGTGGGGTAACATCTCACATCAAGAGCTGGCAAATCTGGTGCAGTAGATGCACTGCAGTACTTAATGCAGCTGGTGGCCACACCAGATACTGACTTACTTTTGACCCCCCCCCCCCCTTTGTTAGTCATATGTCTGTGGAACGTGGAACTTGTTCAGTTTATGTCTCAGTTGTTGAATCTTATGTTCATACAAATATTTACACATGTTAAGTTTGCTGAAAATAAACGCAGTTGACAGTGAGAGGACGTTTCTTTTTTTGCTGAGTTTAGAACCAAAAAGGGTTCTTTGGTTGTCTCAGTAGGAGAACCCTTTGAAGGACCCCTTTTGGTTCCAGGTAGGACCTTTTGCACAGACCCTTACGAAAAAATATTGTAGTTAGAGTGCAGTATAACTGCAGTACATTGCAAATACGGTGTCCAAAATAACACTTTTTTTTACTGCAGTAGTTTCTCAGTGTAGTTGCAGTTCAACTGCAGTACATTGCAGTTAATCTGCAAATACTGCGCCCATAATTACACAGTCGACTGTAGTTACTGCACTTTGACTGCAGTTTCAAAACGGCTATCTTTTTTGGTAAGGGGAGGATTCTACATGGAACCCAAAAGAGTTATATCTGGAACCCAAAAGGGTTATCTTATGGGGTCAGCCGCAGAACCCTTTTTGTCTAAGAATGTAGGCTGTGATTGACTAATTATACCTCGTCAATTACCAAGGTTTCAAGATTTTAATGAGGCTATATTCTCTCTCTGAGGTGACAAGAACACAGCTTCCAAGGTGTAAAATTGCAAAATTGAGTGTATAGCTTGTAATATTCATATGTGTAAACATACTGAATTGTAATTGGATGCATTGTACCGCCATATCATACTGTGCTATGATTGGTTAAGACCACCCAATGGTTAGGTCATGGGCGTTTTGATCCTGGTAAGCAATACGTGTGCATGCCAGTTGTAGCTAGCTAATAAAGAGCTACATTATTAAGAAATATCCTGTAGTACTGCATTTTATTATTTTGTACAAAGTGTGCAAAACAAGACATAGCTTATTGAGGAAAACAATTATGTAACCTTTAGTTACATAGTACACTTGTCTCCATGCACCTGGTAGCATGTTAAATCCTCTTAACCGCTAAAAGTGCACTATGCAGAAATCGCTCCGCCATTTCCTTTATGAAAAAAATCTTTGCCTAATTTCAGTTTATGTTGACAAAACAAGCAAGTGTAGTGTAGAGAATGATTGTACCATCTAAACCACTGAAATATATTTTCCATAACCAATACTTTCAGCTTTTTGAAGCTGGTGTACAAAACTGAAAGTAAAAGACGCAAAAACAAAACTTGGGAAGCATAGCAATAGTACTGTACACATAGAACACATCCAACGGTCCTGAGACTTGCTTTCAATGAGAATTTTTTAAATTTTTTTATTTCACCTTTATTTAACCAGGTAGGCTAGTTGAGAACAAGTTCTCATTTGCAACTGCGACTTGGCCAAAATAAAGCATAGCAGTGTGAACAGACAAACACAGAGTTAGACATGGAGTAAACAATTAACAAGTCAATAACACAGTAGAAAAAAGTCTATATATATTGTGTGCAAAAGGCATGAGGAGGTAGGCGAATAATTACAATTTTGCAGAATAACACTGGAGTGATACATGATCAGATGGTCATGTACAGATAGAGATATTGGTGTGTAAAAGAGCAGAAAAGTAAATAAACATAAACAGTATGGGGAAGAGGTAGGTAAAATTGGGTGGGCTATTTACTGATAGACTATGTACAGCTGCAGCGATCGGTTAGCTGCTCAGATAGCATGACAGATCTATAACTCACATTTCAATGTGAATTTGGCTGAGTTGCCCAAAATGTTACATAATTGTAACTTTTAAAAGTCACCTATTTCGTGGACTTTGAGTGGTGCTGGATACTGCATGAAAACCAGAGTTTCTGGGTGAAATGGGATCTGCTAAATTATATTCTGGTGAAATTTGAGGTGCACAGTTGTGAGTGGGAATTTTCAATGCATTCCTGCACACTCTCGCACATGCCTGAACACTTGCGTGAGACAGGAATTTCTTGGAAAGTAAATTCCCAATTACGCATTAACAAGTTTCGGGAAATGTCTGGACTGTGCACGTCACCTAAATGTTCAACGGCTGCAGGTGCGCGACTCCCTAATTCGTCACGTGGTGGAAGAGAAGCCCAGTGAAAAGAGTGTCTGCATATTTATCCTGTTTTCAGGTTTGTTTCATTTGTAAGCATGGTTTCATTCATCAAAATATATTGATAACATGTTTATCTAAACTGTTATCAAAATTACCAGAACACTCATGTCTCTTTTTTTGACCGAGTGCAAAACGAGTGAGCTAGCTAACTTTGTATGTTGCTAATTTAAAGAGAACAACTGATTTGTATTTCTGTTATAAATATTTTGGCTCTTAAATGTTTTTATTTTTTCTCAAATTAAGTGTATATGTATTTCGTTTTCATGAAAATTGTATCTTACTAATGCATGCTAATTGTTAACTGCTAACGTTAGCTAGCTCAGCGCTAGGTGCTAGCTAGCCTACCACTTCGCCCTACTATATAGCTTATGTTGTTAGCTAGCTGTTCATGTTTTATTTTGACATTTAATACACAGGCCTCTTCTATAATTTGCTTATACAATTAGCACTGTTTAAATAGAGTAAATGAGAAGTACTGTTGTTGTCCATACAATGCATGGGTGTCATACAGTAGCTACATACACATCTAGTGAGACAGGGCTGTGTTTACACTGGAGAAAAAGAGTGAAACTCACAAAGGTATGTTTAATGCCCTTTCTACATACGATAGCAAGGCGATTCACTGGTTTCCTGGCCACCAAAACAAAATAAAATGAACCTTTTGCTTATATCCATGGCAGGTTCTTGTTCCACCTATTACGAGATTGTGAAGCGGGCGTTTCTCTCAGGTCTACCTGGGCACAAAGGGGACACAATCTTGGAGAAACATGCAAACAAGGGTCACCAGAGGAGAACGCGGATAAGCCTTTTTGTACAAGAGGCTTCTGTGTAACACTAGGTTCATTACTCCTATATTACACCTGGTCTTTGGAATACAAAGTGCAAACATGGCCCTATTCAATGTTTCAAGTTATATATTTGAGTCTAGAAGAGTAGAATGAAAAGACGTTGAATTCCACACACCTGGCTGCTATAGCCCCCATAGTTCCATTATTACTCACCAAGTTGCTGTTCTTTGTTGGGACACTAATTGCCTCTGTATCAGAACTGCATTGACTGTTTTGCTGAAAATAAAATGTTATATTTTAATAATTTAGCAGATTTACAGTTAGTAAATGGACTTGTAAGTGGACTTGTGTGGTCATTTATGGGGATTCACTGAACCGTTTCCAGACATACAACACAGTTCAAAAGTTTGGGGTCACTTAGAAATGTCCATGTTTTCCATGAAAACATACATGAAATGAGTTGCAAAATTACTAGGAAATGTAGTCAAGACCTTGACAAGGTTATAAATAATGATTTTTAATTCAAATAATAATTGTGTCCTTCAAACTTAGCTTTCGTCAAAGAATCCTCCATTTGTAGTAATTACAGCCTTGCAGACCTTTGGCATTCTAGTTGTCCATTTGTTGAGGTAATCTGAAGACATTTCACCCCATGCTTCCTGAAGCACCTCTCACAAGTTGAATTGGCTTGATGGGCACTTCTTACATACCATACTGTCAAGCTTCTCCCACAACAGCTCAATAGGGTTGAGATCCAGTCACTGTGCTGGCCACTCCATTATAGACAGAATACCAGCTGACTGCTTCTTCCCTAAATAGTTATTGCATAGTTTGGAGCTGTGCTTTGGGTCATTGTCCTGTTGTTGGAGGAAATTGGCTCCAATTAAGCATCGTCCACATGGTATGGCATGGTGTTGCAAAATGGATTGATAGCCTTCCTTCTTCAAGACCTCTTTACCCTGTACAAATCTCCCACTTAACTGCCACCAAAGCACCCCCAGACCATCACTTTGCCTCCAACATGCTTGACAGATGGCGTCAAGCAAACCTCCAGCATCTTTTCTGCATCTCACGAATGTTCTTCTTTGTGATCCTCAAACTTAGATTTGTCTGCCCATAACACTTTTTTACAATATTCCTCTGTCCAGTGTCTGTGTTTTTGCCCATTTTAATCTTTTATTTTTATTGGCCAGACTGAGATATGTCTTTTTCCTTGCAACTCTGCATAGAAGGTCAGCATCCCGGAGTCACCTCTTCACTGTTGAAGTTGAGACTGGTGTTTTGCTGGTACTGTTTAATGAAACTGCCAATTGAGGACTTGTGAGGCATCTGCTTCTCAAACTAGACCCTCTAATGTACTTGTCCTCTTGCTCAGTTGTGCACCGGGGCCTCCCACTCCTCTTTCTATTCTGGTTAGAGCCTGTTTGAGCTGTTCTGTGAAGGGAGTAGTACACAGCGTTGTACGAGATCTTCAGTTTCTTGGCAATTTCTCGCATGGAATAGACTCCATTTCTCAGAACAAGAATAGACTGATGAGTTCTTTGTTTGTGAACCCACAAATGCTGCTGGCCCAGATACTCAACTAGTCTAAAGAAGAACAGTTTTATTGCTTCTTTAATAAGAACAACACGTTTCAGCTGTGCTAACATAATTGCAAAAGGGTTTTCTAATGATCAATTAGCCTTTTAAAATGATAAACTTGGATGAGCTAACACAACGTGCCATTGGAACACAGGAGTGATGGTTGCTGATAATGTACCTCTGTACACCTATGTAGATATTCCATTTAAAAAATCTGCCGTTTCCAGCTACAATAGTTATTTACAACATTAACAATGTCTACACTGTATTTCGGATCAATTTGATGTTATTTTAATGCACCAAAAATGTCTGACCCCAAACTTTTGAACGTTAGTGTATACACGCCGTGCATGTTCATGGAGGTATACGGGATGTGGGCAGGGCCGAACACAGCTGGACACTTGACCACACATTTCCAGAAACTATATGTTTTTGGAATTGTGCACTGGAGTGTTCGACCCGTAATTTGCCTTTTCATGCAGTGTGACTGACGGACTAGTTCTGACCAACATATTTGTGCTCAGTGAACAACAATTGCTGTGCACTCCGTGAACACTGGTTATCCCACTTCACATGTCGCTCTCCACTCTCATCTGAGATGCAGTATGTGAAGTCTGACACCACATTTGCACAGAGAGCGCCAAGTCTCATGTTCTGGCCTATCCAGATAAAAGGATACATTTGTGAACCTTCCAGCTCCGCTTACAATACGTCATATGAAACAGGAGACGCTAGCGATTGCAGAAAAGCTCACAGTGATGCTCTCAGAGGGATTTAGAGTTTTCAACAATATAAAATCATTTAGTGGATTTGAAACCAGAACACTTCCTGTTGTTCAGAGGAACGAAATCACGTTGTGCTTAAAGTGGAAGTTGTACGCCGTCAGCAGTCATTTGAATCTATTATAAAGTTGATTGTTACTATATTTAGAAAACATTTAAATAATTTCAAGCCCTATTCCCCCCACCTTTATTGAATACCATATTTGTACTGTGTTCTTGAACTTGTGTCCTCGAAAGTGACAAAACTTCAGCAATTTAAAGTACAGCTATTTTTTTTTCCAGAAAGCTGAGATTATAATATTTCTGGCAGTATAAGAATTACTAGGTATTATTTATGGTCGTCTCATCCTAAATAACTACTTTTGAGTATGTCTGTTGGCAGAAATCGACATTTTCACATTTACATTTAACAGTAGTTAAGGTGTGCAATTCTACTTTCTGTAACACAACCTTACACATCACTTCCCCTGGCTTTCCTACTTATTCATCATCTCATTACCAAAACCAAGCAGCACATAACAGGAAGATTACTCCCCCAGTCATTAGCCAGTTAACACTGGTGACAGGACAAGAGACTCGTAAAAACACAAGCCTCCACAGGCTCTTCATTCTCCCGCCACCGTTAATCGTTTGGGTGGCAGCTGGCCCAGTTATCAGAGACCACAGGTTACTGTTGCTCTGCCCAACTTCCAGCATCCTACACCTGCCCAACGCAATTCAGAAGTCCAGGTATGTAATGTACCTACCCAGCTAGGTTGGCTGGCTCGCTCATGGCTTTGCATCCTGACTGGCTTGCTCTCTGCCTTTCAAACATACATCTGCTCTGCCACCTTGGGTGTCTAGGTTCACAGAGCGTGATAATAATGACTGGCCAGCTCCCAAATGTCTTCACCCTCCTCTTCTCAATCAAGTGAGTCAACATCCCCTCTCCCTTTCTGTGCTTATAAGGATTATAATGTGATAAAGTCACACAGAGGGCTAGAGATAATTACAGAAACTTGTAATAATCTGAAGTACCCAAAAAGCCCATATTCCTTGAAATTTAACAAAATGTGGGTAGTTTACTGGTAAACTTTGAACTTTTCCAGTAATACAGTGCATTCTGAAAGTTTTCAGACCCCTTTACTTTTTCCACACTTTGTTAAAATCGATTAAATCGTGTTTTTCCCCCCTCATCAATCCACAGACAATACCCCATAATGACAATCGAAAACAGTTTTTTAGAAATGTTTGCTAATTTAAGAACAGAAATATTACATTTAGATAAGTATTCAAAACCATTAACTCAGTACTTTGTTGAAGCACCTTTGGTGCGATTACAGCATAGAGTCTTCGGTATGACGCTACAAGCTTGGCAAACCAGTATTTGAGGAGTTTCTCCCATTCTTCGTTGTATATCCTCTCAAGCTCTGTCAGGTTGGATGGGGAGCGTTGCTGCACAGCTATTTTCAGGTCTCTCCAGAGATGTTAGAATGGGTTCAAGTCCGGGCTCTGGCTGGGCCACTCAAGGACATTCAAAGACTTGTCCCGGTGCCACTCCGGCATTATCTTGGCTGTGTGCTTAGGGTCGTTGTCCTGAGTGCTCAGGAGCAGGTTTTCATCAAGGATCTCTCTGTACTTTGTGCTGTTCATCTTTGTCTTGATCCTGACTAGTCTCCCAGTCCCTGCCGGTGAAAAACATCCCCACAGCATGATGCTGCCACTACCATCCTTCACCGTAAGAATGCTTGGTATTTAGGCTAAAGAGTTCAATCTTGGTTTCATCAGACCAGAGAATCTTGTTTCTCATGGTCTGAGAGTCTTTAGGTGCCTTTTGGCAAACTCCAAGTGTGCTGCCATGTGCCTTTTACTGAGGAGTGGCTTCTGTCAGGCCACTCTACCATAAAGGCTGGGGCCACTCTACCATAAAGGCTGATTGGTGGAGTGCTGCAGAGATTGTTGTCCATCTGGAAGGTTCTCCCATCTCCACAGTCGAGCTCTTGGTCACCTCCCTGACTAAGGCCCATCTCCCACGATTGCTCAGTTTGTCCAGGCGGCAAGCTCTAGGAAGAGTATTGGTGGTTCCAAACTTCTTCCATTGAAGAATTGACGGAGGCCACTGTGTTCTTGGGGACCTTCAATGCTGCAGACATTTTTTGGTACACTTCCCCAGATCTGTGCCTCGACACAATTCCTTTGACCTCTTGGCTTGGTTTTTGCTCTGACATGTACTGCCAACTGTGGGACAGTGTGTGCCTTTCCAAATCATGTCCAATCAATCGAATTTACCACAGGTGGACTCCACATTGTGGAAACATCTCAAGGGACGATCAATGGAAACAGGATGCACCTGAGCTCAATTTTTATTTTTTTATTTTAATACATTTGCAAAAATATTTAAACTGTTTTTGTTTTGTCATTATGGGGCATTGTGTGTAGTTTGCTGCGGAAAACATTTTATTTAATCAATTTTAGAACAAGGCTGTAACGTAACAAAATGTGGAAAAAATAAAGGGTCTGAATACTTTCCAAAGGCACTGTATAACCTCCCTTTGCAACCCCACCCTTTTGTCTTTTGGAAGGAGCTCCGCTTAACATTTCCTAATTGCTCCCTCTCACCCTGATCGTCCCATCATGCACAGTATGTTACATCTCAAACACCATTCTATGCTTAATTATGTGTTCATGTGTAGTCTACTGCTTTTCAATTGCCAATCCTATGACTGCAAACAGTAATTATATATGGATTGCTTTCTTGAGTGTAAAGAGGTTTGACAATACATCATTTATTTCCTTTGATAGGCCTTATTGCATTAATTACCCCATGAAACTTTAACAAAAATGTGTTACAGTTGAACTGACAATCTCTCTATTCAACATTCCTAAATGAAAGGACATATGGCTGATTTGTAGAAGACACTGCAATTGGATGTCGGTGTGTCCTGCAATCCAACCCTTAAGCAATGTGTCAAGAAATGTACATTTATCTGAAGTAGCTCAGCCCACAATTGAATGTTTTTCCACAGGCCTCTGTTGAAGATAATGAGAGAGGAACCTTATCATCATTATTTCTAGCAGCATAAACAGTGAATCACTGAGGTGTCCACCATTTCCTTCAATAAGCCTGTGAGTCACCGGGGAGATGTAGCGACATGCAAATGTGCAGATTTCCGCCCTTCTGTGACATTGTCTGGAACCACTAAAGTGTCCCCAGTCTGAGTTTTCAATGGAGACCCTGCCATCTGCGTGATTGTCAGGGAGGAGGACAGATGTCTGTTCCAGTTCTAGAATGTTGCTCTTCCAAAGCCTGACAATCCTGGACATGATGACCAGGGAGGGTTCTATCTAGAATGTCAGCCTTTGCCCTACTGATGTGCTCTCCTGTCCTGTCTGTAATGATGTGTCTGTTCGGGTTAGAGCTAGATGTTTCAGCTGACAGCTGTGCAGCTTGGGACTGGGTCTCTATCACATTGGTGCCATAGCTACAGCTCCCATAACAATGCATTACATCTTACACATTCAAATGTAGCCTACCTTGTAAAAGAACAATAACAGAGATTGTCAATATAAAAACAGATGTATTGTTATTTGAATTTAAATTACATTGAATGTGAGAAATGTTGAACTGTACATTTACGGTAGGCACACAGAAAGCACAGCTAAAATGTACAGGAAGTGCATGGTGGCCATTCAAATTCAAACTTTTGTGAACAACGTTGATGAACAAACAGTCATTTTTTAAAGTCAAACTGCAATTCAAAATTCAAAAGGCACATCTGAGCTATCTTTTTTTTGCAGGTGCATGGTAATAGTTTGACTAAAATTAGAAAGAAGGAACCAGCTCTTGATAAAGTCAAACTGCAAAATATTGTGAAATAGACATAGGCAATTCTTAGTTTTTAGCTACACCCTACAAATGTCACAAAATAATACAATTGGCGCAATTTAGCGAAATCACATATCGCTAACTGGCAAATGATGGAACATTGGTAGCTCATTTAGATGGGCTTTGGCGCCAGAGATTGGTCAACTAAGGAACCAGAAGTAGAAACCTGTTTGAAGGTGATTTAAGTCGGGATTCAATTAGCTAGTGCTTTTGTTGACAATGCTCCTGCGTTCATTGAGACTACGTTCACGGTAAACACTGCCTACATTGGCTAAATCGGAAATTACCATTAAAATGGCACATAGCTGACAAAGTGCGATCGGACTGAATCCCGGTCATACTCAAGAATAAATCATTTAACACATTTCACCTGACTTGATTACACACGGTTTTAGCTAGATACTTAGATGACTAAACTAACCTAAGCTGGCTAGCACGTGTTCTCACCAGTTGGCTAGTTAGCCACCACTAATGTATAATGATAGCTAGCTAAAATGTTCTCATATCTCAGGAGGGTTCAGAAATTAGAGACAATGCTAATCCGTTATTCATTTGCGTGAGTAAAAATACTATTTGCCAGTAATCAGTATTCTAAGCATGAGTGCATCACAGACATCCCATCAGTGCCTTCTTTCCTCATGCAGAGGAGTGTGAGGTGAGCAGGGGGGGGGGACACAGACACCTCTCCACTATTGGGAATGTCATGTCCTTGCTCTGTGCTTTGAAAGAAAAATAATTGTATGTAGTGTGACAGAAGACCTGTGTGGCTTGATCATCCTGGTGTGTGGGGTTGGGAGGCATGAGGGAAAATAAACAACATGTGATTATACGACTGTCAGGCAGAATAACTGTCTCTGTGTCCTCCATAGTAATGAGGTAGGTACAGCTGACGGACACAGACAGACAGGTCTTTAATACAGTGACAGTGCCACTCAGTACTCAGCGATCCATAGGAGGCTTCAAAGATACAGGAGAGCATTATGCTCGACTTTGAGCCTCTTAATTCTGACGTGGTCCTGTCAGGAAATCACACGTTCAGTATGTACACATATTCAAATTGCAACTTGGCCAGCATGTGACTTTCTTGTGATTTTGTCATAAGGATGGGTTGTACAGTACAACAGGGATGGGATGTACAACCAGTATTATAACTGCCCTTTCAGTAGCAATACATTAGCAAACAGTATCACATTACTGCAATATCAATTCATTGTGCATTAGCACAAGGTTGTTTTAGAGCCAATACACTCCGAAGACCAGGGTTAGTGATAGTGTCAGTGGGGTGATGTTCCTAGTCCCCACTGTGGTCACTGATTGGATAGGAGCTCTGTGGAGCCAACTGTGGGTTAGTGAGATTCAAGTTTAACTCTCTAACTCGATCTCCGAGCCCCATGGCACACAAACCGCTATTTTCCCCCGGTGCTGTGTGCTGTTGCCAGGCAACCCCTGTGGCTGACTCTGAGGGCTGGTCTGCCAAGGGAAATAAAGTTGAAATGTAAGACTTTAGAGATATCTAAATTATGCGTTTGCGATGTGGAGACTTATCCACCCCCACATGACCTTCTGCTGGAGCTGTCAAACGTGTGTAACAATGCTGGAGAAAAATGCTGGTTCTGTAAAGATTTGTAAACACAATTCAACACTTGAGTAGTGCAAAAATATGTGCAGAATGAATGGGCATTATGGGATAAATCCTAAATTGAGGGGATATTCTCAATTGGGCAAAAGTCCATCCTCTCATCTCTTCCGTGAACCGATAGGTGGTCTAAAATGGGGCCACACTCACTTTATTTATTTTTTCAACCATTGGTCTAAAATGGCTAGCTGCTGGCTTTTCTCATAGGCCAACCTGACCAAATTAGCCATGATGCCAAGAATGAGCAGTTAAGCAGATAATTATATTTGGTAACAAATTCCATTCTCAGCTTATTAAAATAGTCCAGTTGGATAGTTGGATGTGATCCAACACGTTTTCATTAAAGCATCCTTACTCTGATGATTAAATTAAATGCATTACATGCAAAAATGTGTCTGGAAAATTAGCTCAGAGTATAAGATGCCTAGTTCATGACACTTCACCACTTGCAACGTAACTTTGAATCCCGGTGGGGTCATCATTTCATTGTGGCATTGTGTTGAGGAGGAAAGAGCAGTCATCACCTTAAAAATGAAGAAAGCATTTCCTAAGGAGATAGGCCTACGACTTTTTTTTACCTTTATTTAACCAGGCAAGTCAGTTAAGAACAAATTCTTATTTTCAATGACAGCCTAGTGGGTTAACTGCCTGTTCAGGGGCAGAACAACAGATTAGTACCTTGTCAGCTCAGGGGCTTGAACTTGCAACCTTTCGGTTCCTAGTCCAACTCTCTAACCACTAGGCTACCCTTAACCCTTCTTCACAAATAAACTGCTAGGTCCTAATAAGATCTTGGCAGAGGTTGCATGAATGTGTGCTTGCCTAAATATAGTTTACGCCTGCAGAGTTTTATATAATCATTGTCTAGCCTACCTTGTCACATGTGTAACAAAGTTTAAATTGACATGTCAGGCTAGGTTCACCAACTGTCCAATAGAGGGTGCAGCTACTCCAGGAATCCACTGAGGTGAAGCCTAGCCTCCTCCTGGCTTCACAAGTTATTAAGCCTATGCAGTAAAATACACTAAATCTGACCGTTTCCTGACGATTTTGTAACACACGCTATTTTTATTTCACCTTTATTTAACCAGGTAGGCGAGATGAGAACAAGTTCTCATTTACAACTGCGACCTGGCCGAGATAAAGCAAAGCAGTTTGACACACAACACAGAGTTACACATGGAGTAAAACAAACATACAGTCAATAATACAGTAGAAAAATAAGTCTATGTACGATGTGAGCAAATGAGGTGAGGGAGGGAAAAGGCAAAAAAAAAAAAGGGCCATGGTGGCAAAGTAAATACAACATAACAAGTAAAACACTGGAATGGTAGATTTGCAGTGGAAGAATGTGCAGAGTAGAAATATAAATAATGGGGTGCAAATTATAGATGGGCTATGTACAGGTGCAGTAATCTGTGAGCTGCTCTGACAGATGGTGCTTAAAGCTAGTGAGGGAGATAAGTGTTTCCAGTTTTAGAGATTTTTGTAGTTCGTTCCAGTCATTGGCAGCAGAGAACTGGAAGGAGAGGTGGCCAAAGTCAGAATTGGTTTTGGGGGTGACCAGAGAGATATACCTGCTAGAGCGTGTGCTACAGGTGGGTGCTGCTATTGTGACCAGCGAGCTGAGATAAGGGGGGACTTTACCTAGCAGGGTCTTGTTGATGACCTGCAGCCAGTGGGTTTGGCGCCGAGTATGAAGCGAGGGCCAGCCAACGAGAGCGTACAGTTCGCAGTGGTGGGAAGTATATGGGGCTTTGGAGACAAAACGGATGGCACTGTGATAGACTGCTTCTAATTTATTGAGTAGGGTGTTGGAGGCTATTTTGTAAATGACGTCGCCGAAGTCAAGGATCGGTAGGATGGTCAGTTTTACGAGGGTATGTTTGGCAGCATGAGTGAAGGATGCTTTGTTGCGAAATAGGAAGCCAATTCTAGGTTTAACTTTGGATTGGAGATGCTTAATGTGAGTCTGGAAGGAGAGTTTACATCTTTTGACTGACTGGCCTAACCAATAAACATTCAGATCAACAATAGAGCCATCTTCATTGTCTTGGATGTGTTATTGGCTGGACTAGCGTATATCAACACCATTTTTGGACACAATATCCTAACATTGGTTTAAAAAGTTGAGCTATGCACATCTTTCTCTGACATGCTACATCACATTACACATTAGATTGATGTATTTATCTAGCTACAGTATCATTCCCTTTTCATCTGTGGTATCATAGCTAGCCTGGCTTGCTATGATGATCAAATAATGTTCTATAACAAAAAGTAGCTACTTGCTAGCTAGTACCAGCTATCTACTTAGCTAACTTACTCACCAACAATAGTGGTTTGACGGGTGTTGGATGTAATCTGTTACTGGCCATCTGGCAATATTGTTGAAATGCAATGGAAGTTTGCACCAACTTTATGGAAGCCCATTTTCACTCCTATTTGCTGAGCGAAATGTGCATGCTTTGGATGCATCCATATGCAGACTTGAAAACAAAAGTCCACATGACAGCGGACCACAACGTGTGTCTCTGGGCAATTGGGAATCATTGGCAAAAGGAAGTAATCCATACCCAACCCTCCATTAAGTCATGGCAAGCTGTGTTTTGGATGAGACTGACTTTATCCTAGATATACTTTGTAGTCAATTTTGACACTAGAATAAATGTTTATGACTCATATCGATGCCACACAGGCTGTTTAAGATCAGAGAAGTTGGTTCTAAAGGTCTGATTGTCATGGTTCACCAGAGGGCTGCACAGACTGTCCTATAGACATTAACAACACTCCGGTGTGTCCTATTGACCTGTTATGATTTCCCTGTTAAAAGAGGTGTGTTTTCTGTTGTCCTTTGCAGAAGCTTGAATTGTTTATGGTGTGTGCGCGCACGCGTTTGTTTTCTGAGTGAGTTTTTTGTTATTCAGCTGACAGCTGTGCAGCTGTTATTTTTTCTAGTGTACTGTGATCCTGCGGCTACCGGTTCTCAGTAAAGTATTTATGTTTATCCTTAACCACTGATTCCTCTTTTGGTCTCTTCTCTACACCTGGGTCCAACCTCACCACGTCACACTGATAGGTTGATTTGTTACCAGATATGATTATCTGTTCAGCTGGTTGTCCTCAGGCCAACCTGGCCAAATTAGCGAGAAATAAACCATGGTTTAAACAAAAGTTCACAAGTATGACCCCCCCCCCCCCCCCCATATGTCAGAGAGTGTCTTTTTTTTTATAGGCGAATGAAAGATGATCAGGTGTATCCTACCGTGGAAGAGTTTTGAAGTCTGCCACACCCCCTTTGAAACAGCTGTTGTATTTTGGGATAAGAAAAGCATGCACACCTTTATAAAACAATATGCTACTTAACCATAACATTTCTAACACAGCTAGCTACATTTATTTTGACCAATTTACAGATGTATTTTGGGATTCCACATCTGCAAAAGTCATTTTCCTGATGAGCGCTAGAGTAATTTCATACAAGCACATTTGTTTCCACATTTCTTCTAAACAAATGCACGGTGGATGGAGAAGAAGACATGAGGAATCAAGGAAATCCAATTGAGTTTCTCCTGACATTCGCCTGCATAACTCCACGTAAATCATCTTGTGATTTAACACAAATTTCCCATTGACATCAATACAAAGGTTTTTGCATCGCAAATTTGGTTGACTTAACAAGCTAATCACAGAAGACTTTCAGTCATCTCTGTGTGAAGCTAGCCATAACTCTACCTCATGTTAGCTTTGTCGCTAATCCCCAGATTTTCCTGTCTAACTCTGCTTAGCTTCTCCTTAGCCTCCCTGAGCAACCTGGTATGTTAAAGAGGGAGGGAAAGACTAGGCTTTAGTAAGCCAGCTAACTGTAACTAAATCACCATATTGCTATTGTGTGTCATTGGTAGGAGAGAGTTTTGGTGTTCCCCAAAGTTGGCTGAATTTACAGAGAGCAGCAGTAGCTCTGAAAATGTATTAGTAGTTAGGAAATAGGAGCGAATAAACCTGAAACCTTTCAGGTTTGAGCTGATAATTTCCCCATTTTGAAGAGTTTATGCTTGTGGCTAGAATAGAAACATAGATCTGCCTGTAACAGCTCAGATAATGACCAGGGAGGATGAATGTGTGTTTTGTGAGAGTCTTTCAAAATAAAAGCCCTTTGTTTTTGTGAGAAATCTTCAAAAAAAGAACAGGAATTTTGCATTAAAATGAAAAGTGTATACTAAAATCTGAAAATACTACATATGGTGTCTCAAAATCGATATCTATCTTACCTCTATATTGTTTTATGTCCTGCGGATTCGAGAACAAATATGAGTCCATGGGAAAAGTGAGCCTTTCAGGTTATTTATTCTGGCACAGCATCCAGCAAATCTGACACGATGGGGTGCAATTTCTCTTATTTTTGACACACTCTTTGATAGAAACTCCTGGCTCGCACTGCGACGATTATGATCCTGAGCTGCTTCTCGCAGACTCCTACTGTGAGTCCTGGTCCTTACTCTCAGTCAGCTCCTCAATGATCTGTGGTGGAAAGGGGACGGACTTGGTCGTTTACAGATGGACGTGAGCTCAGTCTAGCTAGGGCCTTCAGCTCTGTAGTGATGGTCCTGGTGGTCCTCTTCTCAACTGCAGCACAAGGACACTGAAACACAGGGGTCAGTTTGGCAGGCAATATTAACAATTTATTCCTCTTGGTAGGAAAAAAATAAAGGCAGTAGTACTAAGCTCACGATGAGGCTTAGGCTATATATTAGGCTATAGCTATTTTCTTCAACAATC
Source organism: Oncorhynchus nerka (assembly GCF_034236695.1). Lineage (NCBI taxonomy): Eukaryota > Metazoa > Chordata > Actinopteri > Salmoniformes > Salmonidae > Oncorhynchus > Oncorhynchus nerka. Next base: position 11,971,315 of record NC_088411.1, on the reverse strand, counting down.
ACTGCATATATAGTTTACAATTTAAATTCAAAATGGCCTCAGGAATGACAGATTGTGCCTTGAAATGTAAAATAGCCTCACACTTACATGGGGTTTACGTGTATCACCTTCGGCTCCTACAGCACATTCTCCATGGTCTCTTCTAGGATGAAAATCTTTTCAGGGATAACTTTTGATTTCAGGATAACACCTTTTTGTTACGTCAACCCAAATATATCAGTTGACTTGGTTGCAAATGTGTTACGCGTACACCACACAGCAGAGCAAACACAGGGTGGGACATTTATCCTTCAGCATACGTTGTTACCATCAGTCCAGCTATCTGAGGTGGAGCTAACAAAGCCAGGTAGCTAGCTAGCTAGCAAAACTTCTTGACAGCTAACGGCAGCTAGCTAGCAAAACTTCTTGACAGCTAACGGCAGCTAGCTAGCTGCAGCAGGCCAAAACAAACTCTGTCAGCATAATTTGCTAGTTGACTAGTTAGCTAGCTATCTGAGGTGGAATCAAGCTAGCTTATAACAGGTTAACACAGAGCAACTTTGTTGCAATTTTAGATGCTGTTGATTTGCTTGCTAACGTTAGTTGCTGTGGGTTTTAGTTACACAAAGCACTTGCGACGCAATTTAGTTTCCTTCAACTGAGTTGCAACAAAGTCACCCTGTGCAATGCTAGCGGTAGGACTGATCACCGACAATGATGAGACAGCCTATAGGGAGTAGGTCAGAGACCTGTCAGTGTGGTTCCAATACAACAACCTCTCTTGAGCAAGACAAAGGAAATTATCGTAGACTACAGGAAAAGGCAGGCCGAACAGGCCCACATTAACATCGACGGGGCTGTAGTGGAGCGGGTCGAGAGTTTCAAGTTCCTTGGTGTCCACATCGCCAATGAACTATCATGGTCCAAACACACCAAGACAGTCGTGAACAAGGCACGACAACACCTTTCCCCCCGCAGGAGACTGAAAGGATTTGGCATGTGTCCCCAGATCCTCAAAAAGTCCTACAGCTGCACCATTGAGAACATCCTGACCGGTTGCGTCACCGCCTGGTATGGCAACTGCTCGGCATCTGACCGTAAGCGCTACAGAGGGTAGTGCATATGGCCCAGTACATCCCTGGGGCCAACCTTCCTGCCATCCAGGACTATTATATGATAGGCGGTGTCAGAGATTCCAGTCACCCAAGTTATAGACCGTTTTCTCTGCTACCGCACGGCAAGCGGTACCGGAGCGCGAAGTCTAGGACCAAAAGGCTCCTTAACAGCTTCTACCCTCATGCCATGAGTCTGCTGAACAATTAATCAAATGGTCACCGGACTATTTACATTGACAACCCCTCCATCTGTTTTGTACACTGCAGCTACTCGCTGTTTATTATCTATGCATAGTCACTTCACACCTACTGTACCTACATGTACAAATTACCTCGACTAACCTGTACCCCCGCACATTGACTCGGTACCGGTACCCCCTGTATATAGCCTCGTTATTGTTATTTTATTGTTACTTTTCATTATTTTTTGTTTATTTGGTAAATATTTTCTTCATTCTTTTTGAACTACACTGTTGGTTAAGGGCTTGTAAGTAAGCATTTCACAGTAAGGTCTACACTTTTTGCAACCGGTGCATGTGACAAATAACATTTGACTTGAATAGCCTAGACAATATTGCAACAAGTGCAATATTGTCGACAATATCGGCTTACCTTCACTTACTCGCACTGCCTCCTCCGTTCATACCTTGACTCTGAATTCATCAATGTTGTTTATAATGGTCGGTCAGTAACCCCTACTCACTAACCCTAGATATTGAAGATGGGAGGGGAAAGCAGAGGGGTTCAATGTTTGACTTCTTTCCATTTGGGTACTCCTGCATGCGACCCTTCATCAATCAAATGTATTTATGAAGCCCTTCTTACATCAGCTGATGTCACAAAGTGCTGTACAGAAACCCAGCCTAAACCCCAAACATCAAGCAATGCAGGTATAGAAGCATGGTGGCTAGGAAAAACTCCCTAGAAAGGCCAGAACCTAGGAAGAAACCTAGAGAGGAACCAGGCTATGAGGGGTGGCCAGTCCTCTTCTGGCTGTGCCGGGTAGAGATTATAACAGAACATGGCCAAGATGTTCAAATGTTCATAGATGACCAGCAGGCTCAAATAATAATAATCACAGTGGTTGTCAAGGGTGCAATAGGTCAGCACCTCAGCAGTAAATGTCAGTTGGCTTTTCAATCAGAGTATCTCTACCGCTCCTGCTGACACTAGAGAGTTGAAAACAGCAGGCCTGGACAGGTAGCACGTCCTGTGAACAGGTCAGCGTTCCATAGCCACAGGCAGAACAGTTGAAACTGGAGCAGCAGCACGGCCAGGTGGACTGGGAACAGCAAGGAGTCATCAGGCCAGGTAGTTTTGAGGTATGGTCCTAGGGCTCAGGTCCTCTGAGAGAGAGAGAGAAAGAAAGAAAGAGAGAAATAGAGAGAGCATACTTAAATTCACACAGGACACCGGATAAGACAGGAGAAATACTCCAGATATAACAGACTGATCCTAGCCCCATGACACAAACAACTATTGCAGCATAAATACTGGAGGCTGAGACAGGAGAGGTCGGGAGACACTGTGGTCCCCTCTGAACGATACCCCCGGACAGGGCCAAACAGGCAGGATATAACCCCACCCACTTTTCGAAAGCACAGCCCCCACGCCAATAGAGGGACATCTTCAACCACCAACTTACCATCCTGAGACAAGGCCGAGTATAGCCCACAAAGATCTCTGCCATGACACAACCCAAGGGGGGGGTGCCAACCCGGACAGGAAGATCAAGTCAGTGACTCAACCCACTCTAGTGATGCACCCCTCATAGGGACGGCATGGAAGAGCACCAGTAAGCCAGTGACTCAGCCCCTGTAATAGGGTTAGAGGCAGAGAATCCGAGTGGAGAGAGGGGAACCGGCCAGGCAGAGACAGCAAGGACAGTTCGTTGCTCCAGTGCCTTTCCGTTCACCTTCACAATCCTGGGCCAGACTACACTCAATCATAGGACCTACTGAAGAGATAAAGACTTAAAGGTTGAGACAGAGTCTGCGTCTCTCACATGGGTAGGCAGACCATTCCATAAAAATGGAGCTCTATAGGAGAAAGCCCTGCCTCCAGCTGTATGCTTAGAAATTATAGGGACAGTAAGGAGGCCTGCGTCCTGTGACCATAGTGTACGTGTAGGTATGTACGGCAGGACCAAATCGGAAAGATGGGTAGGAGCAAGCCCATGTAATGCTTTGTAGGTTAGCAGTAAAACCTTGAAATCAGCCCTTGCCTTAATAGGAAGCCATTGTAGAGAGGATAGCACTGGAGCAGTATGATCCATTTTTTTGGTGGTCCTAAAACGGAATCTTGAGGAACAAACGGAATCTTGAGGAACACCGAAATGTACAGTTGACTGGTCAGAGGACAAACCATCCACAGAGACAAACTGATATCTTTCCCGACAGATAAGATCTAAACCAGGCCAGAACTTGTCCGTGTAGACCAATTTGGGTTTCCAATCTCTCCAAAATAATGTGGTGATCGATGGTATCAAAAGCAGCACTAAGTTCTAGGAGCACGAGGACATATGCAGAGCCTCGGTCTGATGCCATTAAAAGGTGATTTACCACCTTCACAAGTGCAGTCTCAGTGCTGTGATGGGGTCTAAAACCAGACTGAAGCATTTCATATACATTGTTTGTCTTCAGGAAGGCATTGAGTTGCTGCGCAACAGCTTTTCCAAACATTTTTGAGAAGAATGGGAGATTCGATATAGGCCGATAGTTCTTTATATTTTCTGGGTTGTTTTTTTTTCAAGAGAGGCTTTATTACTGCCACTTTCATCAATGTGTCAAGAGATATAGGTTAAATTGACCTCCTCAGTTAGGTGCTTAACTGATTTTTGTACTCTGACCTCCTTGGGTAGGCGAAGGGAGTCTGGAAGGGCATCTAGGAATCTTTGGGTTGTCCGAGAATTTATAGCACGACTTTTGATGATCCTTGGTTGGGGTCTGAGCAGATTATTTGTTTTGCTATTGCAAGCGTAATAAAATGGTGGTCCGATAATCCTGGACTATGAGGAAAAACATTAAGATCCACAACATTTATTCCAAGAGACAAAACTAGGTCCATAGTATGACTGTGGCAGTGAGTAGGTCCGGAGACATGTTGGACAAAACCCACTGAGTCAATGATGGCTCCGAAAGCCCTTTTGGAGTGGGTCTGTAGACTTTTCCATGTGAATATTAATGTCACCAAAAATTAGAATATTTTCTGCTGTGACTACAAGGTCTGATAGGAATTCAGGGAACTCAGTGAGGAATGCTGTATATGGCCCAGGAGGCCTGTAAACAGTAGCTATAAAAAGTGATTGAGTAGGCTGCATAGATTTCATGACTAGAAGCTTAAAATATGAAAACCTTTTTTGTAAATTGAAATTTGCTATCATAAATGTTAGCAACACCTCCACATTTGCGGGATGTGCGGGGGATATGGTCACTAGTGTAACCAGGAGGTGAGGCCTCATTTAACACAGTAAATTAATTTTGCTAAGGCGGACACCGCCATGTTTATTTTTTTCCAACCTAGGTCGAGGCACATACACGGTCTCAATGGGGATAGCTGAGCTGACTACACTGACTGTGCTAGTGGCAGACTCCACTAAGCTGGCAGGCTGGCTAACAGCCTGCTGCCTGGCCTGCACCCTATCTCATTGTGGAGCTAGGGGAGTTAGAGCCCTGTCTATGTTCGTAGATAAGATGAGAGCACCCCTCCAGCTAGGATGGAGTCAGTCACTCCTCAACAGGCCAGGCTTGGTCCTGTTTGTGGGTGAGTCCCAGAAAGAGGGCCAATTATCTACAAATCCTATCTTTTGGGAGGGGTGGAAAACATTTTTCAACCAGCCATTGAGTTATGAGGCTCTGCTGTAGAGCTCATCACTCCCCCTAACTGGGGGGGGGCAGAGACAAAACTCGAAGCCGACACATCTTTCTAGCTGATTTACACGCTGAAGCTATGTTGCCCTTGGTGACCTCTGACTGTAATCGTTTGTGCCGACGTGGATAATAATCCCTATATTCTCTACACTCGGCAGTTTTAGCTTTAGCCAGCACCATCTTCAGATTAGCCTTAACGTTGGTAGCCCTGCCCCCTGGTAAACAGTGTATTAAGTCTAATCCTGCGGGTAATGGAGTCGCCAATGACTAGGGTTTTCAATTTGTCAGAGCTAATGGTGGGAGGCTTCGCTGTCTCAGACCCCGTAACGGGAGGAGTAGAGACCAGAGAAGGCTTGGCCTCTGACTCCAACTCGCTTCTTAATGGGGAGAACTGGTTGAAAGTTTCTGTCGGATGAATGAGCGACACCGGTTGAGCATTTCTACAGTATTTCCTTCCAGAAGCCATGAGAAAGTTGTCCGGCTGCGGGGACTGTGCGAGGGGATTTATACTACTATCTGTACTTACTGGTGGCACAGACGCTGTTTCATCCTTTCCTACACTTAAAATTACCCTTGCCTAACGATTGCGTCTGAAGCTGGGCTTGTAGCATAGCTATCCTCGCCGTAAGGCGATCGTTCACCTGTATATTATGAGTACAGCGACCGCAATCAGAAGGTATCATGTTAATGTTACTACTTAGCTTCGGCTGGTGGAGGTCCTGACGAACCACGTCCAGATAAAGCATCCGGAGTGAAAAAGTTGAGCGAAGGAAAAACAAAAAATATAAACGGTGATTAAAAAGTAAAAACCGTAACGTTGGCAGGTAGCAAAGTAAGGTTAGCAACAAAACGCACAGCAGCATGTAAACAAGTCTACACAGCAACGCTCTCCTCGACGAAGTGCTGACTGCAGGCCCTGCCTCTATGTCATATCCTTCCTCTTCAGGACCTGGAGACACTTTTTCTAGTTTTGTGGGTCATTGTGTAGCTGATGGTATCTTACACAAGGACTGTTTTTGAAGCAATTTGTACAGTCTGGGGCTAAACAATTTCACATTTGAATTTCTTGTTGCCACCTTCGCCGTCCGCTGCTCATTCTTTGATTCACTCTCTGCACCACAACTCAATACCACAGACCATTTTCTCACTCCTACCAATACCGCATTGGCTTCAGTAATTATTATGTCAATTTAAAATGGCGCCCTTAGCTCAAGTAATCTTTCAAGATCAAAATACTAAAAATAAATATTACATGCACATGTTTAGTATTAGTGGATGAAATACATCTCGTTGCTTAGCTTTACTTTCGAAAGTGTTTCCGTTCCCCTGAAAACCGACGACTCATGACGGAGTTGCCATGGAAACCACCAGGTGAACAGAACACCAGGCTCAGCTCGGCCTATTGAGCCAGTGAGCTAATTACAAAGTCAATGACATTTGCTAACATTACAAGTGGGAAAGCTTGGCTCAGACAGGAGCCTGTACTTAAGCGATGATGCTGCTGCTTTGGCCTACCAACACCAGGGGGGGATAGTGAGTTGTGATGCCCGCTTTGGGAGTGAGTGCAGTATTTTTGACATTCACTACACTACATTTTCACAAGCAGCTACCATAGCAACCATGCCATTATAGAAAAGGTGTACATGTCTGAATTTCTTTCATTATGAGGTTGTACAGAATGATATGTTTTCACTTTAACCTTGGATTTATTGATCAATTAACTTCAGTAGAAGCAAGTGAAAATGCTAATTTTTATAGCAGAGAATAACAGACAGATGTGCATCAACAAGAGAGGAGCAGAAGAGACAGAAGTATCACTACAAAGCAGACCGGATGAATTAATTTAGCGCTTCAAAAGCAAGACCAAGAGCCTACCATCCATATGATAAGCTTTAATATCAGCAATGTGGCTGAATAGAACATACGTTATTATTCTCCAGTCATGAAACATTGATTACAACAATAACCTTCCTACCTAATTAACAAGTTCTCTAATGTCTTTTGAGGGCTGCCTGGTAGACTATTTCATCTTTTTCCAATGTGGTATTGTTCAATAGATGACGTCTCAACAGGCCAATGTTAAAGTGTTGTAACAACATTGTGAAATTGAGGGAGTGCAGACAGACAGTAACTAAATATTCTTTATGAGATAACAAAGACTTTGTTTCGCATTGGGAGAGGTTTTAATTAGTTCTGTTCTAAGCGATCCGCTATAATATTATTTTATGCCCCGTCACCGAGTCTACAACTACGGCACTGTAGTAAAACTAGATAAAGCACAACACAGAAATCAATATCAATTCAGTGTGCATGCTAAGGCATTTGAGTTGATAGCACACTCGGCAAATGTGTATTCAGGAGGTGGGTGATTATTTTTCGCCACACAAAATTAACTTTTTTTGTGACTGAATAGCACAGGAAGACAGGATTTAATTTTGTTGCAATTATAATCTAAATGTGATGTTTGACCTAACAGAGTGCCTGATGCCTGCGTTGGTTTCTAATTGACTCTGTCTGCAGGAGGCTGATATTAGAGGACCAATGAGCCCTCCGGAGACTCAGACTGGCATTTTAGTAAGGGCCTTCATCACCCTCTTTTAGGGGCCCTTTCACAGACACAGCTCCCATTGTTATCAAGCTGTTGCTCTGTCTTTCTGAAGATAGGGTTGTCATTAACCAGGTTTCCATTCTTTTTATGAAAGTAAAGTATGTTGGATAAATAATGTCACTGCAGGCCTGATGGAAACAGCAAATCTGCCAGTCAACTTTCCAAATGTCGACAACCAAAATACTCTAGACAAGGTGATCTTTTCGTGTCGATTAAAATTAATTAGGCGAGAAAGTGGTGGAAACGATTTTATACATAGATATTGATATATTATACAATGGGTGGGTCTAATCCTGAATGCTGATTGGTTATAATCGCATTCTAGCTGGTGTCTATTCCACAAGTTACCACCGGCTAACTCTATGATGTTAGAATGCCTATTTACTCTGTTCCATCTGACTGCGCAATCCACTGTCTCATCTGCCCAGCCAGGCACTTCATAAACTTGATCTCCACTATCTCACATTTCTTGTATAAACCCTGTCTGTCTCACTGACATTTGCAACATTGTTTCAATATTCAAATTTGATATCCTGCTGTCCTATAGAAATGAACGTGTCGGGAGTTGGGACGAGACAGACAGGCAGGCAGCGTTTCTCAACAAGTCGAAATCATGAATCAGCTGGCATCCTTTTTATGGATATATACAAAGAAATGTCAATTGAAAAAAGGTCAAAAGGAACAAAGTGCAGCTAGTTTGCAGTCTTTCCAGATTCAGTTTGAAGTGATTGTGTTGTTGGCTAGTTCCTCTGAACAAGTGTCCTGACGAGTGAGCACATTTTCTATACCAGGCGGAATCACACCTCATTAACTCATGGTTATTGATGTATCCAAATAAATGTCACTAGAAAACAGCTTAAATGCAAATGTGGCTACTTTGCTGTTATTCTGGTTATAATGACGTGACTGTAAGTTAACTGTAGTTGGCTAGCTAGCAAGCAAGGGATAAGAATGTTGCCAGCCAGTATGGCAATGGAACCAATAGAACAAACGACCAGCTGGCTTGGGTAGCAACCCTAGATTTGTGTTGGGACTATATCTCTTGTAAGGTTGAAATAGTATGAATAAATGTATCAAAATAAAATACTGAAAATATGTCAATTGTTATTTGAATATGTTGGTAACCCGTTGTATAAAAGTAATAACATTTACATTTAAGTCATTTAGCAGACGCTCTTATCCAGAGCGACTTACAAATTGGTGCATTCACCTTATGACATCCAGTGGAACAGTAGTGCATCTAAATCTTTTAAGGGGGGGTGAGAAGGATTACTTTATCCTATCCTAGGTATTCCTTAAAGAGGTGGGGTTTCAGGTGTCTCCGGAAGGTGGTGATTGACTCCGCTGTCCTGGCGTCGTGAGGGAGTTTGTTCCCCCATTGGGGGGCCAGAGCAGCGAACAGTTTTGACTGGGCTGAGCGGGAACTGTACTTCCTCAGTGGTAGGGAGGCGAGCAGGCCAGAGGTGGATGAACGCAGTGCCCTTGTTTGGGTGTAGGGCCTGATCAGAGCCTGGAGGTACTGAGGTGCCGTTCCCCTCACAGCTCCGTAGGCAAGCACCATGGTCTTGTAGCGGATGCGAGCTTCAACTGGAAGCCAGTGGAGAGAGCGGAGGAGCGGGGTGACGTGAGAGAACTTGGGAAGGTTGAACACCAGACGGGCTGCGGCGTTCTGGATGAGTTGTAGGGGTTTAATGGCACAGGCAGGAGCCCAGCCAACAGCGAGTTGCAGTAATCCAGACGGGAGATGACAAGTGCCTGGATTAGGACCTGCGCCGCTTCCTGTGTGAGGCAGGGTCGTACTCTGCGGATGTTGTAGAGCATGAACCTACAGGAACGGGCCACCGCCTTGATGTTAGTTGAGAACGACAGGGTGTTGTCCAGGATCACGCCAAGGTTCTTAGCGCTCTGGGAGGAGGACACAGTGGAGTTGTCAACCGTGATGGCGAGATCATGGAACGGGCAGTCCTTCCCCGGGAGGAAGAGCAGCTCCGTCTTGCCGAGGTTCAGCTTGAGGTGGTGATCCGTCATCCACACTGATATGTCTGCCAGACATGCAGAGATGCGATTCGCCACCTGGTCATCAGAAGGGGGAAAGGAGAAGATTAATTGTGTGTCGTCTGCATAGCAATGATAGGAGAGACCATGTGAGGTTATGACAGAGCCAAGTGACTTGGTGTATAGCGAGAATAGGAGAGGGCCTAGAACAGAGCCCTGGGGGACACCAGTGGTGAGAGCACGTGGTGTGGAGACGGATTCTCGCCACGCCACCTGGTAGGAGCGACCTGTCAGGTAGGACGCAATCCAAGCGTGGGCCGCGCCGGAGATGCCCAACTCGGAGAGGGGGTGGAGAGGAGGATCTGATGGTTCACAGTATCGAAGGCAGCCGATAGGTCTAGAAGGATGAGAGCAGAGGAGAGAGAGTTAGCTTTAGCAGTGCGGAGCGCCTCCGTGATACAGAAAAGAGCAGTCTCAGTTGAATGACTAGTCTTGAAACCTGACTGATTTGGATCAAGAAGGTCATTCTGAGAGAGATAGCGGGAGAGCTGGCCAAGGACGGCACGTTCAAGAGTTTTGGAGAGAAAAGAAAGAAGGGATACTGGTCTGTAGTTGTTGACATCGGAGGGATCGAGTGTAGGTTTTTTCAGGAGGGGTGCAACTCTCGCTCTCTTGAAGACGGAAGGGATGTAGCCAGCGGTCAGGGATGAGTTGATGAGCGAGGTGAGGTAAGGGAGAAGGTCTCCGGAAATGGTCTGGAGAAGAGGAGGGGATAGGGTCAAGCGGGCAGGTTGTTGGGCGGCCGGCCGTCACAAGACGCGAGATTTCATCTGGAGAGAGAGATGGGAGAAAGAGGTCAGAGCACAGGGTAGGGCAGTGTGAGCAGAACCAGCGGTGTCGTTTGACTTAGCAAACGAGGATCGGATGTCGTCGACCTTCTTTTCAAAATGGTTGACGAAGTCATCTGCAGAGAGGGAGGAGGGGGGGAGGGGGAGGAGGATTCAGGAGGGAGGAGAAGGTGGCAAAGAGCTTCCTAGGGTTAGAGGCAGATGCTTGGAATTTAGAGTGGTAGAAAGTGGCTTTAGCAGCAGAGAGAGAAGAGGAAAATGTAGAGAGGAGGGAGTGAAAGGATGCCAGGTCCGCAGGGAGGCGAGTTTTCCTCCATTTCCGCTCGGCTGCCCGGAGCCCTGTTCTGTGAGCTCGCAATGAGTCGTCGAGCCACGGAGCGGGAGGGGAGGACCGAGCCGGCCTGGAGGATAGGGGACATAGAGAGTCAAAGGATGCAGAAATGGAGGAGAGGAGGGTTGAGGAGGCAGAATCAGGAGATAGGTTGGAGAAGGTTTGAGCAGAGGGAAGAGATGATAGGATGGAAGAGGAGAGAGTAGCGGGGAGAGAGAGCGAAGGTTGGGACGGCGCGATACCATCCGAGTAGGGGCAGTGTGGGAAGTGTTGGATGAGAGCGAGAGGGAAAAGGATACAAGGTAGTGGTCGGAGACTTGGAGGGAGTTGCAATGAGGTTAGTGGAAGAACAGCATCTAGTAAAGATGAGGTCGAGCGTATTTCCTGCCTTGTGAGTAGGGGGAAGGTGAGAGGGTGAGGTCAAAAGAGGAGAGGAGTGGAAAGAAGGAGGCAGAGAGGAATGAGTCAAAGGTAGACGTGGGGAGGTTAAAGTCGCCCAGAACTGTGAGAGGTGAGCCGTCCTCAGGAAAGGAGCTTATCAAGGCATCAAGCTCATTGATGAACTCTCCGAGGGAACCTGGAGGGCGATAAATGATAAGGATGTTAAGCTTGAAAGGGCTGGTAACTGTGACAGCATGGAATTCAAAGGAGGCGATAGACAGATGGGTAAGGGGAGAAAGAGAGAATGACCACTTGGGAGAGATGAGGATCCCGGTGCCACCACCCCGCTGACCAGAAGCTCTCGGGGTGTGCGAGAACATGTGGGCAGACGAAGAGAGAGCAGTAGGAGTAGCAGTGTTGTCTGTGGTGATCCATGTTTCCGTCAGTGCCAAGAAGTCGAGGGACTGGAGGGAGGCATAGGCTGAGATGAACTCTGCCTTGTTGGCCGCAGATCGGCAGTTCCAGAGGCTACCGGAGACCTGGAACTCCACGTGGGTCGTGCGCGCTGGGACCACCAGATTAGGGAAGCGGGAACCCGATCAATGGGAGAACCATCCAACGAATAAATGTCTATCTGAAACATTCTTGCGCGAACTAGAGAACAATATATATTCAGTCTTGCTCGCACACTCCACGCGGTGTGGAGCGTTTGTATGGTCTGTGCAGAGAGGAGAGAACAGGGATAGACAGACACATAGTTGACAGGCTACACAAGAGGCTACGCTAATGCAAAGGAGATTGGAATGACAAGTGGACTACACGTCTCGAGTGCTCAGAAAGTTAAGCTTACGTAGCAAGACTCTTATTGACTAAAATGATTAAAATGATACAGTACTGCTGAAGTAGGCTAGCTGGCAGTGGCTGCGTTGTTGACTATGTAGGCTAGCTGGCAGTGGCTGCGTTGTTGACACTACACTAATCAAGTCGTTCCGTTGAGTGTAATAGTTTCTACTGTGCTGCTATTCGGGGCTAGCTGGCTAGCTAGCAGTGTTGATTACGTTACGTTGCGTTAACAGAACGACAATAGCTGGCTAGCTAACCTAGGAAATCGCTCTAGACTACACAATTATCTTTGATACAAAGACGGCTATGTAGCTAGCTATGTAGCTAGCTACGATCAAACAAATCAAGCTGTTGTACTGTAATGAAATTAAATGAAAATGTGATACTACCTGTGGAGCGAAGCGAAATGCGACCGGGTTGTTGAGTGCGGAAGTTCTGTTCGGTAGACGTTGGCTATCTGTTGGCTAGCTAGCAGTGTCTCCTACGTTAAGGACGACAAATAGCTGGCTAGCTAACCTCGGTAAATTAAGATAATCACTCTAAAACTACACACTCTAAACTACACAATTATCTTGGATACGAAGACAGCAAAGACAACTATGTAGCTAGCTAACACTACACTAATCAAGTCGTTCAGTTGAGTGTAATAGTTGTGCTGCTAATCGGTAGACGGTGGACGTTAGCTAGCTGGCAAGCTGCTGGGCAGATAGCAGTGTAGACTACGTTAGGACGACGAAATACGATAATTACGCAATTATCTTTGATACAAAGACGGCTATGTAGCTAGCTAAGAAGAAATTGCTAAGATTAGACAAATCAATCAAATCAAACCGTTGTACTATAATGAAATGTAATGAAATGTAATACTACCTGCGGACCGAGTGCGGATGCGACCGCTCGCACCAACCCCAAATACCCTCGAAGCCGGTATTTGGAGGATAAATTGGCACCGTTTGCCAGCCCTCAACTTCGTCTCGGGCCTAACACCCGTGCCAATATATCCTCCAAACACCCGCCTCTGGCATTACTGCAGGGGTTGTTGCTGGGACCTATTCTCTTTACTGTTTATAAATAATATTGGTCTGTCTGTTAACTGTAATATTAATCTGTATGCAGATGACACTTATGTATGCCATTGCCCCAACTGTTGACCAGGCTATGTTAGAGCGGCAATCTGACCTCGTTACCTTACAGAAAGCCCTGGTGTAACGATCTGTTGAAGAGCGCAGCGTAGTAAGTGTTCATACTTTTATTTCAACTGAACACTAAATAACAAAAATAACAAAAAAACAAAGAGAATGAACGAAAACCAAAACAGTCCTGTCAGGTGCAGAAACACAAAACAAAAAATAACTACCCATAAAAATCCTGTGGGGAAAAAGCTACCTAAGTATGGTTCCCAAATGGTTCCCAATCAGAGACAACGATAGACAGCTGTCCCTGATTGAGAACCATACCCGGCCAAAACAAAGAAATACAAAAACATAGAAGGAACATAGAATGCCCACCCAAATCACACCCTGACCAAACCAAAATAGAGACATAAAAAGCTCTAAGGTCAGGGCGCGACACCTGGTTCGTTTAAAATGTGTACTAAATGCGAGCAAGACTGAATATATATTGTTCTCTAGTTCGCGCAAGAATGTTTCAGATAGACATTTATTCGTTGGATGGTTCTCCCATTGATCGGGTTCCCGCTTCTTTTTTAGAAATAGCTCTTGCCTCTCTCAAAATAGGAAGAAGCAGATTTTACAGGAAGCAGCAGTTCTTGATTGCAGCGACACTATTTACCAGATTGCAGCCACCACTATGTCATAGGCGTGTGTATCGGTGGCAAGGAAGTCAGGCGCAGGAGAATCGATCTTGGTGAAATGGAGTAGTTTAATAACTTAAAAACATATCTCCAAAACCATGAATAAATAAACAAAGTGGGTACGAGGACCCGTCGCACACCAATACAAACAACACAAAATAATAACAAACAATCTCTGACAAAGACATGAGGGGAAACAGAGGGGTAAATACACAACAGGTAATTAATGGGATTGAAACCAGGTGTGTAGGAAGACAAGACAAAACCAATGGAAAATGAAAAATGGATCAATGATGGCTAGAAGACCGGTGACGTCGACCGCCGAGCACCGCCCGAACAAGGAGAGGCATCGACTTCGGTAGAAGTCGTGACACACTACTCTTAAACCTTTGGATGCCGTCTACCACAGTGCTGTTCGTTTTATCACTGCTGACAGTTTTAATACTCACCACTGCATCCTGTATCAAAAGGTTGGCTGGTCCTCAGTAAAGTCCCGTAGATCAATGAATTACCCCCTTTTTGTTTACAAAACCCTACCACACAAGCTTCCAACTTACCTAACTTCGTAGCTAACATATAAAAGAATGAGACACCAAGCATGTTCACAGGCTTTCTTAACTCTTCAGATTCCTTGGGTCTCCATGGAATTAGATAAATCCGCTTTTCGTTTTCACGCTCCACATTTTTGGTATAATTTATCAAATTCATTACATTTGGAATCCCTGGTGCCATTAGGGCATTTTAAAATCTCAGATGATAAATTATTTCACCGAGGTGTGCAATTGTTTTGATTTGATTGATTTAATCATGTGTTTATTATGGCTGTGATGTTAGGGATGTTCTAATGTAATGTACTCGTTCGTTTACTTTATGGTCCCACGGCACCATTGAAAATGAGATCCTGGTCTCAATTGGGCTCCCCCGATTAAATAAAAGTTAATCAAATAAATATGTTGTGTGGTCCTCTCACTACGACTCGGTAAAGCATGCAGTTTGTTAGGCTCCAGATGAAATAAGTAATGATGAACTTCACACGGTGATTGGCTTGATGCTCCTTTCCAATAAATATTGAGGGTCTTATTCTGATATTCTGGTGATGATCGATGCTTGATTGCCGTTTGACAAATAAAAATAATCTCACTCCTTTATCCATAATAGCCTAATCTCATCATGTAGACTATATCAAATTCAAATAAAAGTCGATTTGTCACATGCGCCGAATACAACAGGTGAAATACTTACAAACCCTTAACTCTATTTCTTGAACTGCATTGTAAAAAGTGGCCATTTGATCAATTGTTCAGCAGTCTTGTAGCGTCGGTGTAGAAGCTGTTAAGGAGCTCTGGTACCGCTTGCCGTGCGGTACCAGAGAGAACACTCTGTGACTTGGGTGACTGGAGTCTTTGACAATATTTTGGGCCTTCCTCTGACACCGCCTAGTATATAGGTTCTGGATGGCAGGAAGCTTGGCCCCAGTGATGTATTGGGCCGTACGCACTACCCTCTGTAGTGCCTTATGGTCAGATGCCGAGTAGTTGCCATACCAGGCGGTGATGCAACCGTTCAGGATGCTCTCGATGGTGCAGCTGTAGAACGTCTTGAGGATCTGGGGACCCAAGCGAAATCTTTTCAGTCTTCTAAGGGGGAAAAGGTGTTGTCGTGCCCTCTTCACGACTGTCTTTGTGTGTTTGGACCATGATAGTTTGTTGATGTGGACACCAAGGAACTTGAAACTCTCGACACGCTTCACTAAAGCCCAGTCGGTGTTAATGGGGGCATGTTCGGCCCGCCTTTTTCTGTAGTCCACGATCATCTCCTTTGTCTTTCTCACATTGAGAGAGAAGTTGTTGTCCTGGCACCACACTGCCAGGTCTCTGACCTCCTCCCTATAGGCTGTCTCATTGTTGGTGATCAGGCCTACGACTGTTGTGTCGTCAGCAAACTTAATGTTGGTGTTGGAGTCGTACTTGGCCACGCAGTCTTGGGTGAACTGGGAGTACAGGAGGGGAATAAGCACGCACTCCTGAGGGGCTCCTCTGTGTTGAGGATCAGTGTGGTGGATGTGTTGTTGCCTACCCTTACCACTTGGGGGCGGCCCGTCAGGAAGTGCAGGATCCAGTTGCAGAAGGAGGTGTTTAGTCCCAGGGTCCTTAGCTTAGTGATGAGCTTTGTGGGCACTATGGTGTTGAACGCTGAGCTGTAGTCAATGAACAGCATTCTCACATAGGTGTTCCTTTTGTCCAGGTGGGAAAGGGTTGTGTGGAGTGAGATTGAGATTGCGTTATCTGTGGATCTGTTGGGACAGTATGCGAATTGGAGTGGGTCTAGGGTTTCCAGGACGATGGTTTTGATGTGGGCTATGAACATTCTTTCAAAGCTCTTCATGGCTACCGACATGAATGCTACAGGGCGGTAGTCATTTAGGCAGGTTAAAATTGCATTCTTGGGCACAGGGACTATGGTGGTCTGCTTGAAACATGTGGGTATTACAGCCTCTGTCAGAGAGATAACAGTGAAGTACACACCCTGGTAATCTGTTTGGCCCCGCGGCCTTGTGAATGTGACCTGTTTAACCTCATAGTCCGCCCAAACCCGTATGCGGTAGCGTAACTACAGCCTCAAGCTCATTACCATAACGCAACGTTAGCGATTTCTTTTCTTAACAATCCTGTCGTCTCAGATTTTCAAAATATGCTTTAGAACCAGAGAAAATCAATAATTTGTGTAAGAGTGGTGATAGCTAGCTTAGCATTTAGCGTTAGCATTTAGCACGCAACATATTCACAAAAACCAGCCAAGGAATCAAATAAAATAATTTACCTTTGAAGAACTTCAGATGTTTCAATGAGGAGACTCTCAGTTACATAGCAGATGTCCAGTTTTTCCTGAAAGATTCTTGTGTAGGACACATCGTTCCCTTTTGTTACTATGCATTTGGCTACCGAAACTAACCGAAAATTCAGTCACCTACATGTCGAACTTTTTTCCGAATTAACTCCATAATATCGACTGAAACATGGAAAACGTTGTTTGAATCAATCCTGAAGGTGGTTTGTCATATATCTCTCCATTGAAAGCACCGTCCTTGTAGCCTGGTTTGTTCTGAGATTCGAATGGAAAAATACTGGGAGCTGAGTTTTGCGCACCAAATGCCACGCAGACACCAAGAGGGACACTTGGCAATTGTAGTCTCTTATGGTCAATCTTCCAATGATACGCCTACAAATACGTCACAATGCTGCAGAGACCTTGGGGAAACAAGATAAAGAGTCCGTTCATTCCTGTCGCATTCACAGCCATATAAGGCGATCATGGAAAACGTAGCCTCAGAAATCCTGTGCATTTCCTGGTCGGTCATACATCTTGGTTTTGCCCGAAGCATTTGTTCTAAGGGACTCACAGTGAAAATCTTTGCAGTTCTGGAAACGTAAGACTGTCTTCTTTCCAAAACTATCAATTCCAAGCATATTCGAGCATCTTTTCGTGACAAAATATTGCGCTTAAAACGGGCACGTCTTTTTATCCAAAAATGAAATACTGCCCCTAGAGTACTAACAGGTTAAATGTCTTGCTCACATTAGATACAGAGAGCGTGATCACATAGTCGTCTGTAACAGCTGGTGCTCTCATGCATGCTTCAGTGTTGTGTCGTGTCTGGACTATCATTAAATGTGAAGACTTATTTATATCAAATCAGTTCTCTAGGTTGAATTATTACATGATTAAACTAATCATGTAAACATTAACTAGGAAGTCGGGGCACCATGGAAAATGTTTAATAACTCTTCAGATACTTAAATATCTGATCAAATAGTCTTCTATTAATTAATTATTAATTGTTACCTCATTAGTTTCCAAACGTCATAAAATTCTTGGTTATCTGCACGAACCCTAGTTTCCATAATATATCAGCAATATACAACTTGGCTTAATTATTTATTTACTAAATAACTAAATAAATCACAGAAATATTTCAAACAAACAGTAGATATTGGTTACTAACAATGATAGAAAAAACCCTGGTGGGCTAAGCCAAAATGATGGCTTGGTAGACAAAGGAAAGGCGTGGGGACTGAGAAAGAGCGGGAAAGACAAAATGGATTCACTACACACAGTCTATAATTATATTAATTGAAATGCTAATCCTTTGCACATGAACGGCCACTCATTCTGAAAGAAATTGCAATGTACATATTTACGGTCTCTGGTTAACTTTCCCAGAAGTCAAAATGTATTTCGTGGTTGTAGGTGGTTAGAATGGACACTTCAGAGTACCTATTCTCATAGAATAGATGCTTCGGCGGTTGTCGGTATTCTCGTTCTAGACTTATTTAATTTCAAGCTGCAGACTAGTAATTATACATCTAAGATTTGCTCTTATTCTGTAGAGATTCATAGTCTCAAGAGTTGAACCATTTCCAGCCATGTAGCCAAACTCCAGCTGTATGGTCTCTGATGGCCTATAGAATTGTAGCCATTCCAGCGTGGGGACGACGTCCCGGCGTTCCCTGACTCCTTAACCATTCCTGACGTCCGGCTTACCGTGGGTCTCTTCGGCATGAAATGTTTCATCACACGTGATTTAACACTCTGGAGTAAAACAAGGGCGGTTCCATGATGACGACGTAATGTCTATGCTCACGTGGGCGTGGCCATAGATTTTTTTAAACATGAAAACCCATACTCTTATTTAGAAGTTTAGATGTAAACCTGACAGCTGGGAAATGTAAACTTTCAGAGATACAGTTGTGTGTTTCCTGCCCTTCATGAGATCACCAAATGAAACACACACATCATAACTGTCCCTTAAGTGTCCACAGACCATTCCCACATTCTCAAAAATAGAAACATTCTTTAGTTCTCCCATTTTGGGTATAAGATCTTTGTTCTGGTAGACTCAATATTGCATGGCAGTTTTTATTTATGATCTGTCGTAAAGTCATAAAACTGTGGAGAGGGGGGGGGCTATGATCCTCCCCTCAGGGCACGTCATGACAGTTGCTTGCCTCGAAGTGATCATAAAAGCTTGTCTAGTAGGCTCGCATCACTATACCAACCATACCTACACTGTATCTGCGAGCTGTTGGCAAGAGTGCATCAGTAGAGTTCCAATTCACACTTTTGCACCAGTCCCAGCTAACACACCTGCATCCAATAATCAACTAATCATGATCGTCAATTTAGAACACAATTAGTTTAATCAGCTGTGTTTTCTAGGGATGGGGGCACGAGTTGCCCAACCATGATTTAGTAGTTTGCGTCTTTGTAGGTGTAGTTTTGAACTAGATGTGTTTATGTTGAGGACCCATTGAGAATGATGAAATATGGGCTAGATTCAACCCAATTGCCCCTTTTCAGCTATACACCTTTTAAAGGCAATGTTTCCGCGTTCAAATTGTCGGCTCAATCGAAAATTACCTTTAAATGTCAATCACACTATAGTGTGAATCTTCTGCGGTCAGGATTTAATCTAGGCCTAAACTAATTGGCACATACTATAGCAATTATACAGACATTGCACATCTGTGCTCACCCTGTATTTGTTGGCACATCCCCTGCAATCCTATTGGCTACAGTTGTTCATAGGTATTTCATGTAGTGGGCATGCGCATGGTGAGTGTCAGTTAACGACATGGGACTAGAGCACTGCTCGTCTTGTGCCAAAGCTAAGGCTCCTAACACATACTAACATTTTTACCTTGCTCAAGGGCACGTCAACCATTCGGTTACTGGCCCAACGTTCTTAAACACTAGACTACTTAAAGCTAGTTGCTACTTGTTCACATTGTGCTGTGAGTTAACTTACTTGTGGAGGCTTATAAAGAGCCTTTCTTGCTGTCCCAAGCGTTGTTACATTCTCTAATAACCAACTAAAAATTGTCGCTCAACATAAAAGGGAACTAACAAATCAATCACTGACGAGTACATTCATAACAAATAACCGCTATGGATGCCCACTCAGACAAACTAAATGAAAATAATATCCCCATCAACTTAGGTTAGGGGGTAAAAAACAAACGTTGAGCAAACCAAACAGGGGAGACCAGATAAAGATGTTGTATTCACAAACTTAGAGGGAGACTGAACCATTGGTCTAGCTCTTCCAACAACCAAAATCTCTCATGCCCCCTGGGCTCTTAAATATCAGCTGTGCCAGCAGAGTTGATGACTATTAAACGGAACAATGACTAATAACAAGGCGACAGGTGCAACACATCCTGGCCAACAAGGATGATTCCAATCAGTACGCATCCACACCGAAATAGAACCAACTTCCAAATCGAAAACCAAAGCCAGTAACACCTTCCTCCTTAAGACAACAAATATATACTGATGATCGGTCTGGCGAGGAAGGAGCTGGTTTTTACATGTTGTGTATATTTATTTCTTCTAAACACATTTCCGTTTGTTGACAATGTCAATTCTTGCAAAGTTTTTTCAAAATACTTTTATGTAAGCTTGCTGGACAGGCGAAAGATGCCAGGTACTAAACAGTAAACCAATCCAAACCTGTGCACTATACAGGTACCATCTCTGTTGATCATGTCTGCCAATCACGGTCTCCGTACCTAAGGACAATACAAAAACACAGCTGGTGACAGCTCCTGAGAGAACTCCATCCGAAAATTCCTATCACTTAAATTAATTTATATTTACTCTATTTAGTTATAGAAATGTGATACCATCCCTGTCAAAAGGCCTAGTTGGAGCACCCTACCTCTATCCCTATTCTAGTGGGCTAGTTGTTATAATTTAACTGTCAGGATGGATGTTCATTTGTAGCTCAATCTACAATCCTTTGCAGTGATAATTTCTTTGATTCACTTTTGCCTCCATGCACTATTCAGCTCTCCTCTCCTGTGTCCTGCACCCAGAGATCAACCAAGTGCTATCCACCAAGCATGGGCTCAGCTGAACCACTCAACTGTGAGGAGAACCATCCTACTGCAGTTTGAACTAGCCCTGTGGTCACTATTAGACATTGAGATTCCATACGCATTTCCCTGTTGTCTTTTCTTTGTGGATTTCTTTCTTACACAGTCTAGTGCATTTTAGAGTTGAAGAGTATCAACTACAGATACTACATCTTGTAGACTAAATTCAATATAGGATTGGTTTGATGAGGTATAAAACAGATGCTTTTACTATTGTAACATGCACAAATGAGAATTATATTGTCCCCGTCAGGAGCCCAGGCTTTTTGCAGTAGATAGTAGGGTTCTCGTCTCTGGACCACAAAATCTTAAGAATGCATTCTGCTAAGGCACTTCTCTCTCTACATAAGTTGGTTACATTGGTGACCAGGGTGGGATCCTTTCGATACACATATAGGACCTGGGCACACAAATCCTCCTAGAGAGCGAGGGTGTGGGGGGAGAGATGCTGAAGTATGTGTTGATGACCATTCTGTTTCCATCAGAGGCTCAGGCTTTTGACAGATGGTAAAAGCTCTAATTTCTGGACTGCAACATTGTAAGATTGTGCCCCGTATGGCACTTCTCTCTATATGGGCCTTTCTAGAAATTAGGGTGAGGATTTCCAACACTGGCTAACTTGTTACAGCTTTTGATAAGTCATTGATAATAATCTGCCAATTTATTTAATTTCATTAAGATATAAGGGGATCATAGATATATTCAATAAAATTCACGAGTTGATTTCAAATCTGTTATCATGCATGGTTGGTGTCTTGACGGATTTGTCCAAAATCACGTGACAAAACAATACTTTTCTGTCCTTGCATTTAAATCAAAAAAGCATTAATGAGTTAAATTGGACCAGAAATGCAGTGTAACTACATAACATGTGTCCTTATGTTATGAAACCAGTTTTTATGAGCACACAAATCCAAAATAATAAATGTATTTGGAAAATCGAATGCTTTTAACCCGAAAGAGTCACCTCACCTTGATTCTTAAAACCTGAATGAACGTGGTTCTTCAATAATTATTGTTAGATGTTAATTTGGTGCCGAGTGGTTTAATATTACTCGTGATATTTTCATACATCTGATCCAAGAAGGAATTTTCCAAATGACCAATAATTGATGAACAGCTGTTGCAATAGCACATGCAATGCAACAGCCCAAGTGCTGGAAGAAAGGCGTTCGCGAGGAATGTCCAGAATATTTTGGGGTCTCAGTAGTTATGCCGGGGAAGACAATTGTGCCTGGGTCCACGTTAAGTATAATATCCCTAGCAAATTGAGGTTGATATGTTGTTGTCTGCTTGATTTACAGGGGTCTTGTTAGATTTAACAGAGTAAGGTAATGAGTTCTTGTTTTTGTGCCTTGAATTGGGCACCGAGTCTACTGTGAGCAATTGAGTGGGATAGAATATTGCGCAACATCTAAAGGTCTGCTTATTATTTATTCTGGAAATAATGACAAATGACATTGCCTAGTGGGCTTATACACAATTCGAATTCTACTTTAAAAAATCCACCTTTCCAGAAACAAGACTCTCACCGTTGCCGCTTGCTGTGTCTTGGACACCATATGTGAATTGATTGCCCCCCATCTTTCGTCAGAGCTCGTGCTGCTAGGTGACCTAAACTGAGACATGCTTAACACCCAGGCCATCCTACAATCTAAACTTGATGCCCTCAATCTCACACAAATTATCAATTAACCTACCAGGTACAACCTGAAATCCGTAAAACACAGGCACCCTCATAGATATCATCCTAACCAACCTGCCCTCCAAATACACCTCTGCTGTTTTCAACCAAGATCTCAGCGATCACTGCCTCATTGCCTGCATCCGTAATGGGTCTGCGGTCAAACGACCACCCCTCACTGTCAAACGCTCCCTAAAATACTTCAGCGAGCAGGCCTTTCTAATCAAACTGGCCGGGGTATCCTGGAATGATATTGACCTAATCCCGTCAGTAGAGGATGCCTGGTTATTCTTTAAAAGTGCCTTCCTCACCATCTTAAATAAGCATGCGCCATTCAAAAAATGTAGAACCAGGAACAGATATAGCCCTTGGTCACTCCAGACCTACCTGCCCTTGACCAGCACAAAAACATCCTGTGGTGTACTGCATTAGCATCGAATAGCCCCCATGATATGCAACTTCTCAGGGAAGTTAGGAAAGCTAAGGCTAGCTTTTTCAAACAGAAATTTGCATCCTGTAGCACAAACTCAAAAAGTTCTGCGACACTAAAGTCCATGGAGAATAAGAGCACCTCCTCCCAGCTGCCCACTGCACTGAGGCTAGGAAACACTGTCACCACCAATAAATCCACTATAATTGAGAATTTCAATAAGCATTTTTCTACGGATGGCCATGCTTTCCACCTGGCTACCCCTACCCCGGTCAACTGCCCGGCACCCCCCACAGCAACTCCCCAAGCCTCCCCCATTTCTCCTTCACTCAAACCCAAATAGCTGATGTTCTGAAAGAGCTGCACAATCTGGACCCCTACAAATCAGCCGGGCTAGACAATCTGGACCTTCTCCTTCGAAAATTATCTGCCGAAATTGTTGCAACCACTATTACTAGCCTGTTCAACCTCTCTTTCGTATCGTCTGAGATTCCCAAATTGGAAAGCTGCCGCGATCATCCCCCTCTTCAAAGGGAGAGACACTCTAGACCCAAACTGCTATAGACCTATCTACACTACTCTGCCTTTCTAAGGTCTTCGAATGCCAAGTTAACAAACAGATTACCAACCATTTCGAATCCCACCGTACCTTTTCCGCTATGCAATCTGGATTCAGAGCTGGCCATGGGTGCACCTCAGCCACGCTCAAGGTCCTCAACAATATCATAACCGCCATCGATAAGAGACATTACTGTGCAGCCGTATTAATCGACCTGGCCAAGGCTTTCGAATCTGTCAATCACCACATTCTTATCGGCAGACTAAACAAAATTGGTTTCTTAAATGACTGCCTCGCCTGGTTCACCAACTACTACTCTGATGGTGTTCAGTGTGTCAAATCAGAGGGCCCATTGTCTGGACCTCTGGCAGTCTCAATGGGGGTGCCACAGGGTTCAATTCTCAGGCCAAATCTCTTCTCTGTATATATCAATGATGTCACTCTTGCTGCTCTCCTTCCATTGCCTTCAACTGCTTTTAAATGCAAGTAAAACTCAATACATGCTCTTCAACCGATCGCTGCCCGCACTTGCCCGCTCATCCAGCATCACTACTCTGGACGGTTCTGACTTAGAATATGTGGACAACTACAAATACCTAGGTGTCTGGTTAGACTGTAAACTCTCCTTCCAGACTCACATTAAGCATCTCCAATCCAAAATTAAATCTAGAATCAGCTTTCTATTTCGCAACACAGCATCCTTCACTCATGCTGCCAAACATACCCTCGTAAAACTGACCATCCTACCGATCCTCGACTTCGGCGATGTCATTTACAAAATAGCCTCCAAAACTCTACTCAACAAATTTGATGCAGTCTATCACAGTGCCATCCGTTTTGTCACCAAAGCCCCATATACTACCCACCATTGCGACCTGTACGCTCTTGTTGGCTGGTGTCACGTTCTGACCTTTATTTCCTTTGTTTTGTCATTATTTAGTATGGTCAGGGCGTGAGTTGGGTGGGCAGTCTGTTTGTTTTTCTATGTTTTGGGGTATTTCTATGTTTCGGCCTAGTATGGTTCTCAATCAGAGGCAGGTGTCATTAGTTGTCTCTGATTGAGAATCATACTTAGGTAGCCTGGGTTTCACTGTGTGTTTGTGGGTGATTGTTCCTGTCTCTGTGTTTTGCACCCGATAGGGCTGTTTTTGGTTTTCCACGTTTATTGTTTTGTAGTGTTCATGTTTATCTGTTTTTATTAAACATGAATCAATATAACCACGCTGCGTTTTGGTCCTCCTCTACTTCACCACAGGAAAACCCTTACAGCTGGCCTTCGCTTCATACTCATTGCCAAACCCACTGACTCCAGGTCATCTATAATTCTTAGCTAGGTAAAGCCCCGCCTTATCTCAGCTCACTGGTCACCATAGCAGCACCCACCCGTAACACCCGCTCCAGCAGGTATATCTCACTAGTCACCCCCAAAGCCAATTCTTCCTTTGGCCGCCTTTCCTTCCAGTTCTCTGCTGCCAATGACTGGAACGAACTGCAAAAATCACTGAAGCTGGATCATATCTCCCTCACTAGCTTTAAGCACCAGCTGTCAGAGCAGCTCATAGATTACTGCAGCTGTACAAAGCCCAGCTGTAAATAGCCCATCCAACTACCTCATCCCCATACTGTATTTATTTAGCTTGATCCTTTGCACCACAGTATCTCTACTTGCACATTCATCTTCTGCACATCAATCACTCCAGTGTTAAATTGGTATATTTTAATTACTTCGACACCATGGCCTATTTATTGCCTTACCTCATTTGCACACACTGTATATAGATATTTTTCTACTGTATGTTTGTTTATTCCATGTGTAACTCTGTGTTGAACTGCTTTGCTTTATTTTTGGCCAGGTCGCAGTTGTAAATGAGAACTTGTTCAACTAGACTACCTGGTTAAATAAAGGTGAAAAAAAAAATGAAAAAAAAATAAATCAATGTGATTTGGTTATTAAATAACATGACAAATACATTTAGTGTTCCATGTAACACCTGCAATTTTAATACAAGGGGCTTGAGGTAGCCTACTTGAATTTGGAGCTCAGAAAGTCAACTACTGGAATAAGTCTACCTTGAAAATCAGACATTTCCTCAATTTGGTGCTTGAAAAGTCTTTGCAATTAAGGTAGCCAATTTATAAGTTATTCTGCGCACTTATAATTATCTGTGATTTCATTTGGCGTCAAACGCTGGAGGGAGTAGGTGTGAAATTAACCCCCGACGTGCAGCTCCAGCCAGGAAGATGGCCCGAGGAAGAGGAGTGGGCTGGTCATGAAAATCCCAGATGATGTTGGGGTCCAGGATGTCCTGGCTGACCACACCTCAGGACCGTACCTCTCCCATTCCACCAGGTACTGGAGCTGACCCCCACAACGCCAAGAATCCAGGAGGGACTTAACCACATAGGAGGTGGTCACCTCGATGTCCATGGGAGGCGGAGATGTGTTGTGGGGGACGGCATCCACCAGGGTTCCAGATACCACCGGCCTGAGGGAGACATGAAAGGCTGGGGAGATCTGGTAGTTGTAGACGATACTTTACCTCATTGACCCTCTGGAAGACCTTGAAGGGACCCACAAACCGGGAACTCAGCTTCTGGCAGGGCAGGTGGAGTGGGTGATTCCTGGTGGAGAGTCAGACGCAATCACGGGAGACTCATTGCAGTGGGGGTCCGCCTAATCCTACTGACGGCAGAGATGTGCTAGAACCTCTTGTGGGCGATGTTCCACACCTCCTTCCATACCCGCGACGTGAATTGGGGACCACGGTCAGAAACAATGTCCTCTGGGAAGGCCAGAGTGCCGGAAGACCACCTGTACTTGTTGGAGAGGGATTGGATGGTGCAGGTGATACCTGGGTGTCCAGCGGCGAGGGATGTGTGTGCCCAGGTCAACAGCCAATCTCTTACCCCTGTGGAGACAGATGCGTTCTAGAGGGCAGGTAGCAGGTGCGGGTTCACTCTCCAGAGCCTGGCGGATGTCCCCATTTATATCCCAAAATACAGGGCTAATGAATTGGGAGGACAGATTGATGGGCTGGAGGGCGCAGACAGAACCCTCCATCGACGTGGAAACACAGGGTGTGAGAAAGCAGGTACTCCAGCATGCTGGTCCCCAGGCAGTGATTCTCATCCTCGACCAGGAGCTGGTGGGGTTATGACATTGGAACCACGGGAACTGTGGGTGTGGTGATGAGGAAGGGAAGTTTTTCTTGGTTCATGGGTCCCATTGTGAGGGCGAGTGGTGCTGTGATGTGCGTAATTGTGCCGGATCCCAATGGTCACATATCCAGGGCTTGAACCGGAAAAGGAGAGGGGTCACAAAGTTATGTTCAGACCTCTTCATGCAGTCCTCTCCAGAATAGAGTGTGGAGTGCCGGCTCATTCCACCCACTGGAGGCTGCCACTGTCAAAAAGGTAAGGGCGTACTCCACAGCGGTCTGTGCACCCTGCTGTGGATATTCATATAGACATGAATTCATATTTTCACTTGTCCGAAGACGGCTGTTGGTTAGCTGGAACACAGACATGAAAGTGACCTTGCACACATTCAATCTCTGGCCTGCTTGCTGTACATGGTATTTGGAGTTTTGTTTCTGTCGTTTGTTCTCATTTGTTTCCTAATTTACGTCTCCGTTTCACCTCATGCTGCAATAAAAATGGACAATGACAAATTCAGAATTTTAATATGCTGTAGCACATTCAGGGTATTGCTTGATCAGGACCTCCATCTTTCACACACTCCCAACCTATACACACAATGAGTTTGTATTGCACCATTGCGTAACACTGCACTTTTAGAGTTAACGTTAGTGTACGTATCATTACTGTCACAGTTAAACTATGCAAGTGTTCAATATAGCTATTATAATAATAGGCGTTAGGCCAGAGAGAATCAACGCTTGTTGTTTCTCGTATGGGACAGTGTAGAAACTGTTGAACAGCTGCAGCTTGTGCTCATCAGTCAACTTTCCACAATCATTTCTGCATGTCGTAGAACACGCTCTTCCCTGCAGGATACAGTGTAACGTTACATATAACTAGCTAGCTACTGTAGCCATGTCGAACCATCCGGTGGATGGAGAAAAAGTAGCTTGCTATGTTTCTTCTATAATCTAGCAATACCATTTGTAACGATAATGTATAAGTTAGTAGCCAACGAACTTTAGCTAATATGTTTTCTCTATAGTTACAAATTAGACAACCCAGAACATACATGTTAGTTACTGTACTCTATAGCTAGCTAGCTTGATTGTTTGATATACGGTTCTTCCACATACCTCTTTTGGACAGCTTTTCACAGTTTTTTCTTGACCCTTACGATTTGTATAGGATTTTCCCGCATCCCGTAACATCTTCCTTTGCCCGTCTTTCCATTGTTTTAGTTTTGTTTTACGTTTCTTTCCCACATTTCGGCGATTTTCATCAGCAATAGAAAGGTTGTGCGCTTGTCCGTCCATTCTGAGTGGTGCACATAAATGGTTATTCCACGAGAGCCTATCTTGAAATTTAAAATTATTGTTAATTAGCGCGTGGAAAGCTTGTGAAACCGGTTCACGAAAGAAAAAGGGTGTCCAATAATGATTTTTCATGTATGTCTTCTTTTTTTTTTTTAAATGTCACATATATGGTTCTTCGTCTGTAGGATTCATTTGAATTCATTTGAACAGACAACAACACAGAGTAACACATGGAGTAAAAAATAAACAATAAACAAGTCAATAACATAGTAGATAAAAAATTATGAGAAAAAATAATCTATATACATTGTGTGCAAAAGGCCTGAGGATGTAGGCAATGAATAGGCCATAGGAGTGAATAATTACAATTTAGCAGATTAACACTGGAGTGATAAATGATCAGATAAACATGTGCAGGTAGAGATACTGGTGTGCAAAAGAGCAGAAAAGTAAATAAAATAAAAACGGATGAGGTAGGTAAATTGGGTGGGCTATATACCGATGGACTATGTACAGCTGCAACGATTAAAGTTGGTGAGGGAGATAAAAGTCTCCAACTTCAGCGATTTTTGCAATTAGTTCCAGTCGCAGGCAGCAGAGAACTGGAAGGAAAGGCGGCCAGATTAGGTTTTGGCTTTAGTGAGATACACCTGCTGGAGCGCGTGCTACGGGTGGGTGTTGCCATCGTGACCAGTGAACTGAGATAAGGCAAAGCTTTACCTAGCATAGACTTGTAGATGACCTGGAGCCAGTGGGTCTGGTGATGAACATGTAGCGAGGGCCAGCCGACTAGAGCATACAGGTCGCAGTGGTGGGTGGTATAAGGTGCTTTAGTAACAAAACGGATAGCACTGTGATAAACTGCATCCAGTTTGCTGAGTAGAGTATTGGAAGCTATTTTGTAGATGACATCGCCGAAGTCGAGGATCGGTAGGATAGTCAGTTTTACTAGGGTAAGTTTTGCGGCGTGAGTGAAGGAGGCTTTGTTCCGAAATAGAAAGCCGACTCTAGATTTTATTTTGGATTGGAGATGTTTGATATGAGTCTGGAAGGAGAGTTTGTAGTCTAGCCAGACATCTAGGTACTTATAGAAGTCCACATATTCTAGGTCAGAACCATCCAGGGTGGTGATGCTAGTCGGGCGTGTGGGTGCAGGCAGCGAACGGTTGAAAAGTATGCATTTGGTTTTACTAGCGTTTAAGAGCAGTTGGCGGCCACGGAAGGAGTGTTGTATGGCATTGAAGCTCGTTTGGAGGTTAGATAGCACAGTGTCCAAGGAAGGGCCAGAAGTATACAGAATGGTGTCGTCTGCGTAGAGGTGGATCAGGGAATCTCCCGCAGCAAGAGCAACATCATTGATATATACAGAGAAAAGAGTCGGCCCGAGAATTGAATCCTGTGGTACACCCATAGAGACTGCCAGAGGACCGGACAACATGCCCTCCGATTTGACACACTGAACTCTGTCTGCAAAGTAGTTGGTGAACCAGGCAAGGCAGTCATTAGAAAAACCGAGGCTACTGAGTCTGCCGATAAGAATATGGTGATTGACAGAGTCGAAAGCCTTGGCCAGGTCGATGAAGACGGCTGCACAGTATTGTCTTTTATCGATGGCGGTTATGATATTGTTTAGTACCTTGAGCGTGGCTGAGGTGCACCCGTGACCGGCTCGGAAACCGGATTGCACAGCGGAGAAGGTACGGTAGGATTTGAGCTGGTCAGTGATCTGTTTGTTGACTTGGCTTTCGAAGACCTTAGATAGGCAGGGCAGGATGGATATAGGTCTGTAACAGTTTGGGTCCAGGTTGTCTCCCCCTTTGAAGAGGGGGATGACCGCGGCAGCTTTCTAATCCTTGGGGATCTCAGATGATCTCAGATGATACGAAGGAGAGGTTGAACAGGCTGGTAATAGGGTTTGCGACAATGGCGGCGGACAGTTTGTCAAGCCCAGCTGATTTGTATGGGTCCAGGTTTTGCAGCTCTTTCAGAACATCTGCTATCTGGATTTGGGGAAAGGAGAAGCTGGGGAGGCGTGGGCGAGTAGCTGCGGGGGGGCAAAGCTGTTGGCCGAGGTTGGAGTAGCCAGGAGGCGCCAATTGCCAGCCATTGAGAAATGCTTGTTGAAGTTTTCGATTATCACGGATTCTTTTCACAGTCTCGAAGTCCAGAACAGACTATGGGAGGCGCACAGTATTACATAGAGCCGTGACTACATGGAACTCTATTCCACATCAAGTAACTGATGCAAGCAATAAAATTAGATTTAAAAAACAGAAAAACAACTTATGGAACAGCGGGGACTGTGAAGCAACACAAACATAGGCACAGACAAATGCATACACACACACAATAACATACGCACTATACATACATATACATACACATGGACTTAGTACTGTAGATATGTGATAGTGGTGGAGTAGGGGCCTGAGGGCACACAGTGTGTTGTGAAATCTGTGAATGTATTGTAATGTTTTTAAAATTGTATAAACTGCCTTAATTTTGCTGGGCCCCAGGAAGATTAATTGTGGCCTTGGCGTTTGCATTTGTAACAAATACAAATGCAAAAATAAACTAATTATAAGCATCGTTTGACATGTTTTGACGAACTTTACCGGTACTATTACAACAAAACAGAGTTTTTGGGATATAAAGAGGGACTTTATCGAACAAAACAAACATTTATTGTGTAGCTGGGACTCTTGCGACTGCAATCATGTGAAGATCTTCAAAGGTAAGTGATTAATTCTATCGCTATTTCTGACTTTTGTAATTCCTTTACTTGGTTGTAAAATGTTTGTATGCTTTTGTAAGCGGGGCGCTGTCCTCAGATAATCGCATGGTATGCTTTCGCCATAAAGCCTTTTTGAAATCTGACAAAGCGGCTTGATTAACAATAAATTCATCTTTAAGCCAATGTATAACACTTATATTTTTTATGAATGTTTATTATGACTATTTCTGTATTTTGAATTTTGCGCTCTGCAATTTCACCAGATGTTGTCGAGGTGGGTCGCTAGCGGAACGCCTGCGCCAGAAAGGTTAAATTGAATGAGACATCGATATCCATCTGGATATCGTAAGTAACGACTTGAGTGTCACCTGACTAATTCTTCTTGAAGGAATGTACTGGTGATTCTCAGAGGTCACTGCTGGCACACGCTGAAATCAAGTGGAAGTACCTGGGGTGGGACATGCTATTCTACAAAATAATTTCTCTGTAATTAATATTACCTGATCAAGCTAATCAGGTAAACGTAATTAACTAGAAAGTCGAGGCACCACAAAAGAGCTGTTATCTTCAGAATAAACTCTTAACATTTCTAGCGCAGGGGTTCCGCCTCGACAACATTCCTCTGAAAAGGCAGCGCGCGAAATTCAAAAATATTTTTTTGAAATATGTAACTTTCACACATTAACAAGTCCAATAGAGCAAATGAAAGATAAACATCTTGTTCATCTACCCATCGTGTCCGATTTAAAAAATGCTTTACAACTAAAGAACAACATTTGATTATGTTAGGTCATAGCCAAGTCGAAAAAACACAGCCATTTCTCCAGCTAAAGATAGGAGTCACAAAAAGCAGAAATATAGATAAAATGAATCACTAACCTTTGATGATCTTCATCAGATGACACTCATAGGACATCATGTTACACAATACATGTATGTTTTGTTCGATAATGTGCATATTTATATCTAAAAATTTGATTCCAAAACATCCAGTGATTTTGCAGAAATACTCATAAGAAACATTGATAAAAGATACTAGTGTTATTCACAGAATTAAAGATCGACTTCTCCTTAATGCAACCGCTGTGTCAGATTTTTTTAAAACTTTACGGAAAAAGCATAATCTGAGAATGGCGCTCAGAACCCAAAACAGTCAGAGGAATATCCGCCATTTTGGAATCAACAAAGTTAGAAACAACACCATAAATATTCACTTACCTTTGATGATCTTCATCCCAGGAATCCCAGTTCGACAATAAATGACTGATTTGTTCCATAAAGTTCCATGTTTTATGTCCAAATAGCCACTTGTTGTTAGCGTGTTCAGCCCAGTAATCCATCTTCACGAGGAGCAGGCACTTCATCCAGACAAAAACTTGAAAAGTTCCATTACAGTCCTTTAGAAAAATGTCTAACGATGTATGGAATACGATGTATGGAATCAATCTTTAACATAAAACATCAATGATGTTCCATTCGGAGAATTCCTTTGTCTTCAGAGAAGCACTGGAACGAGTGGTATCTCTGTCGGGAGCGCGCGTCATGATACCTAGGATCTCTGCCAGACCACTGACTCAAATATAGTATAGTAGAATCCTGTAGGAGAATCCTCAAACCAGTTTCTAAAGACGGTTGCCATCTAGTGGAAGCCCTAGGAAGTGCAACCTCATCCATATCTCAATGTGTATTTGGTAGGCCAAGCTTTGAAAAACTACAAACCTCAGATGTCCCATTTCCTGGTTGGATTTTTCTCAGGTTTTTGCGTGCCATATGAGTTCTGTTATATTCACAGACATCATTCAAACAGTTTTAGAAACTTCAAAGTGTTTTCTATCCAATACTACTAATAATATGCATATATTAGCATCTGGGACAGAGTAGGAGGCAGTTCACTCTGGGCACGCTATTCATCCAAAAGTGAAAATGCTGACCCCTATCCCAAAATGTTAATTGAACAAGCATGGGAAACAGTGTTAAAAACCTTTACAATGAACATCTGTGAAGTTATTTGGATTTTTACGAATTATCTTTGAAAGACAGGGTCCTGAGAAATGAATGTTTCTTTTTTTGCTGAGTTTATTTAATCAAATATTTTACACAACATTTAGATGTGAACTTGATACATAGAATACATACACTTTCAGAGTTACAGTTACTTTGTTATACCATCCTTAATGACATCACAAAATAATACAAAATATGACAATTATTCTTTAGATCCCCACCAACCATTCCAAGTAATGTTCCAATGTCTGCTCTTTTGATGTTAGAGTTTTTAGGTGGGCCACACTCGCTCTAGACAAAGGCATTCCTTTGGTGGATACTGAAAGGCAGAGAGGGAAAGTTCCCTCCTGCTTAAATATACGATCCGGTGTTAAGGTGTCAAGGCCGGCACAGCCCCCCTTACTCTCTTCTGTGGGAGGGGGTCTGGCTATCTTCAAACCATTCACCTAGCTGATGGGTCCTTTGATCCACAATCATGACAAAGACAATTCTAGGAACAACTGTCGTCATACTGACTTCTCATGTCTTATTGTCTTCCTCCATGAGAGGAGGAATGAATATAAGGCCAGCCAGTAATCTGGAACAGAGGATTCATATTTGACGTTGGGTATTCCAGGGAAACTGTTGAACAGTAAACAAAAATAATCTTCCAATTCAGAGACGGATTGAGCGAAGCTCCTCATGCGACAGCGGCCCCTACACAGCTGCAGACTGGAGCGCCTGCAGAGGAATCCAAGACAAAAGGCCATAAAATCGTCACTGCAAACCTCTTAAAAGTGTCAGCCCCTT
Source organism: Oncorhynchus nerka (assembly GCF_034236695.1). Taxonomy (NCBI): domain Eukaryota; kingdom Metazoa; phylum Chordata; class Actinopteri; order Salmoniformes; family Salmonidae; genus Oncorhynchus; species Oncorhynchus nerka. Next base: position 11,937,941 of record NC_088411.1, on the reverse strand, counting down.
TATTGCCACCACAAATTTTATGTTGACAGTGATGAAAGCAGTGCAGCGGATTGAGATTCCCCTTCCGTTCTGCGTCCCCCCCATGCCCCTTCTCTACAGCCTAGGCTGAGATCCCCACCCCCACCCCCTCTCCTCCTTTGAAAGGCCTCATCATGTCATCCAACACTCTCGAGTGTCTCTCCATTTCCACCCTCTGCATTCTAATACGCTCGCCTGCGGCTGCTGCTATACTGCTCGGCTGGGGACACGGCTACGCTGTAGATATACTGTAACTAGCCACCTCACAGCTCTCCACTTCTCCTGTTGTGACAGGAGAATCTGGTTGTGTTTTCTCTCCCTGTCTGCCTGCCACGGCACCCGGGGGGGTGTGTGTAGAAGCCCTGTCTCATTGGCTGGGACTGGGCACAATCGATACAGATGTCTTTAATCTACTATCACGCTTGATTACTTTTGTTTTGGCATCTAAATTAACAACCCTGTGGAGTGTCCACTGTTTTCTTCCCCCTCCTCGGAATAGTCATGCCAATGGGTAGCGCCTCTGAATATTAAACCGATTCTACCTGTTGCGTTTTAAGTCTTGCACACCATGACTCGGTCCCCTGTGGTTCTGTACATCTACAGTGGCAGTGTGTTACGTAGGGCATGACAATGTGTCATGGTACGAAAGCCTGGGTAAATAGTGTCATTCATTAGAAAGCAAACAATGTTAAGTATGTCCTTACACTATGTATGCTATTGTACAATCTTGATCTTAGGCATGCTGAAACAAAGAAAACATTATTGTTTAATGCATGCACACACGCACACGCACACACACACACACGTGAACATGTGAACAAACGGTGGCCATTTTTCTGACCATGCCCCTTGAGCTGCATCCCTAGCTCTCTCAGCGATGCAGCTTTGCCAGAGGGCCTCCTGTCTCCCAGTTGAGCTGAGATCAATGGGAGACTCAGAGACACTGTCAGGATGATGGAACTACAGAGGCCCAAGCGGCCGCACTTATCGCCTTTTGACAAACTCACTCACTAGCCCCCCTAATCCCCCAGAATTCACAGTGTGTGGGGAGAGTGGAGCGGGTGCCATGATCAGAGGTGCTGATGAACCCTTCTGAGGCTGAGCACCCGATGACATATTGGTTTAAAGGAAAAGGGAACTTGGAGCATCGTGCTTCACTTATTTCTTTGGTCGTCTTTTTTACAATGTGAGCTGGAATAACATACGGCATGTTCTGAGTCAATGGAATAGGCTAGATGACGCAGCCTACACTAGATGAAGGAAGAACATGAAAGGTTTTCCATTATATACGTTTCATGCATACAGTACAAGTTAAAAGTTTGGACATTCCAGAGTTTAATTTATTTTTACTATTTTCCACATTGTAGAATAATAGTGAAGACATCAAAACTATGAAATAACACTTAAGGAATAATGTAGTAACAAAAAAGTGTTAAACAAGAGAAATATATATATTTTATATTTGAGATTCTTCAAAGTAGCCACCCTTTGCCTTGACAGCTTTGCACACTCTTGGCATTCTCTCAACCAGCTTCATGAGATAGTCACCTGGAATGCATTTCAATTAACAAGGTTGTCTTGTTAAATGTTAATTTGTGGAATTTCTTTCCTTAATGTGTTTGAGCCAATCAGTTGTGTTGTGACAAGGTAGGGGTGGTATATCGAAGATAGCCCTATTTGGTAAAATACCAAGTCCATATTATGGCAAGAACATCTCAAATAAGCAAAGAGAAACGACAGTCTCACATTACTGTAGGACATAGTGGTCAATGTGGAAAATGTCAATACATTTGAGCGTTTCTTCATGTGCAGTCGCAAAAACCATCAAGCGCTATGATGAAACTGGCTCTCATGAGGACCGCCACAGGAAAGGAAGACCAGAGCAGTTACCTCTGCTGCAGAGGATAAGTTCATTAGAGTTAACTGCACCTCAGATTGCAGCCCAAATAAATTATTTACAGAGTTCAAGTAACAGACACATCTCAACAACCACTGTTCAGAGGAGACGACGTGAATCAGGCCTTCATGGTCGAATTGCTGCAAAGAAACCACTACTAAAAGGACACCAATAATAAGAAGAGACTTGCTTGGGCCAAGAAACATGAGCAATGGACATTATACGGGTGGAAATCTGTCCTTTGGTCTGAGTCGAAATTTGAGATTTTTGGTTCCAACCGCCGTGTCATTGTAAGATGCAGAGTAGGTGAACGGATTATCTCTGCATGTGCGGTTCTCACCGTGAAGCATGGAGGAGGGGGTGTGATGGTGTGGGGGTGCTTTGCTAGTGATACTGTCATTGATTTATTTAGAATTCAAGGCACACTTAACCAGCATGGCTACCACAGCATGGTGCAGCGATACGCCATCCGTCTGGTTTGCGCTTATTGGGACTGTCATTTGTTTTTCAACAGGACAATTACCCAACACACCTCCAGGCTGTGTAAGGGCTATTTGACCAAGAATGAGTGTGATGGAGTGCTGCAGCAGATGACCTGGTCTCCACAATCACCCAACCTCAACCCAATTGACTGATGGAAAAGCATTCCTCATGAAGCTGGTTGAGAGAATGCCAAGAGTGTGCAAAGCTGTCAAAGAATCTGAAATATAAAATATATTTTGATTTGTTTAACTTTTTTCATTACTACATGATTCCATATGTGTTATTTCATAGTTTTGATGCCTTCACTATAATTCCACAATGTAGAAAATTGTAAAAATAAAGAAAAATCCTGAGTAGGTGTGCCCAAACTTTTGACTGGTAGTGTACATTAACTTCTTATGGCTTGGGGGCAGTATTTCGACATCTTGATGAGATGCGTGCCCAAAGTAAACTGCCTGTTACTCAGGCCCAGAAGCTAGTATTGGATAGAAAACACCCTAAAGTTTCTAAAAGTGTTAAAATAATGTCTGTGAGTATAACATAACAGAACTGATTTGGCAGGTGAAACCCCAAGGACAATCCATCCAGGAACTATTTTTTTGAGGTCATTGGATTTTCAAATGTTTTTCTATGGGGAAGCCGAATTATTAGGACCCAGATTGCATTTCCTATGGCTTCCACTAAATGTCAACAGTCTATAGAAATTGTTCAATGTTTTTTTTTTAAATGAAGAAGTAGTAGTATTCTTTCACTCAGGTGGACGCTAGTCTTTTGGTGCGTGTGAATGAGAGGGCGCTCCATGTTGTTTTTCTCCGGTATTGGAAACAGTTTATTCTGTCTTAAATTGTATTGGTTAATTTACATTTTAGGGTACCTGAGGTTGGATTAGAAACGTTGTTTGAAATGTTTGGACCAGTTTACAGGTAATTTATTAGATCCTTTGTAGGCATGTTGGGCGGGTTGGAACCGGTCTATTTCTGAATCAAACGCACCAAATAAACAGACATTTTTGGGATCTAAAGAAGGACTTTATTTAACAAAATGACCATTCATTGTGTAACTGAGACCTTTGGGATTGCAAAAAGATTAAAATCTTCTAAGGTAAGCGATTTATTTTATCGCTATTTCTGACATTCGTGATGCATCTGATTGGTTGGAAAAATGTTTTTCATGCCTTTATAAGCAGGGCGCTGTCCTTAGATAATTGCATGGTATGCTTTAGCCGTAAAGTATTTTTGAAATCTGACAAAGTTTATCTTCAAGACAATGTATAACACTTCACTTGTAATTTTTATTAATGTTTATTATGACTATTTCTGTATTTTGAATTTGACGCTCTGCAATTTCACCGGATGTTGTCGAGGTAGGTCGGTAGCGGAAACGCCTGCGCCAGAAAGGTTAAAACAAAGAACACCAACACATTCAGTGTTAATTTATTTACAAATAGCAAAGGTGTTTCAGGCAGTATTTGAAGTATCTAAATATTGTGTAACCTACTGTCATGACATTGGCCTGTTGGGGGAGGTTTATGACCCCCATAAATACCCTCCCCCTGTTTCTCTCTCTCTACTCAATAGACTCTTGAAAATTCCTTTGTTAACATAGAGATTCCGTGAACATCAAAAGAAGGGAAACATCCTGAGAAATAGGCCGTTTACTTTGGGAATGTTATTTTTCCAAACATAAAAATAGTACCCGCTAGCTTCAAGAGGTTAACTATAATTAACTATAAACAATTAATGAACAGTCACCTGTGGAACGGTCGTTAAGACACTAACAGCTTACAGGCAATTAAGGTCACAGTTATGAAAACTTAAGACACGAAAGAGGCCTTTCTACTGACTCTGAAAAACACCGAAAGAAAGATGCCCATCTGCGTGAATGTGCCTTAGGCATGCTGCAGGGAGGCATGAAGACTGCAGATGTGGCCAGGGCAATATATTGCTACGTCCGTATTGTGAGACCTCTAAGAGAGCACTACAGGTTAGACAGGACGGACAGCTGATCATCCTCGCAGTGGCAGACCACGTGTAACAACACCTGCACAGGATTAGTACTTCCGAACATCACACCTGCGGGCCAGGTACAGGATGGCAACAACAACTGCCCGAGTTACACCAGGAACGCACAATCCCTCCATCAGTGCTTAGACTGTCTGCAACAGGCTGAGAGAGGGTGGACTGAGAGCTTGTAGGCCTGTTGTAAGTTTGGTGAAAATAAACGCATTTGACAGTGAGACGTTTCTTTTTTTTTGCTGAGTTTATGAGAATATTTTTGTGAAGATAGCAACAGGATTTTAGCCTTCTAAATGAGATAATTGTTTTTCATATAAACTTGTGCCCAGTCAGTAACCATGCCCAAGTGAGCCCAATCATTGTGTCGGTGTGATGGCACACGCTTTTTTTACCCGAGGATAAAAGTCTTGGTAACGAAATGTACATTAGACCAAGCAGACGGACAGTGTGAGCCGGACATTACAAATGGTTAAAGACTAGACCAGAGAGAGTGGAGCGGTGGCTACACGGCTGAAAATGGTGAGACCAGTACATTGCCGGGTTACTACTGGCGTGTAAAGTGGTCGGGAGCTGAACCCTTAATAATGAACCATTGAGACCAAAATACGTGAGACAGTGATCCACACGTTGAAATGGTTAGAAACTCTGAAGCTCTCAACCTCTACACAAGAAGATGAACTCACTAGAACTTATCATATCAGTCTGCAGCTGGTATGTAAGTAAAGTCTAGCGAATTAGGTGGGAAGAGGAATGTCCTCTCAGACAACCGTTGGTTCATCTGAAGTATCTATTCTAACGGACACTCCAAGACCAGCCGAGTCTCACACCGAAGTGGGATAGGACACTCAAACCCTTTTTGAGAAAGTGGAGAGACGACGATCAAGGACAGCTATGCGTAAATACACTGCTCAAAAAAATAAAGGGAACTAAAATAACACATCCTAGATCTGAATGAATTAAATATTCTTATTAAATACTATTTTCTTTACATAGTTGAATGTACTGACAACAAAATCACACAAAAATGATCAATGGAAATCAAATGTATCAACCCATGGAGGTCTGGATTTGGAGTCACACTCAAAATTAAAGTGGAAAACCACACTACAGGCTGATCCAACTTTGATGTAATGTCCTTAAAACAAGTCAAAATGAGGCTCAGTAGTGTGTGTGGCCTCCACGTGCCTGCATGACCTTCCTACAACGCCTGGGCATGCTCCTGATGAGGTGGCGGATAGTCTCCTGAGGGATCTCCTCCCAGACCTGGACTAAAGCATCCGCCAACTCCTGGACAGTCTGTTGGTGGATGGAGCGAGACATGATGTCCCAGATGTGCTCAATTGGATTCAGGTCTGGGGAACAGGCAGGCCAGTCCATAGCATCATTGCCTTCCTCTTGCAGGAACTGCTGACACACTCCAGCCACATGAGGTCTAGCATTGTCTTGCATTAGGAGGAACCCAGGGCCAACCGCACCAGCATATGGTCTCACAAGGGGTCTGAGGATCTCATCTCGGTACCTAATGGCAGTCAGGCTACCTCTGGCGAGCACATGGAGCACATGGCCCCCCAAAGAAATGTCACCCCACACCATGACTGACCCACCACCAAACCGGTCATGCTGGAGGATGTTGCAGGCAGCAGAACGTTCTCCACAGCTTCTCCAGACTCTGTCATGTCTGTCACATGTGCTCAGTGTGAAACTTCTTTCATCTGTGAAGAGCACAGGGCGCCAGTGGCGAATTTGCCAATCTTGGTGTTCACTGGCAAATGCCAAACGTCTTGCACGGTGTTGGGCTGTAAGCACAACCCCCACCTGTGGACGTCGGGCCCTCATACCACCCTCATGGAGTCTGTTTCTGATCGTTTGAGCAGATACATGCACATTTGTGGCCTGCTGGAGGTTATTTTGCAGGGCTCTGGCAGGGCTGCTCCTGCTCCTCCTTGCACAAAGGCAGAGGTAGCGGTCCTGCTGCTGGGTTGTTGCCCTCCTACGGCCTTCTCCACGTCTCCTGATGTACTGGCCTGTCTCCTGGTAGCGCCTCCATGCTCTGGACACTACGCTGAGAGACATATCAAACCTTCTTGCCACAGCTCGCATTGATGTTCCATCCTGGATGAGCTGCACTACCTGGGCCGCTTGTGTGGGTTGTAGACTCCATCTCATGTTACCACTAGAGTGAAAGCACCGCCAGCATTCAAAAGTGACCAAAACATCAGCCAGGAAGCATAGGAACTGAGAAGGTCTGTGGTCACCACCTGCAGAACCACTCCTTTATTGGGGGTGTCTTGCTAATTGCCTATAACTATTCCATTTGCACAACAGCATGTGAAATGTATTGTCAATCAGTGTTGCTTCCTAAGTGGACAGTTTGATTTCACAGAAGTGTGATTGACTTAGAGTTACATTGTGTTGTTTAAGTGTTCCCTTTATTTTTTTGAACAGTGTATATACGTTGCATTTATTATCCGAATTAGCGGTGTTGTTGATGCTAAGTATTCTAATTTTCCGTGAGCGTAGTTTCCAAACATAACAATGATAGTTTGAATCTCTGTCTCTCCCTTTCCCTCTCTTTCTGACCTCTCCCCTTTTTTTAACCAAGTAGTCATGCTGTTGTTAGTCCACTAGGGACCTGTTTCATTGTATAATGTTTCTAGTCAGTCATCTATATTGTGTGTGTGTTTAAGTATTCTGTGTTATTATTTGGTCAGTTAGTAAATAATTAAGACTATTTTTGTATTGCTGATTCATAAGTAAGGTTAGAGTTTTTGCGGTTTGAAGAGGTCTACGACGTTCATAAGGAGACTGATATGATGTAATGATTAATAAGTGACTGTTATTGATGTACGAGATATCTATATATCTTTAGAGTTTAATTCAGGAGATGGTAACTCGTTAAACAACTTTTCCCATGGTGCCACAAATTCCTAATGAGTTAATTGTTACATGATTCATTTAAATCGAGTAACAATTAAACATAGTTAGTTGATAAATTAAATAATAGTAATGTCACGCCCTGTGACTAGGGTGGGCATTCTAGTTTCTTTATTTCTATGTTTTCTGTTTCTATGTTTTGGCCGGTAGGGTTCTCAATCAGGGACAGCTGTCTATCGTTGTCTCTGATTGGGAATCATACTTAGGCAACCTGTTTTTCCACCTTAGTTGTGGGCAGTTGTCTTTGTTAGTGGCCTGTATAGCCCTAGTAAGCTTCACGTTCGTTTTTGTTGTTTTGTTGGCAACATTTAAAAATAAAGGAAAATGTACGCTCACCACGCTACTCCTTGGTCCGGTCATTTCCCTGATGACGTTCATGACAGAACTACCCACCACAAACGGACCAAGCGGCGTCTCCGGGAGGAGCAGCGTTTTCTGGAGGAATGAACATGGGAGGACATCCTGAATGGGAAAGGATCCTGGACGTGGGAGGAGATCATGGCGGGAAAGGATCGCCTGCCGTGGGAGCAGGTGGAAGCGGCAAGGAAGGCGGAGGCAACGAGGAGGCAACGATTCACAGCCCAGTGCGCTACATTCCAGCTCCCCGCATTGGACGGGCTAGTGGACATCCAGCCAGGACGGATGGTGCTTGCTCAGTGCGCCTGGCCTCCAGTGCGTCTCTTCAGCCCAGGATATCCTGCGCTGGCTCTGCGCACTGTGTCTCCGGTGCGTCTGCACAGCCCAGTGCTCCCTGTGCCAGTGCCCCGCATTTTCCCGGGCGAAGGTAACCATCCATCCAGGACGGGTTGTGCAGGCTCTACGCTCGAGACCTCCAGTGCGTCTCCACGGCCCAGTGTATCTGGTGCCTACTCCAAGAGCCAAGCCTCCAGTATGTCTCCCCAGCCTGGTGAGTCCTGTGCCTGCTCCCAGAACCAGGCCTCCTGTATGTCTCCCCAGCCTGGTAAGCCCTGTAGTAGCTCCATGCACCAGCTGACTATACGTCTCCTCACTCCAGTGATGATCAATGGCACGAAGCCTCCAGTATTGATCCGCGGTCCGGAACCTGCAGTGACGGTCTCCGGTCCGGAGCCTCCAACGACGGCCTCCGGTCCGGAGCCTCCAACGACGGCCTCCGGTCCGGAGCCTCCAACGACGGCCTCCGGTCCGGAGCCTCCAGCGACGGCCTCCGGTCCGGAGCCTCCAGCGACGTTCCCCGGTCCGAGGCTCCGGACCCGGTCCGGAGCCTCCAGCGACGGTCCCGGTCCGGAGCCTCCAGCGACGGTCCCCGGTCCGGGGCCTCCAGCGACGGTCCCCTGTCCGGGGCCTGTCAGCGAGGGTCCCCAGTCCGGGGCCTGCAACGAGGATCCCCAGTCCGGGGCCTGCAGTGAGGATCCCCAGTCCGGGGCCTGCGGCGAGGGTCCCCAGTCCAGAGGCGCCACCAAAGTGGGGAGAGCCAGAGGTGGAGCGGGGTCTGCATCCCGCACCGGAGCCGCCACCGAAGTAGATGCCCACCCGGACCATATAGAGTCCGGTACTGCGGCCGGAGTCCGCACCTTTGGGGGGGGGGGGGGGTACTGTCACGCCCTGGCCATAGAGAGGCTTTTATTCTCTATTTTGGTTAGGCCAGGGTGTGACTAGGGTGGGCATTCTAGTTTCTTTATTTCTATGTTTTCTGTGTTGTTTTTGCCGGTATGGTTCTCAATCAGGGACAGCTGTCTATCATTGGAAATCATACTTAGGCAGTCTGTTTTTCCACCTTAGTTGTCTTTGTTTAGTGGCCTGTATAGCCCTAGTAAGCTTCACGTTCGTTTTTGTTGGCAACATTTAAAAATAAAGGAAAATGTACGCACACTACGCTGCACCTTGGTCCGGTCAGTTCCCTGATGACGTTCGTGACAAGTCATCAGATTCCAACTGTACAATTCCATAGAAAATCCTGCAATATTAAAGTACACAATAGTATTTACCCCAGGAGTGATTTAAACACCAGTGTCTCTCCTTAATCAGCAGCATCGTTTACTTTGTGACGCAAAAGGCTAATCTGCTGTCATGCATAAGGCTAATCTGCTGTTTTCTCTCTCTCAGTTAACCTATAATGGGATTTCTGTATTAAATCCATTGACTCTGAACTACTTTCTTTCTGAGAAAGAAACACAGCAGACACAGTCAGTGTTAAGCATAATTTGTGTGGTAATAAATAAGCTGTAGCCCCTTCTCTGTAGCCCTAAAGCTGGGCTCTTCCTACACTCCCTCTACTAATCCTATGCTGGTTGATGAGTGCAGAAGTGATTCACAGCTGTTGATCTCCCACTAATTATATTTTAGTGTCATGTTGGAACCCAGCTTATGATCAAAAGGAAGAGAAGGAAGAATCAGGGTGGAAAGCTAATAGGAAGACAAGTTGTCCTGGCGGCAGAGGTATGTTCTACTGTTTGTTCCGAATCGCAGGTCGTAATGGTAAAGAATATGAGTCATTGATATGACATAGGGTGTGTGTGTGTGTGTGCAATAATTGCCGGTTTCAGAGAAAGGGAATCAAAAGGGGAAATGGCAGCAGTTGCTACTGAATAACCTTTTTCATCAGACATTTTTTTCGTGTCCAGCAAGGCCTCTTGCTGGACATAAAAGGACAATAAGCCAGTGCTAATCAGGATCTAATGAGACAGAATAGGTAGCCTAATGAATCTGGCTACAACAGGAGAGGGGAAAGTCGCCAAATCTCTGGTTCTAGGGGGGGTCTCTCTAACTCACATCACCAGAGGAGATGTTTGGAATGGGATGGGCACAGAGCCAAAGTAAGGGCTATCACCCCACTGAATGTGTATCATTACACACTCCCTGATTGTGTTATGATGAAAGTACTAACACAATGCCATAAGCCCCAAGTCAAGACAAGGGTTGTGGGAAGATATGTTAATTGTCTGGAGAGAGATTTTATTAGATCAATTGCTCAATCCATCCAATTAAAGCAATAGGCATAATTAATAATGAGTCAGCATTTTATGTTTTGGGAACAAATCTGCATACGATTATTGATAAATGGGTCACCTCGTCAACATCAGGAAGGAGTTTAAACAACATCACGTGAAAAATATTTTTGGCCACACTGAAGAGTGGACATTTTCAGTCCAACATTTACCAAGCTGATATGATGTGAGACAGCTCTAAGACTTGATATAGCTCAGATATGACCGTTAATGTTGTTGGTGTCCAGACATGAGGGTTGTGCACACATCCTGTCTGCAACACTGTGACATACCATAGATCTGTCATAAACATGGTCTTCCTGTTTTGGTAATGTGACAAATGCTAAATTATTTCTCATATGTCTCCCCAGCGCTCTAGCCTAGCCCCATCCATGACGTTGGAATTCTTCAGTGCAATCAAGACACTCATGAGTGGCTGTCTGCGACTGTGTGTGTGTTTTGGAATATAGAAACATATTGGAACAGTGCAGAGACAGGGCACATAGCTTCAGGTTTACTATAAACAGTTTTCCTCAACTGTGACTTTAATCAGATGTATTTCCTATTTAGTTTGTATGGTTTGTATGTAATCAGACGGGTTAATATGTGTTTGTAGAGAGGAGATCATGCTGCTTGAATGAGAGCAGTGTTGCCCAGCACTGGGGCCTCATGTGCTTCCTACATTGAAGATGTCCCAACAACGCCATTCTGATTCTGTATATCACACAGCTTTAACTATCCTTTTGATCTGGCTAATGATGCCAAAAAGATTGGCTTGCTTTGAGTGCAGAAACATGGGAACTAAATTCCTATTTGACTCAGCCATGCCTACTTGTCCATCCATCCATCCTCATCTCCTACTCCTTCTAATGCAACTTGCCCTGATGCTCCTCCACCTTTTTCCCCTGCCCCACTACAAAGTTTCTCCCTGCAGGTGGTCACTGAGTCAGAGGTGCAATAAGAGCTCCTTAAACTTGACCCCCCAAAAAAACATCTTAGTCAGATGGTTTAGACCCTTCTTTAAGGTTGCTGCCCCTATCATTGCCAAGCCTATCTCTGACCTTTTTAACCTGTCTCTCCTTTTTGGGGAGGTTCCCATTGCTTGGAAGGCAGCCACGGTTTGTCCTTTATTTAAAGGGGGAGAACAAGCTGATCCTAACGGTTATAGGCCTATTTCTATTTTGCCCTGTTTATCCAAAGTGTTGGAAAAACTTTTCAATAATCACCCGTCTATATTATTCTCTCTGGTATGCAATCTGGTTTCCGCTCAGTTTATGGAAGTGTCACTACAACCTTAAAGGTTCTCAATGATGTCACCATTGCCCTTGATTCTAAGCAATGTTGTGCTGCTATTTTTATTGACTAGGCCCCACGCTCTTCTCAATTTACCTCAAAAACATAGCTCAGGCAGTAGGAAGCTCTTTCATTCATTTATATGCAGATGACACAGTCTTATACTCAGCTGGCCCCTCCATGGATTTTGTGTTAAACGCTCTACAACAAAGCTCTCTTAGTGTCCAACAAGCTGTCTCTGCCCTTAACCTATTTCTGAACACATCCAAAACAAAGGTATTGTGGTTTGGTAAGAATAATGCCTCTCTCCCCACAGGTCTGATTACTACCTCTGAGGGTTTAGAGCTTGAGGTTGTCACCTCATACAAGTAATTGGGAGTATGGCTAGATGGTACACTGTCCTTTGCTCAGCACATATCAAAGCTGCAGGCTAAAGTCAAATCTCTTCAACTGCCAAACTAACCCTGATTCAGATTACCATCCTACCCATGCTAGATTACGGCAGGGAAGGGTGCCCTCAAGTGGCTAAATGTTCTTTACCATTCGGCCATCAAATTTGCTACCAATGCTCCTAATATGACACATCACTGCAATCTGTACTCTTCTGTCAACTGTATCTCTGTATAAACGTCGCAAGGCCCACTGGTTGATGCTTATTTATAAAAACCCTCTTAAGCCTCACTCCCCCATATCTGAGATATCTAATGCAGCCCTCATCCTCCACATACAACACCCACTCTGCCAGTCACATTCTGTTAAAGGTCCCCAAAGCACACACATCCCTGGTCTCTCGTCTTTTCAGTTCACTGCAGCTAGTGATTGGAACGAGCTGCATCAAACACTCAAACTGGACAGTTTTATCTCAATCTCTTCATTCAAAGACTCAATCATGGACACTCTTACTGACAGTTGTGGCTGCTTTGTGTAATGTATTGTTGTCTCTACTTTATTGTTCTTTGTGCTGTTGTCTGTGCCCAATAATGTTTATACCATGGTTTGTGCTGCTACCATGTTGTACTGTTGCCATGTTGTGTTGCTACCATGTTGTTGTCATGTTGTGTTGCTACCATGCTGGGCCATGCTATATTGTTGTCTTAGGTCTCTCTTTATGTAGTGTTGTGTTGTCTATTTTGTCGTGATGTGTGTTTTGTCCTAGCTTTTTATTTTATTTTAGTCCCAGCCCCCTGTCCCCGCAGAAGGCATTTTGCCTTTTGGTATGCCGTCGTTGTAAATAAGAATTTGTTCTTAACTGAATTGCCTAGCTAAATAAAAGTTAAATAAAATAAAAAAATAAAAAATACACATTCACACCAAGCAAAGAACAGCAACAACAAGAGTGGCAACATAGGTTCATCATGTCCATGTACTGAAGGATAGCACACAAAAAAAATCATTCTCACTGGTGATAGTGCTTTGGCTAACTTGACTTTGATTTAAAACTCCACAGAGGAGTCAATTTGGGAAATAGTTTTTTCCCAATGAAGTCATTACTATTACTATCATTACTATCATTACTATTTTGTTTCGCTTGAGATGGTTTGTTTAATTGAAAGACTGACAATGCAAGCAGCATTCTCTTTCTGTTCTTTCTTTCCCCTATCTATTTCTCTCTCTCTCAAGCTGCATGTCTTCAAAGGTACTACTTGATCAGCAATGAGTGCGGGATCATTTTATCCCAGTTTAGCCATGGGTTTGAGCACCAAATTGTACACCCTGCTCCCTGCCCTACCCAACCCGACCTCCACACAGAACATACCCACACAGATTAAGACCACTTCAGGTTCCCACTGATTAACTCTTCACCTAAACCCCAGTCAAGGGACTATCTAATTAATGTGGATGAGAAGTCTGGGTGGAACAGCAACACACCAATCAGGCTTGATTCTGTGGAATCGTACTTTAAAGCCAGGTTCCTACAACATTCACCATCTGTACTTTGTCTATTTCAGCACCACAGCCAGCACCCATCAGCCCAGGGATTTCTCTCCTGTTGCATCGACTGTCATCACTTTCCCACACTTAACTGGATTAGGTCAGAGGTCGGCTCAGGTTAGAAAATGGTAGGCAATTCACTGTATGCTACATTAAGGTAATTTAGTTTATCATACAACGGTGAGAAAATACTATTTTAGAAAAAAAGAGAATGTGGTGAGAATGATTTTCATGTGAAGGCCAGAGGAACTTTCTGCTTTCTTTCCCATGGTATGAATTTTTTACAACACAAGAATTTCCTCCCAAGGGCAAATATATACTTTATTAACATAACAGTCACATACGGTATAGGTAGAAAACACCCATTCGCTATGGTTTCCACCCATACCTATCTGTTCTGTTTAGTAATGCATAAAAAAAAGCTCACTCTCAAAAGCTCACTCTCAGAAATGAATGCTCAGGGAAGCTGACTAAAGCAGGAACACCATGTGTGTACGATTTCAGAAAGAACAGAATACACTTGCAGACATGTATCTATTCATCTTCTACAGATACTGTACATACTTCAAATCAGCTTCATAAATAATGCTCAAAAGAGGAAAGCCAGCAGTTGACAAGACTTCAGAGTAATGTTTATGCAAAGCTCTTGCTGAAAAAGCACAGAAAATAGTTTTCAGTGCGGTTGACAAATGGTTGACAACTTCTTAATTAGATATGCACAGTGTTTTCATTTCAGTTTCTGCAAGGAATTGCCTCATCAGGGTAATTCTGTGAATTGTGTGGTCCAATGTATGGGTAACAATGAAGTACCTTACAGTGATTGTGGTCCATTAAAATGGTCAAAAATAAACAAAGATAACTTCTTTCTCAAGCAAGAACTTTGCTACGACTGTCTGGGAGTGGCCTGTGTGGGGAAGGGAAAAAAATATTTGCTGTTATTGGCATAGACCGAGAGCATTTTGACTCAGAAAGTGATCTTGACTCAAAAAAGTTTGGTGAGCACTGGCATAGAGGTTTGGAACTCTCTTTCTTATTGGTCTATTAAACAGGTTGAAATTTCAGTCAGTTGTTTCCAAACAGTTCTTACACTAAAAGGGCATTATTATCATTTTCACAATTTCACAATATTATTCCAACCTCATAGTGTGGAAATATATATAAAACACAGGAAAACCACATTAACTGCATGGGGTCTTTAATGTTTTCTCCCCCATTATCTGAAAAATGAGACCTAGGAAAGAATTCCGTTTTTGAAAGACAATGCATTTATGAGGCTAATACCACAGCTCATGAATTAGAGTAAGTGATCGTATTTGGTCTTTGTCATATTTTCAATTAGTGGAAGGCACAGCGAAAAACTAATTATGTTTTGTGATTGACAATAAAAGTAGCAGTGGCTTTAAATGAATTATAAATTCAATCCAACTGCAGTTGCTATGTCCTTCACTTTCTTCATGATTGCTGAACTTTTTGAGGTGTAACACTGTAGTTGTGTGCGCCAGGCATCATTTCAGATTGGTTTTGGTTGAATGAGTGTCCAGTATTGTGCTTAAGCCAAACGAATGATCACAACTTACCAAGAGAGGGAAAACCCTTGCTTATACAGCTTTTCTCCACACTGTTCCAAAAGTTGTTGTTTTTTGTAATAAAAAAAAGTCATACATTTTTTGCTTCAGGATGTGAAATCTTAACCTCTGTATGTGAGCGGTATTGGTGCTGGATATGGCGAAACAGAGAATGTAGGAATGTGTTTAAATGTCCGCAGCAGAGAGTATCAAAGGGAGAGCTGGATGGGAGGATGGTTTGATGAGCCTGAGTACAAGCTTTTGAATAGTGGTAATGCTATTGAAATTGGCACAGAAAGCCTTGATAAAAGAATGTGTGCTGGGAGCAATCTAGCAAAACAGTGTCTGAAAAAAATGGAATCTCATTTTATTTGTCACTTGTGCCGAATACAACAATGCTTTAGGAAGTTAAGTAAAAAATAGAAGGTAAAATAAACAAATAATTAAACAGCAGCAGTAAAATAACAAGCAAGGCCATATACAGGGGGTACCAGTACAGAGTCAATGTGGAGGCTATATACAGGGGGTACCGGTACAGAGTCAATGTGGAGGCTATATACAGGGGGTACCAGTACAGAGTCAATGTGGAGGCTATATACAGGGGGTACCAGTACAGAGTCAATGTGGAGGCTATATACAGGGGGTACCGGTACAGAGTCAATGTGGAGGCTATATACAGGGGGGGTACTAAGTCAATGTGGAGGCTATATACAGGGGGTACCGGTACAGAGTCAATGTGGAGGCTATATACAGGGGGTACCAGTACAGAGTCAATGTGGAGGCTATATACAGGGGGTACCGGTACAGAGTCAATGTGGAGGCTATATACAGGGGGTACCGGTACAGAGTCAATGTGGAGGCTATATACAGGGGGTACCGGTACAGAGTCAATGTGGAGGCTATATACAGGGGGTACCGGTACAGAGTCAATGTGGAGGCTATATACAGGGGGTACCGGTACAGAGTCAATGTGGAGGCTATACACAGGGGGTACCAGTACAGAGTCAATGTGGAGGCTATATACAGGGGTACCGGTACAGAGTCAATGTGGAGGCTATATACAGGGGGTACCGGTACAGAGTCAATGTGGAGGCTATATACAGGGGGTACCAGTACCGGTACAGAGTCAGAGTCAATGTGGAGGCTATATACAGGGGGTACCAGTACAGAGTCAATGTGGAGGCTATATACAGGGGGTACCAGTACAGAGTCAATGTGGAGGCTATATACAGGGGGGCCAGGGGGTACAGAGTCAATGTGGAGGCTATATACAGGGGGTACCTGGTACAGAGTCAATGTGGAGGCTATATACAGGGGGTACCGGTACAGAGTCAATGTGGAGGCTATATACAGGGGGTACCGGTACAGAGTCAATGTGGAGGCTATATACAGGGGGTAGTCAATGTGGAGGCCGGTACAGAGTCAATGTGGAGGCTATATACAGGGGGTACCAGTACAGAGTCAATGTGGAGGCTATATACAGGGGGTACCGGTACAGAGTCAATGTGGAGGCTATATACATGTGGGGCTATATACAGGGGGTACCGGTACAGAGTCAATGTGGAGGCTATATACAGGGGGTACCGGTACAGAGTCCAGTACAGAGTCAATGTGGAGGCTATATACAGGGGGTACCGGTACAGAGTCAATGTGGAGGCTATATACAGGGGTACCAATGTGGGTACAGAGTACAGAGTCAATGTGGAGGCTATATACAGAGTCAATGTGGTACCGGTACAGAGTCAATGTGGAGGCTATATACAGGGGGTACCGGTACAGAGTCAATGTGGAGGCTATATACAGAGTCAATGTGGAGGCTATATACAGGGGGTACCGGTACAGAGTCAATGTACAGGGGGAGGCTATATACAGGGGGTACCGGTACAGAGTACAGAGTCAATGTGGAGGCTATATACAGGGGGTACAGAGTCAATGTGGAGGCTATATACAGGGGGTACAGAGTCAATGTGGAGGCTATATACAGGGGTACCGGTACAGAGTCAATGTGGAGGCTATATACAGGGGGTACCGGTACAGAGTCAATGTGGAGGCTATATACAGGGGTACCGGTACAGAGTCAATGTGGAGGCTATATACAGGGGGTACCGGTACAGAGTCAATGTGGAGGCTATATACAGGGGGTACCGGTACAGAGTCAATGTGGAGGCTATATACAGGGGGTACCGGTACAGAGTCAATGTGGAGGCTATATACAGGGGGTACCGGTACAGAGTCAATGTGGAGGCTATATACAGGGGGTACCGGTACAGAGTCAATGTGGAGACTATATACAGGGGGTACCGGTACAGAGTCAATGTGGAGGCTATATACACAGAGTCAATGTGGAGGCTATATACAGGGGGTACCGGTACAGAGTCAATGTGGAGGCTATATACAGGGGGTACCGGTACAGAGTCAATGTGGAGGCTATATACAGGGGGTACCGGTACAGAGTCAATGTGCGTTAGTTGAGGCAGTTGAGATATTATGTACATGTAGGTATGGTTAAAGTGACTATACAAAGATTATAAACAGAGAGTAGCAGCAGTGTAAAAGAGGGGTCTGAGTAGCCCTTTGATTAGCTGTTCATGAGTCTTATGGCTTGGGGGTAGAAGCTTTTGGACCTCGACTTGGCACTCCGGCACCGCATGCTGTACGGTAGCAGAGAAAACAGTCTATAACCTGGGTGGCTGGAATCTTTGAACATTTTTAAGGCCTTCCTCCGACACCGCCTGATATAGAGGTCCTGGTTGGCAGGAAGCTTGGCCCCAGTGATGTACTGGGCCGTACGCACTACCCTCTGTAGTGCCTTGCAGTCAGAGGCTAAGCAGTTGCCATACCAGGAGCCTAAATGTTAACTTTTTTCACTGGCATTGATATAATGTTACTATTTTGAGAAAAAACCTTAACCCCAAAAATGTAAAACACAGATGAGGTCCAGCCAGGTCTCGGGGACAAACTGTCACCGCGAGGGGTACCTGATGCTGACCCTAGCTGTCTCCCCAGGTTTACAAGGTAACAAGAGCAGCGTGACAGTGGTGCATATCTCCAACGCATCTTCTTGGCCCTGTCCCTCTGGAGCGCTGCATGGCCCCTGGAGGCCCCTGGGTGTTAGTGGCTAGCCTCCCTGTCTGTCTGGCTCGATTAAATCCTGCACCTAATGTGCAGAGACTACACTTCTCAGATGACACTGTGCATTGAGGGGATAGATGGCAATTACACAGGGCAACCTGCCTGATCAGGGTCTGATCATTCTCTTATCCCTCCACACAGTTCATCACGAATCTGTCAGAAAGACTGCAGTGGAAAAAACAGACGGCATTAAAGTGGAATAACTGTCTGGAATTTGAATCAGTGTGGTTTAATCTTATTAAGAGAGAAGGAAAGAGGCCATTCAAATCATGCTTTTGAGCAACTGTAGGTGTACAGTTTTCTGTACACCTACATGCTTGCTGAATTGGCTGCGAGGGTCACACATCAACGTGTCAAGTAGAACATTGAGTGTTTGAGTTCACCAAGGTTACTAAAGCTCTCATTTTTTACATGCTAAAGGTCGGTTCCTTTCTCCCTCAATGAGCACAAACAATCCATATTACGTTAGGTTTCTCCATTTCAGCTTGAGTGTTCAGCCGTCAGTAACCATACAGAGCTGGTGAAGCTCATATCCATTCCAATCAGGTCTGAGTAGCTAACTGGATTGACAAATCCACTATTGCAGGTTTTTTACCTAGGTTTTTTCCTCTCTCTATCTCTCTCTTCCTATGAGGCATACAGAACTCCAATGTAATCTAAACAGACATACATAAGATGCCTTGAGTGGTAGTCCTCTCTCTTCTTTGAAACAAGATAAAACCCCAATTCTACCGTTCAAGATGTACCAAAAAGCATGTAAACACTACAACATTGAAAATGAAACGATAACTAAAAAACTGCAACGCATAAAGCTGATGTGTTGCTTGACACTTGCAGTTTGTATTGTCCAGTGACGGACATGGGAAGCACTTTAGCTGTGCTGTATATTGCTTTAGAAGGCTAGTCAATGTCATTGTGGAAGCAGGCATCTCAAAGAATGCAGACTATGTCCAAGTTGTATAGGTCATTAGATAGATAGATAGATATATATATATATATCTGAGAGAGAGAGAGAGAGAGAGAGAGACAGAGAGAGAGAGAGACAGAGAGAGAGAGAGAGAGAGAGACAGAGAGAGAGAGAGAGAGACAGAGAGAGAGAGAGAGAGAGAGAGAGAGAGAGAGAGAGAGAGAGACAGAGAGACAGAGAGAGACAGAGACAGAGAGAGAGACAGACAGAGAGAGAGAGAGAGAGAGAGAGAGACAGAGAGAGAGAGAGAGAGAGACAGAGAGAGACAGAGACAGAGAGAGAGAGAGAGAGAGAGAGACAGAGAGAGAGAGAGACCAGCATCATGCCAGTGCACAGAAGACAGCAGCTGCTGTGGCGTGTTGAGGGATTGTCACAGTTGTGACTTCCTTGGATGTAAAATTATATCATGAGTGCAGCGAGTCCAGTGGTGTCTCTTTTTGCCTTGTCTCTCCTCGCCATGGGACACGAACAATCGATCAAAACAACTTGTGTTTAGAAATGGATAACTAAAAATAGGAGTCATGGATCATTCTGAGGTAAATTCAGTATGTAAGAACGTCTGTCTCGCCATCTGCGGCAACTTCATGCCATTTACTGTGAAAGCAAGCTGCGATGTGTCCCTTCTCCTGGAAACAAAAAGGTATCTGATGCTGCTAATTTTGAATCCACAATATTTATAGAACAAACAAGACAAAGACGAAAGTGTTTCAGACTGAAATATTTGCACAAAGAACCATAATATGGCAAGAAAAAGAGCAAAGCAATTATTTATGCATTTATGTTTCATCAGCTATAATCGATGTATCACCAAACAATACCGTAAACAAATGATTAACGTAGAAACATTCACTGGCCAAGTGAAATACAAACTTCAAATCACCTGTAGATCTATGTCATGTACAGACGGTTTAAAAATGAATAGCTCATACAGGAACAATTCTAAACAGCCTAATAAGTGGCACACATTTTCCTGCTTAAATGGCATTATAGATCTGAGCCCGTTTGCAAAGGCTTTATGACTCCTGAAATGGTAATATCTCTCTGTCCACCTACCCTGCAGAGTTTATGAACCGAATGTTGACCTGCTGCCAAAAAAGCTTAAGAGTAGCTAGCTCTTCATTGATCTGGGAGGCTGAAGTTTGATTTACGCTACACTCACAACACGTCCTGTGGTTCCAGGAGCATTCAGAACCAGGTTTTCCTCCCCTTGCCCTTTTCCTTCTCCTTTTTTTCAAACATCATTAGCGGCAGTAGATCTTGCTTTTCATTTGCAGTGCAATGACCTTTTCTGTTGTGTTCCCTGCTCGTTCAGTACATTAGAAAGGTGGTCAACGTGACACGGCCTGTGATAGGACCAGGGTACACTCAATTCTCTTTATCGTCCAATGGGGTCTAATGAGTTTCCAATATCTGAGTTGTTGGACAACTTTTAACAACCTAGAAATATCTATGAGTGCAGTGACTGACTCGATCCTAGAGGACAGAATGGAGGGAAAAAATGTCTATATTACAATTTTGTATGGATTACAGAACTTGTGTATTGTATCTTTATGATGTGGACAATTTCAGAACACACTTCTACAAGATGTCGCCATCTTGGACACGATGCGGGTGGTGAAAGACATATTAGCATGTAGCGCTTCTTCTCCTAGGACGAAGTGCTCACTTACTCTCTGTCTGTCAGCCTTCCCATTCCTGAGGACTGTTTGGCTCACTCCTGATGCCTACCTCCGTTCGGTGCCAAATCATGTTTATAGGACACACTGAAAAGCAGTCAAAGTGACAACCTGATTATGCAGAGCGAGTTGGAAAGCTAATAGAGAGACCTCCGACAAAACATCCCCCGAGAGGCATCATGCAAATACCTGGTGTTGCCAGCGAGGTTTAGACAGACACCCTGATCCCCCACAATGAATATGTCTCGCTCTGTTCAATTTCATTTCTTAACGTGTCACCATTCCTGAATGTCAACAATTATTATTGGAGTAAGTATTCCTGAGGTGGTTGGGCTGGTGCCATAAGCAATGGCGAGATGGAGAGATCTCAGCTTCATCCTTCTGTTTGATCTGCATCAGACACAAATCTCTAAGGTCATTTCACAGGATTTTGAGTTCAATTCCGATAAACAGTGAACGCACTGCTTCAGACACACAGACGCGGCTTCTGTATTCGTCCAGGATTATCGTTGTCATGAAAAACATTTTGTCCTTGTGCCTTTCTCTGTCCATTCAAGCTTGCACTATGCAGTCACATCACCGCCAGGGACAGACTTTACAATTTCGTTGCAGCCATGACTACCAAATCGTAATCGTAGATTGATTTATGCAAGTTGCCGAAGCCCACCCGGTTACAGAACCGTGTAGGGCAGAGCTACTTCATCTGAGGTGGGCTAATTGTACAGCTTTACTTTAGTCTTTATTGCATTTTCTCTGAACTTTAACTACTGTTTATCAAAACTTCCAGAATTGAGTCTCTCCTGTAATCATGACAGCGTTGGAGTTAACTAGAACAGATGGTGATGGGAGGCGAGCAGGGAGCCTCTAACTCAGTCTCCTGACGCCAGTGACATTTAACAAAGGCTCTAAGCGTTACTTCAGGGTTATTTTGCTGAAGTTTATGGGTGTGAGAATTGTTATTTTTCTGTATTTTCAATATATTCACCATAGGTTGAATAATTTATGTTCCTGGAGAAAATTTAGACTAATATATATTTTTATTATAAACTGTCTGGTTCGATCCCAGAATGCTGATTGGCTGACAGCTGTGGTATATCAGACCGTATACCACGGGTATGACAAAAGTTATTTTTACTTCTCAAATTACGTTGGTAAGCAGCTTATAATAGCAATAAGGCACCTTGGGTGTTTGTGCCATTATGGTGTTGCGTCGTGCTTCAGGATATTCCTTAGCCGTTGTATATTAGCCATATCCCCCCGAGCCTTATTGCTTAAATATAACCAACATTATCTGTGCCAGAGTTTGGTGTTGTTTTCTACCCAGCCAACTCTGGACCACATATGACCCACTGCGACAGGGGTTGGAATACCTGCTTTGCATCTTTCTCCCCTACTGTCTGTGTCCCACTTACCTCACCAACTGTCTGAGTGTACCAATGAGCAGTCACTGGAAGCAGGTCCCTTGATCATGAATGTGATTAGGGTACCCTTGTGTTTTTATCCCTGCACACTTAAAAATCTCTGCTTGTGAAGTTACAAATATTTGTACGTTCTTAAAATAGGCCTCATTAATTGTACTTTCTCTCAAATGTAAACGGCTGGCACATCAACAAAAAAAAAAACGTAGAAAATTGTATTTTGACATCTCTACCAAGGCATGTCCTCTGGCGTCAACGACTGTTCATCGCTTGGTTCTTATTTCCTGAAAGGTAAGGAAAGTGTTTTTCTGGTGTCATGTAATATGGTGCGTTCGTGTAAAACTGACTGGTTTGATTGTTTTATTAGAAATGACCCCATCTGAAAGCATGTATTGGTTAAACATGCACATCAAATGTGCTAATATAGTTATTACGCATTTATCACACAGTTAAATACCCAATTAAATGGGAAATGTTGTTATTACCAAGCCTGTGTGACAAGCCTGCTATTATAGTTTATATTGTTGCCTGATACAGTGCAGGAAGTCTGTCCAATAACGCAAATTCAAACCAGGCAGCTCAACTCCCTGCGACTGCATTACGTCACTGGATTTGGGCATTGACTGCAACACTACCCCTTTCAAGAAACAGAAGCCCTGTTGACAAGTAAGGTATTACCCCTGAATAGCAGGTTAATATTTTTTGTCATGAATCTTGTTCTGGAGGCAGCTCTGCAGAGTGGTCACTAGCTGGCACAGCCACAAAGTAATACAATCTGATTTTAAACCTAACCTTATCCACACTGCTAACCCTAATGCCTAACCCTAGCCTTAAATTAAGACAAAAAAAATGCCCATTTTTGTTTTCATTAATTTTTACAATATAGACAATTTTGACTTTGCAGCTGACCCATCTAGCGGAAATCCACCTCCGAGCGATGGCTTCATCAGTGATAGCCATTTTTTTTCCGCTTTAAAATCTAGATGTAACTTACCATTAGATGAAAATGCTAACTATTAAGGAACATTTATTAATGACAGATAAAAACAGGTACAGCATGTACCTTTGACCTCAGAGAAAGCCAGGAACAATAAGTCTGACTCTCCCAACTAGCATTTGAAATCTGATTTTGACCATTGACATTCGCTGCTATCAACAAAGGCCATGATCATCCAAAGACGAACTGCTCAACAAAGTGGCAAATGGTTATTAAAGGAAGTGGCTTGGCAGTTATCATAAGGATTGGTGTTACGAATCCCTTTTGGCCCGACAGTCTAGGGGGGATGGTAATGAGACCCGTAACATAACTCATGCAAATTATAATTGTGACAAAGTAAAAGTGAGAACGAAATAATCACGACAACTGAAATCTACCATCAAACTCTAGGTTTATTTGTAAACACACGGTAATGGGGGGGGGGGGGGGAAGCAGGAAAAGGGGCTGAGCTGGACCCAAGGAAAGAAACAATAAGTATTCAAAAACACCCCTAAACTAGACTAGCCTACTTAACAGCTAACTAACTAACTAACCAAAAATACAGTGGGTGGTCCGCCCAGTTCTAACTAGTGTATTTAACAAAGTCTACCTACGGGTAGTGTATGCCCATGGGCGACTTGTCTTGGTTTCCCCTTTTCCCACCAGCAATCAAACAAACACCATAACCAAAAACAATACTCACAGGTGATGACAAAGTGCTATGGAGGTGCTCAAACAAAAGAGAGGTCAATACACAAAGAGAGAGTGAAACACAGAGACCTACAGACATGGCATTTACAGAGAGATTGCGCTCTAGAGCAAACAACTGACAGGGTTTTTAAACCCTGTCAGGAGGTGTGTCTTCTGATTGATGATTGATTGGTAACTGATTGGGGAGTGATGATTTCACCTGTGAGGGGAGAAGGAGAGAAAAGAAACTCACACAGACACAGGATACCTGTATCTGTAACAATTGGGATAATACACATTGGATTCAGCCCAGAGAGAGCGAATGTACATTGTGAAATATCTCTCCCGAAAGGACAAATTCAGTTTCTTATAAAAGCACCATACAAGCAGTCTCACAGCCTCAGTTGAGTCATTTGGTTTAGTTTAGAAACTATCATTGTAATCAAAGGTAATCACTGATGTCCACCAGTACATCATGTGGAAAGACAGGAAGTCTTAAAATATGAATCCTATTTTCCTCCAAACATGTGCAGCCTACAGTGGGGTGGTTATAGGAACAAAGGCATGTTGAAATGGTGCCGTCAAATAAGGGATTGTTTGGTTGGCACTCTGAACAGCGTGTAACCACGGCTTACTTTACTTGCCATTAAATGTGACTAAATGGGATCACTGATCATTTCTGTCTTGCTGAGCTATTTCAAAACCAAACCACATCTTGATGATGAAATGCACTTTTCTGTCAATAACGTACTGTAGTCTATCATCCTTTGTAAGAATATTTTATGGTATGTTAATCCACAAAATGGTGGGGTTTCTGATGGTCTGTAACGGCTTTCTTCCTGGGAAGGAGAGGCAGACCAAAACACAGCGTGGTTAGGGTTAAACATCTTTAATAAAGACGAATCCCGAGAAACACTACAAATATACAAAAACAATAAATGTGAAAACCGAAACAGTCCTGTGTGGTGAAACAGACACAGAAATAACCACCCACAAAACCCAACACAACACAGGCTACCTAACTATGGTTCCCAATCAGAGACAATGACTAACACCTGCCTTTGATTGAAAACCATATCAGGCCAAACATAGAAATATACAAACTAGACATACAACATAGAATGCCCACCCAGCTCACGTCCTGACCAACACTAAAACAAGGAAAACACACAAGAACTATGGTCAGAACGTGACATGGTCCAAGTGAGTGATGTGTTGTTGGCTCAAATACAATACTCCAACCCAAGAGGGAGTTGAGGAGTTTATACATTAGCTACTATAATGACTTACAGTACAGTCACATAGGTATTTATTGTGTTATGGAAGTAAATGAACTAGACAGGATTACCTTGGTACAGAATTGAATTTGGAATTGAAAACAAAGTTTAAAATGAGGGAGTAAATGTAATTGTCTGAACAGCATTGGAGGAAAACCGATAGAGCAGGTTACTTTGGGATGAAGGAAATGAGAAAAGAGGTGCTGAAGGGCACTGGTCAGAATGAGGCTACCAGAGGATAGATTGCTTGATGAACAAGATTATGCCTGTTTACAGCTGAAATAAAATAAGTAGCAGCAGCAGCAACCCTGAGCTTTTACCTTAGAGAACGCCATCCCACTCTTACTTTGATAGAAATTACTCAGAATGTGCGAAGTGACTCTCATTGTTGACAAAGCCTTGATCTCCCAGTGGTTAGTCAAAGTGAGGAGCATGTAGCTATCATGCCTTTTTATATTGTACTTTCACAAGTTCTGTTTCAAAATGTTTATCACTATTTGCCCAGAATTTGTTTCTCATAGGTAAAAGGTCTCTGCAGACAGAGATCGGAGAAGCTTGCAGATAAAAGGAAGTATTTCTTACCGGTAGAGATGGAACTCTGCTGACAATCCCCTGTCTGCCTCTGGGCTCCCCAGCTCCGGGCCATGCACTCCTGTCGGATGTGTGTCTGATAATGCAGAGAAGATGGGAGAAGAAGAGTTCCTCTCTACACCACTTTTCACTCCTGTTCATGACGAACACCTTGCTCTCTGTGTATATAATGTGTCTCGAGGTAGATGAAGAAAAAAAGAATGACTCGATTGTCTCGATTCAAACATTTAAACTCGGAAGAAGTTTGTCTGAGGGGGATCTACGTTATGGTATAAGTTGTTTAACACATATTATTCAGAAATATCTATTTTTATTATGATAGGACAATATATGGGTTCCATTAAAGCAGTTTGTTATTGTACACTCTTAGAAGATAAGGTGCCTGGAAGTACCTTTAGGGGTTCTAAAAATGTTGATATGGTTTTTAAAATGTTAACTTTTTCATAAAGTCATAGAATGTTTGGGAATGACATACACTAAGGCATTTGTGTTTTTGTTTTTTTAGCAATAAAGAGTGGGAAAACGATTGTGCGCTTGGACAATTAATAGACACTGCAGTATATAAAACCCAATAAAACCTGTATCTACACAGATTGGTGCGCCATAGCCAATCAGAGCTACAGTAGGTCTATATGCAAATAAGCCATTTGCCACACGGACCTGTCATTATTCACTTTGAACTGGACTGTGTTTACAGGAAGTAGCAACAGCGCAACATTAGATCATTAGAACACATTCGCCAAATGCCACAAAATACACCTGAATGGATTTTTGCAAATATGTAAATTCCACAGGAGTCCTCTAATATTTGGGAACTTCACAGTCCTATTGATCAAACAACCATGGCAAGAAGTAGGCTCTCTCCCTCAGTTGCCTATACACATCAACAACAACAAGATCCACAACAAATGCTAGCCAGAGTGAGATGAGCTATAATCAACGAGGCAACACTACATGTAGATAAACCCTCTTAAACTGTTTCATCTAGTTGGCCGTCAAAATTGCACTGATAAATTATGGGGAATATAGTAGCCTGCTAGTCCTTCTGTAGCTTGCCTGTCAACACATGCTTGTCCCAACTCACATTTTGACAACTGAATGGAAACTTGCCTGCCAACACATGCTTGTCCCAACTCACGTTTTGACAAATGAATGGAAACTTGCCTGCCAACACATGCTTGTCCCAACTCACGTCTTGACAAATGAATGGAAACTCGCCTGCCTGCCTTCCAAATACATTTGATTGACAGCTAAGAGATATGCTAACTGTGGATAAGAGTAGTTCAAGTTCAGCATAGCTAGCGAACTAGCAAAGCGATCCACATTTCTTCCAGCTAACCAAATGACACCTGCATCTCTAGCTGTAGCTACTGAAAAACTATATAAGGGGGAAAAGTCTGTCACTCACCCACTCCTCCAATGACATGACATCCTCCCAGCAGCTAGCTAGCTAGCGGAAGTTATGCTCCGTGTTTTTAGCTTACTAAATAAATAGCTAGCTACATAAATAGATACGCTTGCCCAGGGGTGTCAAACTCAATCAGCGCAGAGGCTGTATGGAAAAAATACAAGGAATTTGCAGGCCATTTCATAGCCTATATGTTTTGTGCAACTGTGAGCCAAACTGGCCATTGTTTTATTTAAAAAAAGATGTCCCTTTATAATGTCCACTTCTGTACATAGGATGCTGTATATCATTTTAACATATTAAAACAAAATAAGAGGTAAATACTATTTGTCCAGCCTTTGCTGCTAGGCTTGCAGATGTAGTATTTAATAACTTCCAAATAACAAAAACGTAGCTATAAGTTGTTGTAACATTTAAAGTTAAAACATTTTTTCCCCTTTTTTTTACATTGCATGGATCACCCTCAACATGTCTTGTAGTTGAGTAGCCAGCCTAGGCTACAGATCCAATTTTGCTGTAATAGGCCTACATGTTTCTCCTTTACATGGTGTTTTATTGCAGATTTTGTTTTTTGGTTATTCATTGTTGTGCTTTAAAAACCAAAACCAGACTGCAACATTTTAGTAGCCTAGCTAGGACTGTGGCATGTGTCTGCACACTCTCCCTCCTGTAAACGGGACAAATTAAAGCTGTTCAATTGAAGTTGAATTCACCGATGCGAGCACATCAGGCTGTAATTTCATAAAGGGGATAAATCAACTGTTGACTCGTTTGTGTGTCCTATTCGGCCCACAGGCCTTGTGTTTGACACGTACGCTAGCCTATTAGCCGCCTTATGACTGACTTGTGATCATTGATAGGGCTGGTACCGTGACCATATTACCGCCACACTGGTCAAGACACATGACGACAGTCAAATTTCACGGTAATTAGGTATCTCCAAGCTCTGATGCTGCTGATGATCATTAGTAGGCTACCAAATTTGCTAACTGCCTGGTACTCTCTAATAACTCTGACATCAATGCAAAAATGATCGAAAATTTAATCAAACATTTCATGAGCTCACGTTGCTCAACATTTCTATAGGCTATGCAATCGCGGGAGAAAACAGAGTGATGGCCTCTATTTAAAAGGGGAGGATCCCATCAGCGTTCTATAGGCTAGGTCTACTATATTTATTGATCAACTTTCCTAATATTACACATTGCTTCTCTTTACAACAGGAGCATATCTACCTGATTGGCATGAAAATGAACTACGGGAAAAGCGTCCTCCTTTCGCTATTTAAGTGCACAGATGACATGTATTTTTCCCCTGCCTGTTTAAAGACAGGTGCATGATAATAGCCCATTCTAAATCAGAACAAATTTCACACATATATTATTTAGGGGTTCCTTGAGTCACCACTAATTCCAAGAGTTTAAGTCCACATTTGCATTCCTACCAGCAACCAGTAAACTGTTGTAGCAATTTAGACTTTTCATGTTGGAGCAGAGATCTTGATAGCCACAGAAATGTCACTCTCTTTTCCTCTGGCTAAAGGGATCCATTTTTTTCTTCCCCGACCCTGTTTCCGCTGAGTCTAACTTCCTGCTATCGCCCAGACACCACGCATGTCTCCATTTTTCAGTCCCCTAGCAGATTAAGTTATACAAGCCGAGCGGCCTCATGGTGACACCCTGTTCTGTGGGAGCCCACCTCTGCCTCTAAGATAAATGTGTTATCGCCGACCGCATGACCCATGACAAATGCAACCCAGCTGAAATAGAGCAGTTACTTGCTGACCTGTCAAGTGAGGGTGAGAATGTCACCATGTGCTAGGTCCCTCCTTAGTCTTCTAATTTCCAGTTATTTGCCCCTTGTTATTTTAGAAACTGGAATATTTAGTCCGTTTTGAAATAATAGCACTTTGATAAATGGGCTAATGCTTCGTTCATATGTTGGCAAGTACGAGTTGGGTGCATTCACATGCTTTGAAGTGGGAAATACCATCAAACATGGAGATCATTAGAAAGCTTGGGATTGTTTGACATTTTTTATCTCCATAAGAAGTATATCTAGAGCTGCTTTCCCTTTCTGAATCGAAAAGAAGATGAAATTAACCATCTGGCTACACAACAGTTTTACCTATCAAGTCTGGTTTAATGTCACCTCTTACAGCTTCCCCCCTAATTTTTTTCAATTTCCGCCTGAAGACATACCCAAATCTAACTGCCTGTAGCTCAGGCCCAGAACCAAGGATATGCATATTCTTGGTTTAATTTGAAAGAAAACACTCTGAAGTTTGTGTAAATGTGAATTGAATGTAGGAGAATATAACACAATAGATCTGGTTTAGATAATACAATGAAAAAAACATATGTTTTTTATTTTTATTGTTGTATCATCATCTTTAAAACGAACAAGACAAAACAAACATTCAGATAGGATGATGGGGACAATTTCAGTGAAAAACATAAGAGGGCAACAGTATTTATGCAAAGTTTCAGAATGATAACTTCCAAAATGAGTGTGTTACATGACATTTATCATGAAGTCACCCAGGTGTCCCACACAAGTAGTCCAAATGTACCCAAGTGGCCAAATTGGTGAAGTTATACATTTTGAATGGAATAACTATATACAAAATAACAAAATGGTATTCTAACACACACACCAAAAAATTGAGAAAAAACATGAAATTCAATATTTGGAAGACCCTCAGTCCTCTACACAATATTGTGCCAAGTGCCATAGCAGTCTCTTTCTGCTGTAAAGCAGAGGGTCACCAAGCATGTGGTGCAGGTGATGGGGGACTTCATTTAGCAAAGAACACAGCGACGCCTCCATGCTGTGCCCTTTTGGCCCTAAGGCACATCCATGCCTGCAAAAACACATTTGGGCAGATGAATACCACTTGTGGCAGGAGCCTAAGGGACAGAGGTAGAGGGGCCAGAACGTGGTGCAATGGTGCTGTAGCCAGCAAGCTCCTTGATGAGCAGCTCTCTGAAGGCTAGCTGTGAGATGGGGGGCTTTCCACAGCTCTTAGCTATTTCCTTGTGTAGGATGAATGCATTCACCACAGCAATGTCGATGAAATGATAGAAGAAGGTCTTGTACCATTTCATCGTCTTATGGAGAACATTGTAATAGCCTATCAGCGCATCTGACAGGTCCACACCTCCCATGCTCTTGTTGTGGTCCTTCATTGCAGTTGGAATGGGGACATTTTTTGCGGTCCATGCCCCAGTAGCGCTGAGACAACAGGTGTCCGTCTGGATGAACCAGCTTCAGTGGGGGATGGACACCTTGGCACTGGGGGCTCCCATTTGGAGTCAGTGTCACTGTGAAAGAAAATGTCCAGTTGTCCAATGTCCAGAATAGTTTCACATATGAGCCCTGTATCAACAGGTATAATAAACAGATATATGTAGAGTACAGGGAACATAAGGTTGAATATATTATTATAGACCTGCTAGATCTACTGTCTCTATTATATTATGACAGACCAGCTGTATCTACTGTCTCCATTTCACTTTGGCCATTGTTGTGGGCCTGCCCTCCCCTCAACAGCCTCAAATAGGCTGTTTCATGTGGGGGTGGGATGGGGTGGAGCGGCAGACACACACATCTCGGCCATGCTCCCTATAATCCACAATATGTATATATACACACACAAACATAGGCTATGGGTCATACACATACATACAAACATACCCCCACCCACAATGTATAGCCAACGTGTACTTTACACATTTCATTACATTTTTATATATTGCTACTAAAATAAAATAAAAATCACAAATATTATTTTATATTATTAATTTCAAACAACGGTATTAGCATGAGAAGAACTTACCAGTCCAAAACAATGTCCTCTCTGTTCAAAAAATATTCCTCCATTTGGGAATCAAAGCTATGCTAGCTAAATGAATCGTCCTCCAACAATCTCTGTCTCACTTTCCCGATCAATTTCTTCTAAAATTGTGTGTACATCTGTATATCTAGACTTAGATTTAGCTTTCCCTGACTTAGTCGCCATACTAATTTATATATAAACAGCTGAAGATGCGCTTTACCAAATAGTGATGTGTGTAAAATGCCCGGCTCCTTCCAGTAGGAATCTTCAATGGCGAATGACCCTCTTTACGCCGGAGTTTACTACATGGGTTGGTCTTCCAACACATAACCATTACATATTGCCGTTTACCTCAGCTCATTGGCTATCGACCAAGCTAGATTTCAAGACGATCAGTGGTCATTGGGTTAAAATACAGTCAATCAACGAAACATCGGTCATATCATTGGTGCACAATGATGTCAATACGTCCCGCGAAATGTCCCATCACGTTTGGTTGTGTTACAAACAACCAGTGGATTGCAATGAAACCAAACATGACTGGAAAAGTCACGTTTAGTGTGTGTATTTACATTGAATGTGTCATCAAAAATTGAATGAGACGGAATTCATGATTACAAGCGGTTCACAAAATGTTTCGTGTTAGGCTATAAAAATGGATTTTATCAAACAAAATACCATTCATTGTGTAACAATGAGCATTGGGATGGCAAACAGAGGAAGATCGTCAAAGGTAAACGTTTTATTTTATTGCAATTTGTGATTTTGTTACGCCTGTGCTGGTTGAAATAAAAACATTTGGGGGGCTCTGTCCTCAGATAATCGCATCGTATTCTTTCGCAGTAAATCCTTTTTTAAATCTGACAACGCAGTTGGATTAGCAATATTATAGGCTTTCGAAACATGTGAGACACTTGTATTTTCATGAATGTTTAATATGACTATTTATGTAGCGATCACCGTATGATGTCGATCTTAATCCCGCTAACGGGTTCGGTGCGCAGAGAGGTTATTAATGTCACGTGCACAAGTACCAACTAGCTCTCAGAGTCCAGTCAGAATTAGACGTTCATCCATGTTTCTCAAACTTCATATTTTGAAGTTGTTCCAAATGTAAAATGTTGAAGTGTTTAAGGTTAAGTTTAGGCATTAACTCCAAGTTAAGTTTAAAAATGAACGCCGAAATCTTAGGGTTAGGGATTAACTCCGAATTGTTAAGGTAAGAGTTAAGGTTTAGTATAGGCATAAAACAAAAATAGCAACAACAAAAAATTATATCGCTGAATTCAAACTTGCTACATATGGAATCAGAGGCAGATGCTTTAGCCCGTTCCCGGTCTACTCCCACAATGCCCGAGCAAAACTGAAACCTACTTGAAGGTAACAGCGCTTACTGTTGCCCCTATTGGCTGATTTCCACGTCCTCTCCCGACATCCTCAGACATGCAAACCCAACAATGTGGTAATCAATATCAATGTAGTACTAAAAATAGCATAAGGTAGAACAGTGCAAAAATTTTAAACAAAACATAAGGGTCAACTCATTCAGTCTAGCCATTTTATTTGCTATTTAGCAGTCTTATGGCTTGGGGAAAGAAGCTTTTCAGGAGCCTGTTGGTGTCAGACTTGATGCACCAGTACTGCTTACCACGCGGAAGCAGAGAGAACAGTCTATGGCTTTGGTGAATGGAATCTTTAATGATTTTCCTGGCATTCCTTTCACACTGCCTGATATAGAGGTCCTGGATGGCAGGGAGGTCAGTCCCTGGGATATACTGGGCTCTCCACACCACCCTCTCTAGCCCCACAAGAATGAGGGTGGTGCTGTTGCCATACCAAGCAGTGATGCAGCCAGTCAAGATGCTTGAAGCTCTCAACCTGCTGCACTGCAATTAAAAATTGTGTCTCAGCTGTTAATTAACCTAAATGCGTGTCACCATGCAAAAAAACGTATATTTTTGTTGACATCAGAGAAGTGCAAGTGGGAAACTCAGAGCACAGGGATGATATACGAGTTTCCCACTAGTAATTGCAAGATGGAGTGGCATTCAAGTGGATTCTTCCCCGTCGCATGCTACTATATATGAATTTACGAGATGTCATGAATTTTTACGCAGTATAAAGGTCAGAGGTTCTCTCAACAGACATTCAGCTGTGAGAATGATTCTTCTCCATGGTGTGAGGAAATCAGGTTATCCCGAGGCTGCTTAATTTTAGCAGTGCATGGACTGATTTCCATTTAGGTTTTTCCAAAACCAGAACTGTTCTATTAGTATAGATTTTAGAGAAGGAGAAAAACACATTCTCAAAGAGAGAATAATGTTCTCCAATGGTTTATAGTCGTTTAACTTTTTTTGTATCAGAATTGTTCAGGTGGATCACCAGTAACAAAGACTCAATCATTCACTATTTTCTCCTTAGATAGTGTAGCGATGTGAATTTTTAACGTTGAACAGTAGCTAGGTTTCCATCCAATTGGCAACAGATTTTCATGCAAATATTCTAAAATATTCAAAAAACAAGATGCGGATTTTCCCACCAAAGACGTGTTTCCATCAAATTGAGTTGTTACAGATAAAAGGCGTGGTGACGTAGCGCACATGAAATACATTTTGCGGTTACATTCCTATGGATCTTGTAAAAAAATACAAGTTAAATGGGTTTCCATCGCATTTTCAACTCTACTGATGTTTTTCAAAAATGTTGTGTCATATAGCAAGTGTGCACACTCTGGTAACGGCAGCCAATCATCGATGATCATGTCAGCAGATAATAAGACCCTCAATATTTGTTGGAAAGGAGCATCAAGCTCATCACCTTAAACTTTCGCCACCCTGTGAAGTTCATCATCATTTACTTCATCTGACACATCATCGCGTGACTCCAAGTTCACTTTGGCATGATGGTTATTATATAAATATTTGCCAATAAAAGCGTTTCCACCTACATTTTTCGCATGATTAATTTTACCGACACAAAAAGATCACACATTGTCTAGTATATTTTGTTTTGCCTGCATTTGGAAAGTTTACCGTTGAACATTATGTTGAATTGACTTCAACCAACTTTAAGTTTACTCCCCAAAGACTTTCTCTACCTCCAAGACGATAAGCTGTTAAAAGGCTCTTCACACCTAGATGCAATACCAAGCACAAGAACACAAACTCAAGAACAAAGGCCTTTCATCTTCCCCTTTGTTCTCCTCCAGTGCCAATATCAACAACCATTTAAAAAAGTATATATTTAACCAGGCAAGTCAGTTAAGAACACATTCTTATTTACAATGATGGTCTACCCTGGGAAAACCCAAACAACACTTGGCCAATTGTGCACTGTCCTATGGGACTCCCAATCACAGATAGTTGTGATACAGCCTGGAATTGAACCAGGGTCTGAAATGACACCTCTAGCACTGAGATGCAGTGCCTTAGACCGCTGCGCCACTCAGGAGCCCCAGAGCCAAGATCAACAACCATTTTTCTCAAAGACTGAGTATAATGTCCTATAATATTCAGATAGCTCAAGGTCTTTTCTTATCTTTCATTCTATCACCTACCTTTTTCCATGATCATTCTCATTATGCTTTGTTAATATTTTGGTTAGTGAAATGTAATGTTGATGGTTAACGCACTGAGACATTAGGGTTCTTCAAGGGTATTTTGGTAAGGGTGAGGGTTCTTTGTGGAACCATAAATACTCAATGTTTCTTTGCAATTCACAAAAGGGTTCTTTGATCTTTTAGTGATAATGAAAGTGTATGGGTGGTGGCTCATTGAAATGTTTTGGGGCCTGGTTTGCGCACAGCTCTTTTTGTGCAACCGCGAGTGAGAGTGTCATTCCAGTTGATCTAATGTGTTGTGTTATTCTATGTAGCTATGGCCAATGATTGTGTCTTGTGAAGGACTCATGTACTGTACAGTATGGCTTTGTGTCAGCTGAGAATAGTTGACTATGCCAGTAGTTCTTAATTCTCTTCTCAGGGACCTGCAGCTGTTCCAGACCTGGCACACGTTTTAACACAATTGGAATTTTGCAATATAATATGACTAACTATAATAAGAAACCCTTTATGGTTCTTCAAAAGGATCTACAAAGAACCGTGGTGATGGAGAAAGGTTCTAAAAACAATACAAAATAAAAAAGGGTTCTATATAACCCCCAAAAAGGGTTGTAACTAGTGATGGGGCACCGAGGCTTTCTGAACCCTTTGGGGTTCACCAAATTGTGCCGAAAGCGGTTAAATATGCAGAGCTTTTAACACAGTGCACATTAGGAATGCATGTTTTATGTTTATATACGTAGGTGTGAGCGTTGGTAAACAAAATGTTGCTAGAATATGAACATCCCACATCCTATTTACTCTTTTTGCTTCCAGGTTCACCATTTTTTCAAAAACTGTGCCCCCTTGGAATTGTTTTGCAGAGGGTGGCGCTCTCATGCTGCGTTCAAAACAACTGGGAACTCTGAAAAAATAAGGTCAAATCAGGACATCAGTGGTTTTCAGGTCGTAAAATCGGAACTCTAGACGAGTACCCGAGTTCCTGAGTTGGAATACCTTGTGAGATGACAGTTCAAAGCGTATTTTCCCAGTCGGAGCTAGTTTTTTTCCCTGAGTTCCCAGTTGTCTTGAACGCACTCAAGGCTGAGATTTCCCAATTCCGAGTTTCCAGTTGTTTTGAACGCGGCAGAAGTCATGCTGGATTGACAGCATGGCCAATGTATTAAAACATTTTCTAGCCCATGTTGTTATCCTTTAAAGCTTGGAAAAGAGACCCTTAAACCCAGACTTGGAACACACTCCAACGAATAACAGGCAGGGGAAGCAAAATAGTGATTGCTTTGCGACTCTTGCAGTTAGCCATTGATTCCTTCCAAACCACTCATTGTTGAATTTGGGATTTTCCAACTTGTGTAATGTTCATGTCCAATGGCTGATGAGCACTGATACATTTGATCTATTATTTATTTTCATATGACAAGGATTGAAAAATATTTTCCTGTAGATTGTCAACGTGAATCATGATGAAAACTGCTTGTCTAGCTTGCTAGCTAAGATTGTTAAAGTATGATGTTGGCATGATCAGTCCAATCAAAGCTACAGTAGATATAACGAGATTTGACCCACAGGAGGCCACTGAGGGGAGAACGGCTCATAATAATGGCTGGAATGGAATAAATGGAATGGCATCAAACATCTGGAAACTGTGTGATGTATTTGATATAATTCCACTCCTTCTGCTCCAGTCATTACCACGATCCCGTCAACCTCCTGTGGATTGGACCTAAATTTATCTGGGGGCTTGAACTGCCTAGCTCTCCCTGTAGATTCGGAGACGATGTAGTGTCCCCATGAGTGACAGAACACTGACCCAATCACGGCACAACTAGAGAAGATGACCAACCCCTACGCTCTGTATTTTCGTTGGCTGCCCCTCCACCACAGAAAGCACAAGGCTGAGCTGAAATACCTGCATTTTGGAGCTGCCTTACTCAAGAAAGAGACCATGCTTGCATTAACTCGATGATTATAATTTTTTGCATTGTTTGCAAACATATAAGTGACAAGAATTAATTCCGAAATAACATACAAAGTATGCTCTGCCCCACCTGCCCTTAATGACAGGTTGCCACCGATGGCACCATACAGGTTCCATCTAGAACCTTATGAGCATGGCTCTTTATAGAGCCTTCAAAAAAGGTTCTATATAGCACCAACAAGGTGTGGTTACGAGCCTATGGTTTGGAGCCGAAGAACCCTTAATTGTCACTAAACAGAACCATTTGTTTTTAGTGTGTAGAGGAATTGTGTTGTCTTCTATTCTGGAAGAAGTGAGCTCCAATCACTAAAACATTTATTATTCGTACCTTCAGATAAACAAATTATTACTATTGTTATCATTTTAGTCTTAGAGAGTCAGGTCTTCTTAGAAGACAAATGTTGTCCAATAACGGACTGCTGCCCTGCTTTCATATTTTTATAGCAATAACTGTTTACACTCCCTTACAATAGAAACCAATGAAGATGTTTCCTGATGTTTAATGCTAAATTGTAATTACTTCGACTTCTTGGCCTATTTAGTGCCGACCTCCCTACTCTTCTACATTGGCACACACTGTGCATAGATCTTTCAATATTGTGTTATTGATTGTACATTTATGTGTAACTCTGTGTTGTTGTTTTTGTCGCACTGCTTTGCTTTATCTTGGCCAGATCACAGTTGTAAATGAGAACTTGTTCTCAATTGGCCTACCTGGTGAAATAAAGGTGAAATAAAATGGTAAAAAATAAAACATTTCAAGCCTCTCCTCATACAGGGCTTAGGTCAGGTATTGGCACACAATTCTTATTCTGAAAACAGGAAGCATCTATCCGTGAAGGGAGTCTTCTACCTGGTTGGTAGTATTAATGGGTTTTTGGCATAAGGTCTGGGTCAGCTATTGCATTTTTTTAACATACTTCGAACTTTGGGGCTTTAGGGAGCCTGTCAGAGTGATTTGCTAGCTAGCCGTGCCAGAACAGGGAGATATGTCTCGTCCAGCCACACCATAATGGGAGGGAGGCATCCTGCTGTTTCATTGAGCAGGGAGGACTGGATCGTGAGATTGGAGATTACTCCTCAAATGGAGGCTCCCTTGAAGGAGAGTAATACCTAGCTCACATGCACACCCCTTGCACAGACTTCACATTTTTCTGCCTTAAAATGACATCTCAAAAGGGAATAATGCGATGTTTTCCCTACTGATCTACACCACCTACTCCACAATTTCAAAGTGAATGAATCATTATCGAATGTTTTAACCCCCTCCCTCAACTTGCAACAGATCATTTGTGTCTATCTTTCCACATCTACCTACACGTACACACCAACACAATGTCTATTTCACGTAACATTACGTAACATTATCCATTCCAGTCTTTTCAAAATACAGTATAATCACAGTACTGCCTTTTATCCTAAGGAAATGATGTCCCTGCAATCCAAGTTCCAAGAGAACTACGAAGAGAGATCTAACAATAGCCCATCACTGGGTTCTAGAAAGTTCATCCACTGGTCACCATTTAGAAATCATCCTTGTGGATGATGATGCCCAAACACCAGCTGCATCCACCCACCTTAGACCATGAATCACAGGGTCATTCCTAAATGAAGTGCAGCACTAATCCTAACGAGTTTAGATTGTTTGATCTCCATAAGAAAGAGGCTGACTTCAGGGGAGACGGATTATATTTTCAATATGCGTGTTTTCACTGGTTTGCTTCTCACTGGGAATCCCGATTTTGGAAATGTAAAGCCTGTTAATTGCGGAAATAACAGATGAACGAGTAGGAATTCTTCCCTGTGATCCTCTGAGGAAATTGGGGAACAATTATGTCTGGAATACCCTCTTGGTAGTACTTTATAATAACCCCATGTGGATTAGTAAATAGTTTATTCATCATTTATGAATCATTACTCCCACATGTGTAAATGTTAGTAGCCTAGCTATTCACACATTTATAAACAACGTTTAAGGTATGTTTTATAATGATTCATAAGATAATTCTTGAGATGTTTAATATAGGTCCTTATAAACAATTTACTACTCGTTAGTTAAGTATTTTTGCTTGGCCTCATCTCAAGTGTGTGCTATTTATACTTTAAAAAATGTTTTTCGTGGCCAGTGTAATTTCTCACAAAAAGATTGACATGCTATTGGATGTCTTCCTGATGCTGATGCTCCTGACCTGATGCTCCATAAGGCCTCAAAATAGCGCCTCAAACATATGAATGGAAAAACAATAAGCACAAAATATAGAGGATATTTAATCAAATATATTCCAAAATAGTCACACTGTTGTAATAGTGTCATGTGTAACTTCAGACATTCTATGCTTAGTAAAATAATGTTTTTAGTCCGAAAAAAGCTAACATAAGCTTTTCTTGGCAGTTTAATCCAGAATTTAAATCTTGTGTCAAGTGGTCAGCTGTGTGATTAAGTCCATGGGTGTTAGAAATCGAGAGTTCGGGTTTGCGAAGTCTCCACCCTCGCAAAAAGGAAACTCTCAGCCAAAGATCCAAAAACACGTCTTACATTTTTGTGGTTAATAAATCCAATGTGAAATGTGATAGCTATAGTATCCCTAACTAGCATTGAAAAAATGAATCCAATCTTCTCTAATAAAAAATATCTCTCCCTATCTTCTGAATCACACTTGTAAGTAGACCACAGCTATGCTTCGGAGGGGCAGTTAGCCTACACACAGACACACTGGCAAAGATTTCCAGCTGGCAGGCAGACGCTGGAAGAAGTTTCAGCTTGACAGAGGGAGGGGATTGCAAAGGCGCTTTGTTGCGTTTTTTGTGGGACTGGAAAATAATACCCAGAACACAAAATAATGATATTAACCGGTTCCCATGATTTTAAACTAACGGTTATGTTCCGGAACAGTATAGATCACTTTTGTTCCCGGTTCTGATTCTGTGCTTTGAAGATTTTCGCTGTTCTCCGGTTTTCGGTTCTGTTCCCTGAACCGGTTCCAACTGCTGCTCAAAACATTTATAAAGTATTTATAAAGTATTTATAAAGTATAAATAGTCCACACTTTAGATGAGGATATGCAAAAATACTTAACTAATGATTAGTAAATGGTTTATAAGGACCTATATTACACATCTTATGGCTGCAGGTAGCCCAGTGGTTAGAGTGTGGGCCAGTAACCAAAACGAATCCCAGAGCTGACAAGGTAAAAATATGTCTTTCTGGCCCTGAGCAAGGCAGCTAACCCACTGTTCCCCGGGCGCCAAAGACGTGGATGTCGATTAAGGCAGCCCCCTGCACCTCTCTGATTCAGAGGGGTTGGGTTAAATGTGGAAGACACATTTCAGTGGAAGTCATTCAGTTGTACAACTGACTAGGTGTCCCCCCCCTTTGCCTTAATGATGAATTAAATGATGAACAAACTATTTACTAATCCATTATTATATAAAAGCTTTATTATGTGGATTTACTATAAAGTGCTACCAGTCTCGTAAAAACAATCATCTGCGCTGAGATTGGATTTAATGAGTGATGGAATTAAAGGAAGTTACAATGGTTATGCTCATCTTTTG
Source organism: Oncorhynchus nerka (assembly GCF_034236695.1). NCBI lineage: Eukaryota > Metazoa > Chordata > Actinopteri > Salmoniformes > Salmonidae > Oncorhynchus > Oncorhynchus nerka. The sequence goes on along the minus strand of NC_088411.1, from coordinate 11,897,773 downwards.
ATGACGAAAAACAATGCTGTGAAGTTCATGTGCCATTCTAGTTCCTGTCCCTCTAAGGTTTCTAGCAGATTCTCCTGACTTTTCAGTACAACACCAAATCATAGCTGTACTGTATTGAAACTAGCCAAAACATTGACACATTTGTGTTATAATAGTTGGCCTGCACTGTGTGAAGATGGTGATGTGCTTTGAAGTGAAAAAGGATCCTTCAATACAGTTAAAGTTGTCATGATCATATCCAGAGATATGTTTTATGATGAGCACATTTTGAAGTATGAGATACAGATATATGTATACTGAACAAAAATGTAAATGCAACAGGCAACAATTTCAAAGAGTTTACTGAGTTGTACTTCATATAAGGACTGTGGAATATGGGGGGGGGGGCTGGAGAAAGAATGTCCATAGGGGGAGCGGCAAGTCAGGTAAGTGAGAGTTATGGGTGGGTTAGTAATTATTTAGAAGATGCCATATGGCTGCTTTAATGATTCAAGCAGCATGTTGTAAATTAATGGATATATAATTTGTACAAAACAAAAGGCTCTCAGGACAGCTGAACCAGTCCTGCATTCATCAATGGGATCTACGAGGAGGAGAGAGCATACCTGCATGGGCGATGCTGGGTAATCATGAAGACAAATCTCGTCTGAGCCATGTTTAGGATAGATAGTATTAATCTCAACCAAATCTTCTAATACAACTCATTTGACTTGTGTCTGGTGACTTGTGGGGAGTCTTTTCTAAACGGGTAACTTTTAGGGAGTCTTTTTCTGAACTGGAAACTTGTAGGGACTTTTTTCCTAAACTGGTAACTTGTGAGGAGTCTTTCTAAACTGGTGACTTTTGGGAAGTTTTTTTTCCTAAACTAGTAACTTGTAGGGAGTCTTTTTCTAAAATGGTGTGTTGTGAGGAGTCTTTTTCCAAAGTTGTGTGTTGCGGGGAGTCTTTCTCTCAGTTGTTGACTTGTATGCTACAAGCAAGGAATATTTGTCTCTCCCCTCTGAGGCCTGCACAGAAACAAGATAAATTGGAGGAAAGTCACATTTGTAGATGTATGTCCCCCAAAAATATAATAACTGTAACTGATAGTGACTTCTCTCCTTTCTATTGAAAGCTTGTGAAGTGAGAAGCTGTATCTAACTCACATTGTGTCTGTGGAAAAGAGATTAGGACGGCCTCATTTGTCAACTTTATCTCATATCTTCAGTCCCCAGGGGAGTTAGAGCACCGGGAGTTCTTTGAACAAAAAAAACATTAGTCATACATTTCAAAATGTGGATTTCACTGACATCAAGCACAGATCAAAAGTATAATACACAATGTTAAGGCATTTGTGCTATTGGATAGACTGTATTGGTAAAAGTTCCCGTTTAAATATACTCTGATATCTTTGCTAATCACACAATGAGATATGGTGCAGGCCAGGCAGCAGGCTGTTAGCCAGCCTGCCAGCTTAGGGGAGTCTGCCACTTGCACAGTCAACTCATCTTTCCCCATTGAGACCGTGTCTGTGCCTCGATTTAGATCGGGGAAAACTAAACATGGCGGTGTTCACCTTAGCAATCTCACTGGAATAAAGATCTCCTCCATTCCTGTCATTATTGAAAGAGATTGTGATAATATCTCACATCTCAAAATAGGACTACTTAATGTTAGATCCCTCAGTTCCACGGCAGTCATAGTCAATGAAATAATCACTGATGACAACCTTGATGTGATTGGCCTGAGTGAAACATGGCTCAAGCCTGATGAATTTACTGTGTTAAATGAGGCCTCTCCACCTGGTTACACTAGTGAACATATCCCCTGCGCATCCCGCAAAGGCAGAGGTGTTGCTAACATTTACAACAGCAAAAAAAAAGAAAAAGACTGCGTTTTTGTCTTTTGAGCTTCTAGTCATGAAATCTATGTAGCCTACACAATCAATTTTTATAGTTACTGTTTACAGGCCTCCTCGGCTATATTCAGCATTCCTCAATGCTTTCCCTGAACGCCTATTGGATCTTGTAGTCATGGCAGATATTATAATTTTTGGTGACTTCAATATTCACATGGAAAAGTCATGGCGCTCCACCAAACTGGAAGTCTTCCGACTAGCTTGGAAAGACAGTACCGTGCAGTACCGAAGAGCCCTCACTGCTGCTCAATCATCCTATTTTTCCAACTTAATTGAGGAAAATAAGAACAATACGAAATTTATTTTTGATACTGTCGCAAAGCTAACTTAAAAGCAGCATTCCCTAAGAGAGGATGACTTTCACTTCAGCAGTAATAAATTCATGAACTTCTTTGAGGAAAAGATCATGATCATTAGAAAGCAAATTACGGACTCTTCTTTAAATCTGCGTATTCCTCCAAAGCTCAGTTGTCCTGAATCTGCACAACTTCGCCAGGACCTAGGATCAAGGGAGACACTCAAGTGTTTTAGTACTATATCTCTTGACACAATGATGAAAATAATCATGGCCTCTGAACCTTCAAGCTGCATACTGGACTTTATTCCAACTAAACTACTGAAAGAGCTGCTTCCTGTGCTTGCTTCCCCTCCTATGTTGAACATAATAAATGGCTCTCTATCCACCGGATGTGTACCAAACTCACTAAAAGTGGTAGTAATAAAGCCTCCCTTGAAAAAGCCAAACCTGACCCAGAAAATATAAAAAACTATCGGCCTATATCGAATCTCCCATTCCTCTCAAAAATAATTTCTACACAAACAGCTGGAGGCAGGGCTTTCACCTGTAGTGCTCCATTTTTGCTCCATTTTTGGGGAGGCAGGGTAGCCTAGTGGTTGGACTAGTAACCGGAAGGTTGCAAGTTCAAACCCCCCAGCTGACAAGGTACAAATCTGTCGTTCTGCCCCTGAACAGGCAGTTAACCCACTGTTCCTAGGCCGTCATTGAAAATAAGAATTTGTTCTTAACTGACTTGTCTAGTTAAATAAAGGTAAAATAAATAAAACATTTATGGAATGGTCTGCTTTTAGGGAAGAGAAACCCTGACCCTATTACGTAGTCACAGGCGTACTATTGCTCTTCCATGCCATCACGTCGTGCCAGGCTTTTTTCGCTATTCTCAACAGACGTGATCTTCCTGTCCGGTTTTGCGCCTCCTCTGGCTCGTGCGGTGGAGGAGATCTTTGTGGGCTATACTCAGCCTTGTCTCAGGGTAGTAAGTTGGTGGTCTGTTGATATCCCTCTAGTGGTGTGTGGGATGTTCTTTGACAAAGTTGGTGGGGTTATATCCTGCCTGGTATCGTCAGACAGGCCCACACTGGTTCCTCTCTAGGTTTCTTCCTAGGTTCCTGCCTTTCCAGGGAGTTTGTCCTCGCAACCGTGGTTCGACATCTGCATTGCTTGCTGTTTGGGGTTTTAGGTTGGGTTTCTACTGATGTAAAAAGGGCTTGAAATGCATTTGATTTGATTTGATTTATTCCACCTTACTGCCTGGATGCATCGTGTTCGTGAGCTAAATAAACTCTATCTTATTGATGTCCCCTAGATAGAATAACATCTTGGGGTCGTTCCATTTGATTTCAACCACTTTTGGACTGCATCCCTTTTGATTTGAACAAAACTTTCCATTCATATTTGGTCAGTGGTCACATATTTCATAAGTAGTCAGAAATGTACTTTTTGGTCCTGAATGCCAAAACATTCTAATGAAATAAAATCAAATGTTATTGTTCACATACACATACTGTATATGAAAATGAAATAACAACAACAGTTTAAGCGTTTTTAGATAATTGCCGTTAAAGGTTAAAAAATGAAACTTTTTATTTAAACAATGTTTTCAAGGAATTATTACATTTTTTGACAACCTTGTTTGTAAGCTTTTAAATTATATCAAACTCAACCGTTACTCTTTTCAAGTGATGAAGACATGGATGTCTCATGGCATGGTGTGGTAGACAAAATGGGTCGACTTTGATAATCTCTCTCTCCGACGGGGCTTCAGTGGAGAAGGTTAAAAGCTTCAAGTTCCTCTGCGTACATATCAGTGACAATCTGAAATCGTTCACCCAAACAGACAGTGTGGTGAAGAAGGCGCAACAGGAGGCTGAAGAAATTCGGGAGCCTGAAGAAATTCAGGTTGGCCCCTAAGACCCTCACAAACTATTATAGATGCACCAGTGAGAGCATCCTGTTGGGCTGTATCACCACTTGGTACAGCAACTGCACCATTCGTAACCGCAGGGCTCTCCAGAGGGTGGTGAGGTCTGCCCAGTGCATCACCGGTGGCACACTTGCCTGCTCTCCAGAAGATCTACGGCACCTGGTGTCATAGAAAGGCTAAGAAGATCATCAAGGACCTCAACCACCCGAGCCACGGCCTTTTCACCTTGCTACCATCCAGAAGGGGAGGTCAGTACAAGGGCATCAAAGCTGGGACAGAGAGACTGAAAACTAACTTCTATCTCAAGGCCATTAGACTGTTAAATAGTCACCACAAGTCACCAATCCGCCCAGTACCCTGCCCTGAACTTTAGTTACTGTCCCTAGCCGGCTACCACCTGGTTACTCTACCATGCACCTTAGAGGCTGCTGCCCCATCTCCCTTGGGGTTTTTCCTATTTTGTTGCATTACAACCTGTAATTTAACTGGATTTTTATTTGGATTTCATGTAATTGACATACACAAAATAGTCAAAATTAGGGAAGTGAAAGTAATAACTTGCTTAACATTTTTTTTAAGGAAAACTGAAAAGTGGTGCATGCATATGTTTTATTTTTTATTTTTTATTTCACCTTTATTTAACCAGGTAGGCTAGTTGAGAACAAGTTCTCATTTGCAACTGCGACCTGGCCAAGATAAACGCATAGCAGTGTGAACAGACAACACAGAGTTACACATGGAGTAAACAATTAACAAGTCAATAACACAGTAGAAAAAAAGGGGGGAGTCTATATACAATGTGTGCAAAAGGCATGAAGAGGTAGGCGAATAATTACAATTTTGCAGATTAACACTGGAGTGATAAATGATCAGATGGTCATGTACAGGTAGAGATATTGGTGTGCAAAAGAGCAGAAAAGTAAATAAATAAAAACAGTATGGGGATGAGGTAGGTGAAAATGGGTGGGCTATTTACCAATAGACTATGTACAGCTGCAGCGATCGGTTAGCTGCTCAGATAGCTGATGTTTGAAGTTGGTGAGGGAGATAAAAGTCTCCAACTTCAGCGATTTTTGCAATTTGTTCCAGTCACAGGCAGCAGAGTACTGGAACGAAAGGCGGCCAAATGAGGTGTTGGCTTTAGGGATGATCAGTGAGATACACCTGCTGGAGCGCGTGCTACGGATGGGTGTTGCCATCGTGACCAGTATTCACCTCTTTTGCTAGGAAGCCCCTAAATAAGATCTGGTACAACAAATACCCTTTAGAAGTCACATAATTAGCAAAATAAAGTCAACCTGTGTGCAATCTACAGTCACAGGATCTGTCACATGATCTCAGTATATATACACCTGTTCTGAAAGGCTCCAGAGTCTGCAACACCACTAAGCAAGGGGCGCCACCAAGCAAGCGGCACCATGAAGACCAAGGTTAGGGACAAAGTTGTGGAGAAGTACAGATAGGGCTGAGTAATAAAAAAATATCTGAAACTTTGAACATCCCGCTGAGCACCATTAATTGCATTATTTAAAAAATGGATAGAATATAGCACCACAACAAACCTGCCAAGAGAGGGCCGCCCACCAAAACTCATTAATCAGAGAGGCAACAAAGAGACCAAAGATAACCCTGAAGGAGCTGCAAAGCTCCACGGCGGAGATTGGAGTATCTGTCCATCGGACCACTTTAAGCCGTACACTCCACAGAGCTGGGCTTTATGGAAGAGTGGCCAGAGAAAAAGCAATTTCTTAAAGAAAAGACTCCCCAAACATATGGAAGAAGGTCCTCTGCTCAGATGAGACTAAATTGAGCTTTTTGGCCATCAAGGAAAACTCTATGTCTGGCGCAAACCCAACACTTCCCATCAGCCCGAGAACAACATCCCCATCCAACATACTCTATTAGAAATAACAGATACCAAGGTTTCTAATGAACCTAGTGTTGCTAAACAACTCTACAAATTGCAGGGATAGTCTTTGTTTCGAAACATAACTTTTTGGTGACAAAAATATTCCATTATATTTGTGCTGTAAAATATATGTGTGTTGACTGTGGTAGGGAAGACCCTTTGATTTCTGCTAAATGAAGAAGTTGATTTTATTGTCATTTGCTACTATGCAAAGATAAATAAAACTCAAAACATGCTATTCTGTTCTTTTGAAATAAATGGTCTTGTATCATGTTTTTTATGACTTTCCCGAATGAAAGATTAATGGATATATTTGTGTTTGTGTATAAAATAATACTAGAAAGGCAGAGAGCATCATAATGAATCAAAATTAATTTAAATGTTTAATTACTCTGCAATTGGTAAAGTCATGTCCCCCTCATCCTTGATTTCCCCTAAATAAGTCTATATAACACACTGTCGTTAGAATTGTAATATCAAACAGAACTGGAGTTATAACCCTTTTTTGGAGGGCATGTCATTTTTTGATGGTTTTCCCATGTTGCCTCTGACTTCTCCCAGGAGTTGAGCCTGCTCCGCTCCTTCTGCTGATAGTTGATAATCACTCTGATAATTACCTCGAAACTGAACCTAAACTATACCGATTTCACACACATAACAACAGATGAAGTAAAGTATGATGGGGAGAATGGGTGAGTTGATGAGTGAGGGGAAGCGAACGATGCATAACTATGTAAATCACCAATTGTGAATGAAGAACAGGGCGGCCATTCTATTTTATTAATCTATTTTAATTATCACCTCAAAACAGTGCACCCTACATCAGTCCACTGAATCAAAGCTGTTGTATTAGTCTACTGTAGGCCTACTTGGAGTAGGGTTCACAGTGAGAGCGTGCCTAATTTACAATGGCACGACCAGAATGGATGCACCTGCTGCGTTAGCGTTCCTAAAAGATCTGAATGAAAATGATTCAGACGGCGGGGAAGAAATGGATCATGACATCTCTGATCATTACTCTGATGCTGAACGGCTTTCCATTTCTTGGAAAGGATCTATATCGGGCAGCAGGTGAGCCAGTGTCCGATAATGTTTCAGATCCGATGGCACGGATGTGCTCCCTGAAAGGATGAACTTGCGGCTGGCCTGTTGCCACAACATGCTTGAGTTGGCTGCTATCAACGCACACGCAGGAGAGACTTCATCATGAGTCTGGCACACGGGCTACAGGAGAGACATAAGTGCCAAGTGAGCAGCAAAGATTCCATGTGAACCAAATTGTGCATAGCTTCCGGGGAGGAGAGATGCAAATGGTACAGAACCCACAACACCTGTTTCAGCTGCAAGCAAATTGTTTGCGGGAAGTGTTGCAATCAAGTGAAAATGATGGGGCCACAGTGTCTCCTGACCCCTCCTATCTCAGCCTCCAGTATTTATGCTGCAGTAGTTTATGTGTCGGGGGGCTAGGGTCAGTTTGTTATATCTGGAGTACTTCTCCTGTCCTATTCGGTGTCCTGTGTGAATCTAAGTGTGCGTTCTCTAATTCTCTCCTTCTCTCTTTCTTTCTCTCTCTCGGAGGACCTGAGCCCTAGGACCATGCCCCAGGACTACCTGACATGATGACTCCTTGCTGTCCCCAGTCCACCTGGCCGTGCTGCTGCTCCAGTTTCAACTGACCTGAGCCCTAGGACCATGCCCCAGGACTACCTGACATGATGACTCCTTGCTGTCCCCAGTCCACCTGGCCGTGCTGCTGCTCCAGTTTCAACTGTTCTGCCTTATTATTATTCGACCATGCTGGTCATTTATGAACATTTTAACATCTTGGCCATGTTCTGTTATAATCTCCACCCAGCACAGCCAGAAGAGGACTGGCCACCCCACATATGCTCTCTCTAATTCTCTCTTTCTTTCTCTCTCTCGGAGGACCTGAGCCCTAGGACCATGCCCCAGGACTACCTGACATGATGACTCCTTGCTGTCCCCAGTCCACCTGACCGTGCTGCTACTCCAGTTTCAACTGTTCTGCCTTATTATTATACGACCATGCTGGTCATTTATGAACATTTGAACATCTTGGCCATGTTCTGTTATAATGGCCACCCCACATAGCCTGGTTCCTCTCTAGGTTTCTTCCTAGGTTTTGGCCTTTCTAGGGAGTTTTTCCTAGCCACCGTGCTTCTACACCTGCATTGCTTGCTGTTTGGGGTTTTAGGCTGGGTTTCTGTACAGCACTTTGAGATATCAGCTGATGTACGAAGGGCTATATAAATACATTTGATTTGATTTGTAAGCATGAGCGAGGCCACGATTAAGGTGTCCAATAAGTGAAAATAATATACAATTTTTGATCCCGGTCATATTGACACTTATATTAATTATAATGAATAACGGTGCTTTACCCAGTGGTGTTCTCTTGTAATATATATATACTGACTATTGAGTAGGCTATAGCACATTGCTTGTGTGCTGGTTTTCACTATTCACTAGCATCCTTGTTTTGACATATAGCATATAGTAACATAAACTAATGAACTGTTATTTTGTTCTTTCAAATATTTACTTTCATGTTCTAATGTTACCTGAGACTTTCATAAACACAACCAAATGACATTGGCACGAAGTGGGGTCCAACAAGGCCAGGCTTTTCTAGTTAAATATATTTATTAGACTGGCAGCTATTGGTACCCCTCGAGGCACGGCTATTCTACTGTTGAGTATGCATGCATAAGAACGTTTTTGTCTTTTATGATATTTATCTCAAAGTAGTGAGATAGTGTAAAATACACATATTTAGGAAAACTCAGGGACAAGTGAAATCAACGTTTTTATTGAAATGAATGTATTGAAATGTAAAAATGTCAAAACGGTCAAATTGACCATCTTGGAGGTTCTAGAGTTAAAACAACTGATATTCCCATTCAAGTCAACATTCTCTGATCTGTGGACAACCAACCATCTTTATTTCAATTTCAGTACATTTATCAGCCAAAACATGACACCCACCCTGTATTCATGAGCATGCTGTGTCTCAGCTGATGGCGAGCACAACACAAACAGGTCAGATGATGTAAAATAGGGTCCTGACCACAACATATGCAAAAACATAGTCGGAGTTGAAGAGTTTTTAAATAATTGAAGTTAAAAATGACAATTTTTATTAAATAACTTTTTTTTTAAAGAAATTATAAAACAGTTTGACAACGCTTTTTCTACGCTTTTAAATTATATCAAACTCAACCGTTTACCTTTTCCAATGATGAAGATATGGATGTCTCGCGGTAGGGTGGGGTATGCAAAACAGATCAACTTTGGGCACCTCTATCTCCTGAATGTTTTGGCATTTAGGTCTAAACGTCACTTTATGACAACTTCTAACATGGGAAGGAAGGAAAGTTTATTTCAAATCAACAGGGGGAGGTAAAAAAAAAACGAATCAAATGGAACGACCCCTTGAAGACTGTGACTGACTGAGAGAAGGTGGATGGCAGCTAAGCTTTACTGCCCCCTAGGGGGCCTGCTGTGGTCCAGAGCTCTTCATACAATCAGCAAGAAGAACGTCCTATACAACAATATCATATTTAGAAGGATAGTGTTAATACACAGGTGTAAGAGTATCTGTAGTGTTACTGAAGATTCATTAGACATAGATTTTCACCATAATAACAGGTGACTAACCCTTGTGTGGAAATGTGAATCCATCCATCCTCTCACCAATGTTTAAATCTGACGACACAGATGGTTATTACTCTTTGATGTTCTAAAAAAAAAAACATGAAAAAAATCACGTGGAAAGAACACATTCAAAAAAACAGAAATTATTCAGACCCCTTCCCCTTTTCCACAATTAAGGAAAAAAAAGTTACAGCCTTATTATAAAATGGATTAAATATATTTTAACTGTTTTTTAGAATTTTTAGCAAATTTATTACAAATTTTTAAAAACAGAAATACCTTATTTTCAGACCCTTTGCTATGAGACTCAAAATTGAGTTCAGGTGCATCCTGTTTCCATTTCCACAACTTCATTGGAGTCCACGTGTGGTAAATTCAATTGATTGGACATGATTTGGAAAGACACAAACCTGTCTGTATAAAGTCTCACAGTTAATAGTGCATGTCAGAGCAAAAACCAAGTCATGAGGTCAGAGGAATTGTCCGTAGAGCTCCAAGACACGATTGTGTCGAGGCACAGATCTGGGGAAGGGTACAGAAAAATGTATTCAGCATTGATGGTCCCCAAGAACACACTGGCCTCCATCATTCTTAAATGGAAGAAGTTTGTAACCACCGATACTTTTTCTAGAGCTGGCCCCCCAGGCAAACTGAGCAAAGTTACTTTTTGGAGCCTTGGTCAGGGTGGTGACCAAGAACCCGATGGCAATCTGCAGCTCTCCACCAATCAGGCTTTTTTGTCAGAGAGACCAGACGGAAGCCACTCCTCAGTAAAAGGCACATTACATACTTTCCGAATGCACTGTATATATTGAACAAAAAATATAAACGCAACATGTAAATTGTTGGCACCATTTTTCATGAGCTGAAATGAAAGATCCCAGAAATTGTCCATCGGAACAGAAAGCTTATTTCTCTCAAATGTTGTGCACAAATTTGTTTACATCACTGTTAATGAGCATTTTTCCTTTGCCAAGATAATTAATCCACCTGACAGGTGTGGCATATCAGGAAGCTGATTCAACAGAATGATCATTACACAGGTGCAACTTGTGCTCGTAACAATTAAAGGCCACTCTAAAATGTGCAGTTTTGTCACACAACACAATGCCAGAGATGTCTTAGGTTCCGAGGGAGCGTGCAATTGGCATGCTGACTGCAGGAATATCCACCAAAGTTGTTGCCAGATAATTTATTATTAAATTCTCTACTATAAGCCACCTCCAACATCGTTTTAGAGAATTTGGCAGTAAGTCCAGCCGGCCTCACAACCACAGACCACGTGTATGGCATCATGTGGGCGAGCAGTTTGCTGATGTGAGTGCAGAGTGCCCCATGGTGGTGGTGGGGTTATGGTATGGGCAGGCATAACTACAGACAACAAACACAATGGCTTTTTATCGATGTCAATTTTAATAAACAGAGATACCGTGACGATATCCTAAGGTCCATTGTCGTGCCATTCATCCGCCGCCATAACCTCATGTTTCAGCATTATAATGCACGTCCCCATATCACAAGGATCTGTACACAATTCCTTGAAGCTGAACATGTCCCAGTTCGTCCATGGCCTCCATACTCACCAGACATGTCACCCATTGAGCATTTTTGGAATGCTCTGAATCATCATGTACGACAGCATGTTCCAGTTCCCGCCATTCCGTACAGCCATTGAAGAGGATTGGGACAACATTCCACAGGCCACAATCAGAAGCCTGATAAACTCTATGCAAAGGAGATGTGTTGTGCTGCATGAGGCAAATGCAACAGTCAATTGGGTTGAGGTCGGGTGATTGTGGAGGCCAGGTCATCTGATGCAACACTCTATCACTGGTCTAATGTCCATTGCTCATGTTTATTGACCCAAGCAAGTCTTCGTATTAGTGTACTTTAGTAGGGGTTTCTTTGTAGCAATCATCCATGAAGCCCTGATTCATACAGTCTCCTCTGAACAGCTGCAATATCTGAGGCTGGTAACTCTAATAAATTCATCCTCTGCAGCAGAGGTAACTCTGGGTCTTCCTTTCCTGTGGCGGTTCTCATGAGAGCAAGTTTCGTCATAGCACTTGATGGTTTTTGCAACTGCACTTGAAGAAACGTTCACATTTCTTGAAATGTTCCTTACTGACTGACCTTCATGTCTTAAAGTAATGATGGACTGTCATTTCTCTTTGCTTTTTTGAGCTGTTCTTGCCATAACATGGACTTGGTATTTTACCAAATAAGGCCATCTTCTGTATACAACCCCAACCTTGTCACAACACGACTGGTTGGCGCAAATGCATTAAGGAAAGAAATGCCACAAATGAACTTTTAACAATTAATTGAAACAGTTAATTGAAATGCATTCCAGGTGACTAACTCATGAAGCTGGTTGAGAGAATGCCAAGAGTGTGCAAAGAAGTCATCAGGCAAAGGGTGGCTACTTAGAAGAATCTAAAATATTAAATATATTTTGATTTGTTTAACACTTTTTGATTACTACATGAGTCCATATGTGTTATTTCAAAGTGTTGATGTCTTCACTATTATTCTACAATGTAGGAAATAGTCAAAATAAAGAAAAACCCTGGAATGAGTAGGTGTGTCCAAACGTTTGACTGGTACTGTATATATACACATACTGTATGTATGTGAAATACATATACTTCACATACAGTACCAGTCAAAAGTTTGGACACACCTACACATGAAATGCTTTTATTTTTATTTTTATAAATCTACATTTTAGAATAATAATGAAGACATCAAAACTATGAAATAACGCATATGGAATGAATTTTCATGAGTCAGACTCTTGGTTTTCGGACGTGATGTTTCTCGTGAATTTTATATATGCTAAAAATGTTTTTTTGTTTTTTTACATGTTACCTTTTCACATTTATTTTTCGCATGTTAGTTTTTCACATGTTACTTTTCACATGTACATTTTTCATGTACCTCGTCACCTTACCACTATACATATCTACCCCTACCACTCCAGTATCTTTGCATATTGTAAATATGGCATTGGCACTGACCTTGGAACTGACACTACATATAGCTTACTTACTTTCTTGCGTTCCTATTTCTATTTCTCATGTGTTTTTGTTCTACTTTATTTAACAGTACTACTGATATTGATTACTGCATTGTTGGGAAAGAAAGCACTTGCAAAAAGGGCATTTCACTGTACTTGTGCACATGACAATGGAACTACTGTTTAATTTGCTGCTCCGATACTATAGCAAGAGCTATGGTCCAGAACATAAAACAGTTCAACTGAAAGTTTGGTGCCTGAATCCAGGGAGAAGAGTGAAAAAGGGTAGTGGAATGGTCCAAGTCTATCCAAATGAAGAGGGAATCGGAGAGCGTCATCACAATGATATCGTCATCTATCAGTATGAGTACGGAGTCAGGCGCAGGACACAGAACTGAGTCAAATAACGTACTTTACTCGGAAAATAATCAACCATAAATTCCACACAGGGAAAACACACCATAACACAGAAGACTGATAACACTAGACAAGGAACAATCACGCACAAAACATCATGGGAACCAGAGGGTTAAATAGGGAAATAATTATAACGGAATGGGAACCAGGTGTGTACAATCAAGACAAAAAAAATGGAAAAATAAATGTAGATCGGTGGCAGCTAGAAAGCCGGTGACGAAGATCGCTGAACGCCTCCCGAACAAGGAGAGGCACCAACTTCGGCAGAAGTCGTGACAGATATGATTGCCCAAACAAAGAGGGCAAGTGCTGGTGTCAGCGACGTCCCACCTGGGCAAGCCTGACGGGCCGAACGAGGCATGGGCGCTGGACAAGCCGGCTGAGGCGTGAGATCCCGACGAGCCGGCTGAGGCATGACAGACTGACGATCCCGCTGAGGCTTGATAGCCTGATGGTCCTGCTGAGGCATGAAAGCCTGTCGATCCCACTGAGGCGTGGGAGCCTGATGGGCCGGCTGAGGCATGATGTGGGATGGGAGCATGCCGAGCCAACCGAGGCAAGGAACCCTAGAGCGCCAGAGAGGGAGCAGGCTTGACACTTTTTCCATTGATCGTCCTTGAGATGTTTCTTCCAATTGATTGGACATGATTTGGAAAGGCACACAGACCTGTCTATATAAGGTCCCACAGTTGACAGTGCATGTCAGAGCAAAAGCCAAGCTATGAGGTCAAAGAGCTCCGATACATGATTGTGTCGAGGCACAGATCTGGGCAAGGGTACCAAAAAATCTCCAGCATTGAAGGTCCCCAAGAACTGTTAGTAAATGTCAACAGTTTTCCTCTTGTCATGTCTCTCATTGACAATCACTCAACATTTTATAGACTGCTAGGTAAGTTAGTCTAGCCAGCTATCTAAACCTCCAGGGATCTCCCATTGATTTAGTTAGTCCCTGTAACTCAGATGTCATATGAACATGGCATAAGTCATGTATTGTGTGTAGAATTACAGGAAATTAGCTTTAAAAGTGACACAAGGTTGATGCTTATGTCAAATCAAATTTTACTTGCCATATGCGTCGAATGCAACCGTGAAATGCTTACTTACGAGCCCTTAACCAACAATGCAGTTTTAAGAAAAATAAGAGTTAAGAAAATATTGACTAAATAAACTAAAGTAAAACAATACAAGAGTAACAATAAAATAAGAATAACGAGGCTATATACAGGGGGTACCGGTACTGAGTCGATGTGCAGGGTGCACATCGCAGTCAATGGGAAAAGATAAGTGTCAACCAAATTATGCTTACACTACCAGTCAAAAAAATGTGAACACCTACTCATTCAAGGGTTTTTCTTTACTTTAACTATTTTATACATTGTAGAATAATAGTGAAGACATAAAAAGTATGAAATAACACATAGTAACTAAAAGTGTTAAATCAAAATATATTTTGTATTTGAGATTCAAATAGCCACCCTGACAGCTTTGCACACTCTTGGCATTCAGCTTAACCTGGAATGCTTTTCTAATAATCTTGAAGGAGTTCCCACATATGCTGAGCACTTGTTGGCTGCTTTTCCTTCACTCTGCGGTCCAACTCATCGCAAACCATCTCAATTTGGTTGAGGTCGGGGGATTGTGGAGGCCAGGGCATCTGATGCAGAGCTCCATCCCTCTCCTTCTTGGTAAAATAGCCCTTACACAGTCTGGAGGTGTGTTGGGTCATTGCCCTGTTGAAAAAGAAATGATAGTCCCACAAAGCCCAAACCAGATGGGATCGCGTCAGAGTAGCTGTTCTAAAACTTACGGTAGTGACGGTAGTGTATGTCAATATATTGCATTCAATGGGAAAAGAAGTGTCACAGGTTGATGCTTATGACAATACAGTACATTTCCAGTGAATGGGAAAAGATTAAAAGATGAGACTCACAGACAGATAAACAGACAGTCAGTCATGTCTCTCTCCCTCTCTTCTCTAATTCCCCTCTCCCGCCTTCGCTTTGCCTCCCTTTGTCACTTTCTCTCTCTCCCCCCTTTATTTCACCCCTCCACCCTCTCCCTTCCTTCCTGCTCATTCTCTCTCTCTTTTCTCCCTCCATCTCTCTCTCTATTCGCTCTCCTTCCTTCCCCTCCCATCACTCACTCACTCACTCACTCACTCACTCACTCACTCACTCTCCTCTTTTCCACCTCTGTTTGTTGACTCTCACTCTCTAAAATAATGTTACTACAGTTGCTGGCTAACTGGCTAGCTTGCTTATGGAAGGAGAATTGCATTTAGTGTTGCACTAGCTGATTGGTTAGCTTCTCTTTCGTTTCCTGTAAGTCAGTGACTGGCTCAAATATCAAGTTTTTTTGTACATGATCAAACTTCAGAAATACTATAAACTCCTTAGCTAGATGTAAAATCATGTGACTAAGACCTCCTCGAAATGTAACTTCAAAATAATTAATGACAGATTCCTTCATTTACAGTCAAAAGTTTGTACACATCTACTCATTCAAGGGGTTTTCTTTACTTTTATTATTTTCTACATTGTAGAACATTAATGAAGACATCAAAAATATATAATAACACATATGGAATCATGTTGTAACCAAAAAAGAACAAGGTCATAATATATTTAAGATGAGATTCTTCAAAGTAGCCACTCTTTGCGTTGATGACAGCTTTGCACACTCTTACTGATGTAAATTAAATCCCCTTCAATCAGTGCAGATTAAGGGGAGGAGACAGATTAAAGAAAGATTTTAAAGCCTTGAGACAATTGAGACATGGATTGTGTATATGTCCCATTCAGTGGGGGAATGGGCAAGACAAGATTTAAGTGCCTTTGAATGGGGTATGGTAGTAGGTGCCAGGAGCACCAGTTTGTGTCAAGAGCTGCAACACTGCTGGGGTTTTCATGCTCAACAGTTTCCCATGTGGGGCGGCAGGGTAGCCTAGTGGTTAGAGCGTTGGACTAGTAACCGGAAGGTTGCAAGTTCAAACCCCCGAGCTGACAAGGTACAAATCTGTTGTTCTGACCCTGAACAGGCAGTTAACCCACTGTCCCTAGGTAGTCATTGAAAATAAGAATTTGTTCTTAACTGACTTGCCTGGTTAAGTAAAGGTAAAATAAAATAAAAAAATGTATCAAGAATAGTCCACCAGCCAACTTGACACAACTGTGGGAAGCATTGAGCCAGCATCCCTGTAGAACTCTTTCAACACCTTGTAGAGTTCATGCCCCAACGAATTGAGGCTATTCTATTAACAATAAACATTGTATTCAGCGGTTGGTGAAGCAACACTTCAGGTAGAAAAATGTATAGACGTATAACAAAATAATTCAACAATATAAACCACTACTAATACGAACTAAAAACACAAAAGTAACACTTAGACCGGCCTTAATGGCTAAGCATAGAAGTGAATGATCAATATGCCACATTGTGTCAACAGCTTGCGTGGCCTGTCCCTGAGCAGTAATGCCACCTAAGGGGCAACTTTGTATCAAGGCCGGGCACCTGTTTAGAGAGCCACATTGAGTAGAACAAAATAAAAGCTTTTTTTTATGCTTTGCTGGAAAATACTTGTGGTAAGTGACAACTTTGTGAGGGCAAAGTATCATGCAGAATGAGAGAACAGAGGAGGAACACTTCTAACCTACTAATTGGATTGATACAAATAGCCTATGGCCCCTGAAAACGGAAACCACCCAAATCTGTTAATATACCAAGTGAGGAATTATTTCAACTTCTAGTTGAAGTGACATCAATGTTACCAACATGTATGCCAAAAATGTCCCGAGGCTTCACTTTCAAGTGCCTGATAGAAGTACCGTGCAGCAGTAGGCAAATTGCTCCTCATCGTCATGTCATGAGGTCCTGGTACTTCTCTATCTGGATTGGCGGAGGATTCTCGTTGTCTCTGGGGAAGGCCTTGGAGAACGATGGCGCTGGGGGTCTTGCTCCATTCTTTGGTTTAGTGACCAACCATGACCTCCATCAATCGTATTGACGGTGGCTCTGTCTGGTGTAGAGGTTCCATTGTTAAGCAGCTGAAATCACAAAGCATAACAGATATTCCTCTAGTGGTGTGGGGGCTGTGCTTTGGCAAAGTGGGTGGGGTTATATCCTGCCTGTTTGGCCCTGTCCGGGGGTATCATCAGATGGGGTCACAGTGTCTCCTGACCCCTCCTGTCTCAGCCTCCAGTATTTATGCTGCAGTAGTTTGTGTCGGGGCTAGTGTCAGTCTGTTATATCTGCAGTATTTCTCCTGTCTTATCCAGTGTCCTGTGTGAATTTATTTCGATCTCTCGGAAGACCTGAGCCCTTGGACCATGCCTCAGGACTACCTGACATGATGACTCCTTGCTGTCCCCAGTCCACCTGGCCGTGCTGCTACTCCAGTTTCAACTGTTCTGCCTGCGGCTATGGAACCCTGACCTGTTCACCGGACGAGCTACCTTTCCCAGACCTGCTGTTTCAACTCTCTAGAGACAGCAGGAGCGGTAAAGATACTCCTAATGGGCTATGAAAAGCCAACTGACATTTATTCCTGAGGTGCTGACTTGTTGCACCCTCGACAACTACTGTGATTATTATTATTTGACCATGCTGGTCATTTATGAACATTTGAACATCTTGGCCATGTTCTGTTATAATCTCCACCCGGCACAGCCAGAAGAGGACTGGCCACCCCTCATAGCCTGGTTCCTCTCTAGGTTTCTTCCTAGGTTTTGGCCTTCTTTTTCCTAGCCACTGTGCTTCTACACCTGCATTGCTTGCTGTTTGGGGTTTTAGGCTGGGTTTCTGTACAGCACTTTGTGATATCAGATGATGTATGAAGGGCTATATAAATTAATTTGATAATAGAAAAGTTCCATCAACATGCACTAATAAGGTGCACAGTCCACAGTGTAAAATATTTTCTCTGTAAATGGCTAATTTATTCATGGATATAGACATGTTTTAACAGCTTGGAAATGGTAGGCTTACCTG
The DNA here is from genome assembly GCF_034236695.1 of Oncorhynchus nerka. Taxonomy (NCBI): domain Eukaryota; kingdom Metazoa; phylum Chordata; class Actinopteri; order Salmoniformes; family Salmonidae; genus Oncorhynchus; species Oncorhynchus nerka. The sequence continues at coordinate 11,879,648 of NC_088411.1, read as the reverse complement.
TGATTTTACACCATTATCATTAATGTAATTAACAGTCCAGCTGGTCTTTTCAGCACGGAGTCTGGGAGTTGTCTGAAGTCCTTTCACTGCATATTCATGACCCCATTAAAATACTACTTGATTAAAAGTCTAAAAGTATTTGGTTTTAAAAACTTCTTTGTGATAGGGGTCCATTTTTGGAAGTTCGGATGACTGAGGTGCCCAAAGTAAACTGCCTGTTACTCAGGCCTAGAAGCTAGGATATGCATATAATTGGTAATATGGGATAGGAAACACTCTGAAGTTTCTAAAACTGTTAAAATAATATCTGCGAGTATAACAGAACTGATATCGCAGGCAAAAAGGAGAATCAATCCAGATTTTGTTTTGTGTGTTGAGGTCACCACCCATTGAAATGGCTGTCTATGGGAAAATCAAAGGAATACCTCCCAGATTGCAGTTCCTAGGGCTTCCACTAGATGTCAACAGTCTTTAGAAAGTGTTCCAGGCTTGTTTTTTAAAAATTAGCTAGAATTTGTCGTTTTTCTAGGTGGCTCTCATTTTGACTGTAGTATTGTGGGCGCGCACGGATGAGTGCGCGCACTTCGTTATTTATCTCCGGAAATGAACATACTATTCTCAGTCTTAAATTTTAACATTTATTTATATTCTGTTTTAGGACCACTATTGTTTTCACTATATCTTTTACCTCTTGGGGATGTCATTCGAAAACATAATGTTAACTTTCACAGCTGACACGGTCTCAGCCTCCAGTATTTATGCTGCAGTAGTTTATGTGTCGGGATACTAGGGTCAGTTTGTTACATCTGGAGTACTTCTCCTGTCCTATTCGGTGTCCTGTGTGAATCTAAGTGTGCTCTCTCTAATTCTCTCTTTCTTTCTCTCTCTCGGAGGACCTGAGCCCTAGGACCATGCCTCAGGACTACCTGACATGATGACTCCTTGCTGTCCCCAGTCCACCTGGCCGTGCTGCTGCTCCAGTTTAAACTGTTCTGCCTTATTATTATTGGACCATGCTGGTCATTTATGAACATTTGAACATCTTGGCCATGTTCTGTTATAATCTCCACCCGGCACAGCCAGAAGAGGACTGGCCACCCCATATAGCCTGGTTCCTCTCTAGGTTTCTTCGTAGGTTTTGGCCTTTCTAGGGAGTTTTTCGTAGCCACCGTGCTTCTACACCTGCATTGCTTGCTGTTTGGGGTTTTAGGCTGGGTTTCTGTACAGCACTTTGAGATATCAGCTGATGTACGAAGGGCTATATAAATACATTTGATTTGATTTATATATTAGGGTACCTGAGGATTGATTATAAATGTTGTTTGACTTGTTTGGACAAAGTTTATTGGTAACTTTTGGGATTCCTTTGTATGCATTTTGAACGAGAGAAACAGGTAAATTCCTGAAACAAGCGCACCAACTAAACTGACTTTTTTAGGATATAAAGAAGGACTTTATCGAACAAAACAACAATTTGTTATGTAGCTGGGACCCTTGGGATTGCAAACAGAGAAAGATCTTCAAAGGTAAGTGATTTATTTTCTCGCTATTTCTCAACTTTCTGCTTGTTTGGAAAATGTTTTTAACCTTTCTAGCGCAGGGGGAACCCCTTGACAACATTCCGTTGAAAAGGCAGCGAGCGAAATTCAAAAATATTTTTTAGAAATATGTAACTTTCACACAAAGGTCCAATACAGCAAAGGAAAGATAAACATATTGTTAATCTACCCATCGTGTCCGTTTCAAAAATGCTTTACAGCTAAAGCACAACATATGATTATGTTAGACCACCGCCAAGTCGAAAACACACACAGTCATTTTTCCTGCCAAAGATAGGAGTCACAAAAAGCAGAAATATAGATAAAATGAATCACTAACCTTTGATGATCTTCATCAGATGACACTCATAGGACATCATGTTACGATAATGTGCATATTTATATCCAAAAATCTCAGTTTACATTGGCGCCTTACGTGCAGTAATGTTTTGATTACAAAACATCCAGTGATTTTGCAGAAATACTCATTAAAGATAAGACTTCTCCTTAATGCAACCGCTGTGTCAGATTTTTTAAAAACTTTACGGAATAAGCATAATCTGAGAACGGCGCTCAGAGCCCAAATCAGCCAGAGGAATATCCGCCATTTTGGAATCAACAAAGTTAGAAACAACACCATAAATATTCACTTACCTTTGATGATCTTCATCAGAAGGCACTCCCAGGAATCCCAGTTCGACAATTAATGACTGATTTGTTCCATAAAGTTCATGTCCAAATAGCCACTTGTTGTTAGCATGTTCAGCCCAGTAATCCATCTTCATGAGGCGCAGGCACTTCATCCAGACAAAAACTCGAAAAGTTCCGTTACAGTCCTTTAGAAACATGTCAAACGATGTATGGAATCAATCGTTAGGATGTTTTTAACATAAAACATCAATAATGTTCCAACTGAAGAATTCCTTTGTCTTCAGAAAAAGCATTGGAACGCGAGGTAACTCTGTTGTTAGCACACGTCATGAGACCAAGGCTCTCTGCCAGACCACTGACTCAAAGAGGTCTCATGAGCCCCTCCTTTATAGTAGAATCCTCATTCAAGTTTCAAAAGACGGTTGACATCTCGTGGAAGCCGTAGGAGGTGCAACCTCATCCATATCTCAATGTGTATTTGGTAGGCCCATCTTTGAAAAACTACAAACCTCAGATGTCAGATGGCTTTTTCTCGGGTTTTTGCCTGCCATGTGAGTTCTGTTATACTCACAGACATCATTCAAACAGTTTTAGAAACTTCAAAGTGTTTTCTATCCAATACTAATAATACTATGCGTGTATTAGCATCTGGGACAGAGTAGGAGGCAGTTCTTTCTGGGTACGCTATTCATCCAAAAGTGAAAATGCTGCCCCCTATCCCAAAAAAGTTAATGTTTTTGCATGCGGGGCGCTGTCCCAGATAATCGCATGGCATGCTTTCGCCATAAAGCCTTTTTGAAATCTGACAAAGCCGCTGGATTAACAAGAAGTTACGCTTTTAAAGAATGTAAGACACTTGTATTTTCATGAATGTTTAATATTATCTACTTAAGTATCAAAAATAAAGTATGAATCATTTAAAATTCGTTACATAAAGCAAACCAGACTAGACCATTTCTTTGTTTTTTTAGCTAGGGGCACACTCCAACACACATTTACAAACTAAGCATGTGTGTTTAGTGAGTCCGCCAGATCCGAGGCAGAAGGGATGACCAAAGATGTTCTCTTGATAAGTGTGTGAATTGGACCACTTTCCTGTCCTGCTAAGCATTCAAATTGTAACGAGTACTTTCGTGGTCAGGGAAAATGTATGGTGTAAAAAGTACATGATTTTCTATAGGAATGTAAATAGTAATGTACAGATTCCCCCAAAAAACTACAAGTATTACTTTAAAGTATTTTTACTTAAGTACTTTACCCCACTGCATGACCCTGAATGGATTCTGTTGCCTAGACTCCAGGGTCATCTGTCTCACATCATCAGCGGTATGCAGAGTTGACACCTTGTATCTCTTCTCAATAGCGGAAAAAGACAGATCACATGGAAGGAAGGACACCATGAACCTCTGTTCAACCTGAGTGAAGTAGCCCATGGAAACCAGGATAGACATCAAATTCAACATGCACCAGTTGTTTTTCTGACCACAACACCGGTCACTGAATATGATGAGCTTGACTTCTTTTGGCTTTGTTAGAGTGTAAAAATGTGTTTGGACCCACTTCAATACACAACTTGCCACGTCAATGGACCCTCTGCGTGCAATGCCCTCACGCCACACACACATTGTAGCAGAATCTTCGGTGCCCAGTTCCTGAGATTTTAGTTGACCAGTTGTCATTGATAATACATGTTGGAGGGGGTCAGATTAGAGGATATTGATGCAAATCACGTTGCAATCTTCATTTGCTTTAGCCCACTCTGTGTCACTCTGCAGCCTGTGAGTAGGCCTTTTCCGCCTTTCTGTGGTGCAGCTCACTCTCAGCCGTTATTCTGTTATTTTCTCCGTCTGATGTTGCTGCCGTCAGTCGAGCGAAGAAGACATCACATGTTCAGGTGTCACTTCTGGGCTGACCAAAGTAAAGATTCTGCTGCTTAAAGACATCTCTGTACAGCCAGAATTTTGCTGTTGTCATGGGATTGGGATTCTTCTCTTTGCAGAGCCTGTACATGGTCAGCAGATTTAGGTCTGGGCTGAGGTATTCCTGATCCACACCCCCCTTCATCCAGGAACACCGGTTTGCTTGCCGTGGAAAGGACAAGATTTGTTGTTCAATGTCTTTTCTCACAGTGGGATGTGTGCGAAGTGTCCTGGAAAACACGAAAACATAATTTTAAACAAGATGTGAAATGATACTATGACCCATACATCTGTTCTCCCCAAGATTTATTTGACTAGGTGGGCTGTGGCCCTCTCCGTCAGCCATTTTAGAGTTTTTTCATCACCTGTAACTGCCATTTCCTGCAATCCAGAGTCTTCAATAATAACTGATTTGATCATTTTCATATTACTTCATATTAGTATTTTTAAAATATTATATTAATATTATTGAATTAAGTACACATTACAAAAACATTACGCCTGCAATGTATTAACATACTGTTAAAGTGTCAACCATGTGACACTTGTCTTTCCCATTTAAAGCAATGTATTGACATAAGCGTCAATTGGTTGACATCTTTTCCCATCAACTGTGATGTATTGGCAAACAAACTGAAAGAGTGCATGCTGCCAACTAGAGTGTGTTGTTTGAACAGGTATACAGCCAATGTTGCAGATTTACTTACACCTACAGTTATGGCATTTTGCTCACGTGTATAATTCATTGGCTGTTCCCTCCTGATGATCTGTATGGAATCCTTCACCCATAGGAAGGGCCCCCACCCAGTTGACTACTTTAAAATGTCCATCCCAAAATGGGTTTTATCCAATTTAGAGTCCTCTAATTCTATGATGGTAAATTCCGACTTTCCACTTGGTTACAAGCATATGCTGAAGTTAATGTGTTGAACCCTCCTATTTATATTGAAAAAAATCCACCTTGCCTCAATTAAGGTTCAAAGTGTTATGGCCCACCTAAACCGGGTCTGTGCTCCACCTTGGAGCTGGACTCGCCACTGACCAACAAACAAGTCATTAATTATCCTCACTTCAAGTTTTAGTGCTAACTTTTGATCTGAGTATACAGTGGGCACCACAATGAATCAGCCATGCCCACAGTTAGAGGTGGTGTATACTACTCTATAGCGATGATTGGACCATTCACAAAAAGGGTTATTGGTGTCTCCCAGGGTTATTGTTCAATTTCTCCCTCGACTCCCCTTGATAGAGCTTCGATCAGGCCAAGTGCACAGTTGAGGTGAACAGTTCATACTGTTTCTAGCATTACTGCTAGTGTAAGGTAAACATCTCAATACAAGGGCGGCAGCACTAGCGGTTCTGTCATGCTCCTAAAGGTGGAGCATGACAATTTTTACATTACAAATTTTTGCTATCATTCTTTTTTTACATCCGTTAGACAGAAAATGCAAATAAATGGAATGATTATGAACATGGTCTTTTGCCTGCAATGCAGTGAAGAAAACGATAACGTCTAATGTAACTGGCCCCTCTAACAGTGCAACTGGCTCCAGCTTGGCCCCCCAGTTGAAATGGTCTAGAACCGCCACTGGGTGGCAGGTAGCCTAGTGGTTGGGCCAGTAAACAAAAGGTTGCTGGATCGAATCCCCGAGCTGAAAATGTAAAAAATCTGTCATTCTGCCCCTGAACAAGCCATTGTTTCCCGGTAGGCTGTCATTGTAAGCAAGAATGTGTTCTTAACTGACTTGCCGAGTTAAATAAAGGTAAGAAAAAAAGGGTCAATTATCCAATGACATAAATCAACCTAATTTGTATTTGATTCCTGACTTTGCTATTGGTGTCACACCCTCAGTTTTTATCAAAGCGCCCAGAACTCTATCATCATATTCGACATGGATTTTAATACGCATAGATACATTGAAACACATTCAATTGATTTTCAACTGTTTATGGTTCCTCAGTGAGCCAGCCAGTGTGCTGAATCCATTTTCCACACAGGTGGAAAAACATCTGTTCTAGCTTTAGTATGGATGCTGTGTTGGTTCTGTTACTATGGACACGGCCAACTTTTCCACAGCTTCCTCAATTATGCTCCCAAAGAATAGAGTTTTCAGGTGGGCGGAAAGAACATTTCCATGGCCAGCCTATACACTCCCGGGCCGTAAATAATTTGTCCCCCTTACCTTGTACATCAAATGTCCTTTGGATCTGTGCCAAAGAAATGCCTCTGTCTGATCATTGTATACACCAGCTGCTTTGTAAACAGAGAGTGAAGAGACTCGTTTCGGTTTGCTGAATCTTGTGTGACATGAAAACTAATTGATAACAGAAGGAAAAGGGTGTCTGTTTTATTCAGGATCACATCAGTGAAGACCTGTGGCTTTTTGATTCCACTCTCCTCGCTTACGGCTGCTAACAACGAGACGTGTTCAAGGAAACCGTTCAGGGATTTCACCATGAGGCCAATGGTGACTTTAAAACAGAGTTTAATGACTGTGATAGGAAAAAACTGAGGCTGGATCAACAACATTGTAGTTACTCCACAATACTAACTGTGTCCGAGACACCCTATTACAAGCGGGAGGCGTAACATGAAGAGGCAGTGGTTGTGATTCCTTTTCTTGTGATTATTTACTAAACGGGTCTTCTTTCGCCCGACAAAACAACTCCAGTACAGGGTAACGTCCAATTCTCAAACACTAACAAAACAAATGAACTGAGCTGTTGAACAAAAGGCCGTAGCCAAAGTGGGAAAGCAAAACAAATGGCTACTCCTGTCTTTAGATTATCGTTGACACACAAGAGGAACGCTTCTCTCTACCTATAGCCTACCTTGGTTAACAGAGAGCCAAGGTGCCCCAGTAAAAGAAGCTTTCTATTAGGTAGGAAAATCAGACGGCCTGACATGTCCCCGTCTCTACTCCCAATTCTCCACCAGCTGCTCTCCTGGCACACCTATATAGAAGAAGTCACAAAGCAATTAGTGGGCCCAGGTGTGTACTAATTGGCTTTACACAGAGTACTTATCCCCTGAGGAGGATGCTGTCGTGGCGTCTTCCTCCGGCTGGTCACTGAACTCTCGCATAACTCTAATTGACAGAGTGAAAAGAAGGAAGTGTGTACAGAATAAAAAATAAATAAAGTTTGCAACAAGACACTAAATTAATAATGCAAAAAAACTTTGTCCTGAATACAACGTGTAATGTTTGGAGCAAATCCGATACAACACATTACTGAGTACAACTCTCCATATTTTCATGCATAGTGTTGGCTGCATCATGTTATGGGTATGCTTGTAATCGTTAAGGACTGGGGAGTTTCTCAGGATAAAAAGAAACAGACTGGAGCCAAGAACAGGCAAAATCCTAGAGGAAAACCTGGTTGTCAGATTTCCACCAGACACTGGGAGGTGAATTTTTCTTTCAGCAAAACAACCAAAATCATAAGGCCAAATATGCACTGGAGTTACCAAGAAGACAGTGGCTGTTCCTGAGTGGCTGAGTTATAGTTTTGACTTAATTCTGCTTGAAAATCTAGGGCAAGACCTGAAAATAGTTGTCTAGCAAGGATCAACAACCAATTTGACAGATCTTGAAGAATTTTGAAAAGAATTACAGGAAAATGTTGCACAATCCAGGTGTGTTAAGACTCACAGCTGTAATTGCTGCAAAGGTGATACGAACATATTAACTTAGGAGATAGAATACTTGTCTAATCAAGATAGTGATTTATTTTTCATTCATATTTGACAAATGTTTAGAATGTTGTGTAGATCATTGACAAAAATGAGAATTAAAAACAATTTCAATCCCACTTTGTAACAACAAAATGTGGAAAAAGTCAAGCGGCGTACTTTTTGAAGGCACTATACACACACAATTACACAATACATGAAAAGCAAACAAGACACAAAAAGGCCCTCAAACATCCACCTGAATTTCTCTAGAGCAGGGCTCTCCAACCCTGTTCCTTGAGAGCAACCGTCCAGTTGGTTTTCAAGCCAACCCCAGTTGTAACTAAGCGGATTCAGCTTATCAACCAGTTAAGCATTACAATTAGGTGTGCTAGATTAGCGTTGGAACAAAAACCTAAAGGATGGTAGCGCTCCAGGAACAGGGGTGGAACCAACTCCACAAACTTGGATAATTCCATGTGAGTGGCACAAATAATAAAAAATAAAAAAACGATTTACCTAGCTCAAAGAAGATTGAAGGGATCTCCAGGGTTAGCCGTCCCCGATTCCAGGTCTGGTGACTTAACCGTCTGAAGGTTAACAATGAGGGACAGCCTAATTTCTGATACAAAATGCAATGATGTGTACTGAAGCTGTCAACCGTAATAAAGCACTATGATAAACTCTGGCCAATGGCTTCAATACAGTGGCAGCTGCATTCATATAGACAATATCGCCATAGTCAATAACAGGAAGGAATGTTGACTGAATTATTTGCTCTGCTATTTAATATAAGACAGGACATGTTCCTAATTCCTTAACTCAACATGCTTTTTGAAAGACTGCTTTTCGTCAATGCAGATGCCCAGATATTTCTAAGAGGCACGCGATGAAGGAGGGCTCCATCCAAAGTACGTATGCATATAAATCAGATAAATTTTTACGTGATTTGGAAAATAACACTTGGTTTTACCTGCTTTAAGTACCAATTTCAGTACAACTAGGGCTTTCTGCAGGGCAATAAAAACAGATTGAATTTCTGATGGTAGAGTGTTGGACTAGTAACTGAAAAGGTTGCAAGATCAAATCCCTGAGCTGTCAAGGTAAAAATCTGTCATTCTGCCCCTGAACAAGGCAGTAAACCCACGGTTCCTAGGCGGTCATTGAAAATAAGAATTTGTTCTTAACCGACTAGCCTAGTTAAATAAACGTAATATAAGTTGAGTATTCACCAAGGATTCTAGACCTTTGGCCTGGCAAGAGTTTGTAAGTTGGGTGATAATTACTTAGGTCTCACGGGTCACCACCTTTGAAGTATATGGGCCACCTTCCAGACCCTGGGGATGGTACCAGAAAGAGTTCTTAACGACTCTGCAATCAGAGGAGCAGAAAGCTGCAGCAAGAAAGGATGAAGCAAATCAGCTCCAGTGGATTTGTTTTACATCAATCTTGCACAAGTCATCGATCACAAGTAGAACGTTGCTGAAATGAAAACAAAGATCCACTAGAAGCCAACCAGAGGCTGGGAGAGGGGCAGGCAGTCGACTGACTGACAAGGGTCAATTAAAGCCCCATTTCTTAAAAATAAAAAGCCTGCCGAGATAAAATGCTGATTATTAGCAATCACCCATCATTTTCTTTCTCAGTAATGATGCCAGATAAGACTATTCCTGGATAATGTGGGGAAGGTGTAACATAAGACAAAAAAAATGAGTGAGAGGACTAACTGGCATATTAAAGTGGCCACGCACCTCTTCAAAGTGTGCACAGTTCCTAAGCATTTTAAATGCACTCAAGAGTCAACTATAAAAGGTACTTTTTTGAGCTCTCCTGGCTTGAGGAACTAGTGCAAGCATACTTGTAGTTTCATTTGGGAACACAACCCTTCATCCCCGCTATCACACAATTACTGTTGTTTACGCAATTCAAAAACTGACCATTATAAAATTGTGATCTGGGTCAGGTGGGCATGTTCTATAGCCAACAATACAATCTTACAGGGTTAGGCACTGGGACCTAAAAGACACACCATGAATGAGCGCCCATTAAATGTGCCCAGGAAGAGGCAAACAAAAGAAAAACCCACACCAAACGTAAAGAGAGGAAGCAAACCAAAAAGTGAAACAAAACAGGGAAGATCAGATAAAGTAATTGTTTGTCTAGAACTCAAATAAGGAGAGCCAACTAAAGGTGTTACATCCTCCATGTCCCTCAAGACCACTGGCGCAACGGGCCAGAGACTCTCAAATATCACCTGGGCCAGCACAGGTGAAACACCTTTATACTAACAAGACCACCTTTATACTAACCAGCACAGGTGTAACACATACTGACTAACGAGGTGACACCAATCTGTGCGCCCCACGTGCTAATGTCCAACCTCAAAATATGAATGGAAAAACCAAAGCCTGTAACACTTTCCACCTTATGACAACAAATATACCCATATTTTTGTTAGGCAAGTTTGATCACAAGCAACAGCGAATAACTTCCATTTCAAAACATGATCAATTGAAATGTGTCACTACTTAAATGCTTTGCCTTATCCCATATAAACATTATTTCTACTGGCTGTCAACAATTAAAGGCCAGACAGAACAGACACCTTCATCACCTTTATTTTATCTTACAATATTTTTATAATTTCCTTATTTTTCCCCTTTTCTATAGTTGCCTAAAACGCACACGTTTTGAGAAAAGGTTCAAATCATGTTCGTTCCTCTAACTCTCATCCCCTTGGAATGAGCTCAACCAGAACAAAGCTCCAAAACAGCAACAGTCAAAATAAATTGAAAGCCAGGACTACACACTGGCTGAACACAAAACACAAAACTTCTTGACTGCCCACCCTTGAAAGACATTCAGCAACTAAGTTGTCCTTTACCACGCACATATCTGATTTCAGTGGGAAACTCCTGCAATATCAGACTTCAGCGAAAGAGTCTGCGGTTCATGGAGCTCGACGAAGGTAGGAAAACAAACCATCAGGAGTGAAAAAAGCTCTTTGGCTCGCTCAGTTAGAGGGACTGGCCAAAATCCCTTCACCAGATCGAACTTGCTAACATATTTAGAACCGCCAACACAGTCGTCCACTCTGGGAAAAGGGTACAAATCCGATTTAGTAACGGCATTGAGCTTCCGAAAATCTGATCAAAACAGAAACCCATCCACCTCAGGTAGTAATATACAAGGTGAACTCCACGGACTGTTGCCACGTTGCACAATGCCGTGCTCGAGCATGAATTTCACCTCACTGTGCAATTTATATCATGAAGAAAAGCATGTGGGGGAAAATGTAAAAATTGTCTCTTCATAATTATATGAGGATCAGTGTTAATCTGTTTGGTATCTCAAATACATGCAATAGGACAGTGTGATCATTAGCAAAGACACCACTTGACAAGTACTTGTGGGGGCTATTTGTCAGAATAAGGTCAATCAGCGAGAAGTTTGCTGGATTTTTGACATGAATCCGTGTGGGTTTTGCAATCAGTTGAGTCAGGTTAAAGTCAAGACAAATATTCTTAAAATGGTCTGAGGCAGGGGTAAACCAATCTGAGTTATAATCCCCTAAAACGACATATTCAGATGAGAGAAAAGGTTTTAAATACTCAGAAATAGTACCAACAACGTCTGCCAGTGCAGTGAGCGGGCTGTAAATCCCTGCAACAGATAAATGTGTATTTTGGCTAATGGCCACATCTATAACCAAAAGCTGACATTTTTCGGGGATGATGCCCCTAGTTGATTTCACTTGTACTGTACAGCCACTCCTCCCCCCTTTTAAATCTGTCACACATGAAGATGTGTATGGCTAGTCTCGCAACATTAATCTCCCTCACAGCTTCTCAACCACAACTTCACTTCTAACATACTTCACAATTACGTGACTTGAAAATGGACATACCAGCAAAAAGGCTTAAAAAAAAGTGAACAAACCGGTCACCGTGGCCATATATTAAAATAGAGTCTAATTAGTTCTGGGAATTATAATGCTCAACATTCTCCATGCCTTATTATGTCTCACTGTGAGGTTCAGCTAATTGGATTTCCAACGCTTCACTTCTCCTCCCAGAATGTGGTGGAGTTCATATATCAAATGGCACCACTTTAGGGTAAGGTGCTAATGTCCACAGCCATCCCCGGAGGGCAGACACTTTAGACAATGAGGGATTCCACCCCATGCATTGCATTCAATCTAGCTGCTCACAGGCAGGGCCATTTCTAGCATTTTAGGGGCCCTAAGCAAGATTTGACCCCCCCCCCCTCGGATCTGATTTGATATCTGAGTGAGAGTGACTAACAAAATCAATGAAAAGGCACTGTTCACAGAGAGCTCCCATAGGACTTGACCGCTTCAGAACCAGACTGATTGTAGGTTTGAGTGACGGTATCAAGTCTTACTACTTGTGATCGAGGGAGAGAATAATGATTTCTTAGTAGCAAATCATCAGATATAACTTAATTAACTCAGAACCCTCTGATACTTTGTTAAGGAATCATTTAACATTATTGGTTATACACAATTTATGCACCCAATCTGATTCTGTACCTCTGAACACTGAATGGTTAACACTCTTACACTGAAGATTGAAGACTGAAACGATGGTATATTTCTAAATATGCTGTATTTAGTGATACAGCATATTTAGCAGGGGCTGCTATTGTTTCAGGCTGCCATATCATTTATTACCCTGATGACTACAGTACATCCCCACTAGGCACAGGCGTCAACATCTAGTTTTGATTTACATTTGGTTGAGTTGTCAATTAATGTGAATTTAACGTGAAATCAACCCAAAAAATGCAATTGTGTTTCCTCAATGGCGTTAACACATTCACTGCACCCCAGATGACATCACAATACATTTTAACATGACACAATCCCCTTAATGTTCTTACCTAATGAGCCAGGAGACCAAAGCTAAATTCTCACTTAGTTATTTTCCATACAAGAGGACCCAGTGAATATACAAGCAGGCCCCACGAAACATGCGGTAAATGAAAATCAGGAGAGTGGAAGAACCAGTTGCCCTATGGGTGTGAGTGTTTGTTTGTGTGTGTGCGTGTGTGTGTGTTTGTGCGCGTGTGTGTGTGTGTGTTTGTGCGTGTGTGTGTGTGAGACCCCTTGCATCGGGAGACATGGTTCACAAGTCTGTCACGAAAAGGTGACCTTCTGTACACATACCCAGTGAACAAACGTTGATGCTGGAAGGAGCATCACTCACTGTCTGCCTCTGTCACACACACTATTGCAGGGATGAATTGTGTCAGTCAGAAACAATGTTTCCAACTGCCTCAGGATACTTCCACCGAACAACAACAATAACAACTAAAACGACAATGGCATCATCGCTGGGTACCTGTCCTTGGCATAATACTAATTACAGGCTTAAAGCAGCCCAGAGGGAGAGAAACATATCAAGAAATGAACAGAAAAAGAACACCATGTTGTTACCGCCGGCCTACACCATCTCAACAGGATAAAACAGAAACTCTGACTCATGCATAGGATAGGGGGCCAACGAGGCGCTGTGATGTGTGTTTGTATAGTGTATTGACGAATGAGCACGACAACCCATTTGTGCATACGAGCACCTCCTGGTAGGATAAGAGAGACGAACATCTAAATGTTGAAGTGACCTTCGGTGACCTCTTTATATGGGAGGTCATTGTTATAGTATCATAGTATGATACCCAGGGCAGAGGAAGCCACATTGCTCAAGCATACTCATTAGAAACATGCACACACATGCTCATGGAACGTATTACATGAAATGTGCACACACAAACACACACAAAGACAGAGAGTTGGAATCAATCGTTTTTTTAACCTGTATCCCAGGGCTCACGTGTGGAACCGTGTATATTGTGCTTGGAGAGGTAGAGACTAATCAAAAGGAGAGCCACTGTGGCTTCTCTCAGCATTAGGTCTGTCTTTAATGTGATTTAACACAAGCCGACGGCTGTTATCACAACCGCGTGGGATCGGATGACGTCAAGACCGTCTCCCTGTCTCGTGTAGTAATCCTCGCACACGGACATTGGTCTTTTCACATTAGCAAGCGCTCTCTTTCTCTCTCACTCTATTTCTCAATGAAATTCAATAAACGCTTTATTGGCATGAATGGGTGGTTGCCACTGTTGCCAAAGAAATGTACTGTATATGAAGAATTATATAAATGAACAATATGTTTGAGTAACCATAATAATATACACTGAGTGTACAAAATATTAGGAACCCCTTCATAATATTGAGTTGCACCCCCCTTTGCCCTAGGAAAAGCCTAAATTCATCGGGGCATGGACTATCAGGTAAAAAAAAAGCATTCCACAGGGATGCTGGCCCCTGTTGACTCCAATGCTTCCCACAGTTGTGTCACGTTGGCTGGGTGTCCTTTGGGTGGTGGACCATTCTTGATACACACGGGAAACTGTAGAGTGTGAAAAACCCAGCAGTGTTGCAGTTCTTGACGCACTCAAATCGGTGCGCCTGGCACCTACTACCATACCCTCTGAATGGCACACATACACGATCCATGTACTGTCTCAAGGCTTAAAAATCTTTCTTTAACCTGTCTCCTCCCCTTTACACTGATTGATGTGGATTTAATAAGTGACATCAGTAAGGCACCATAGCTTTCACCTGGTCAGTCTGTCATGGAAAGAGCAGGTGTTCCTAATGTTCCTAGGCTCATGTGTATGACATGGTGGGGGATATCGTCTCTCTTATATTATGACAGGCCAGGACATAATCTGCAGCAAGATAAACTGTCTCTAGGCTTTCTCTTAACAATATAAATCCTGCAATTCTTTCTTTTAAATTTCAGGAGATATATGCCTCTGTTAAATAAATAGATAATTACCCACCGTGCTTAAATAGTCTTCTCTGTCCTTCCGTGTATTTCCATGGCGTCCTGTCTCTATTGCCGGGATATGGTCTGTACATTGTTCATGTTTTCCTTTGTTTGAATTCTTTGAATCTGACAAGATGTTGTGCTAATTTGATATTTCTATTTAGAATTTGGTAACATTTTACTTTGTCATTAAACTGAATTTTGTTTTGCCAATAATTAGTGTACTGTGTGTATTTTGGTTATAGATTTCTATTTGTTTGCATTTTGTTATTTGTGGTCGAATGGAAGAATTTAGTCAGTGCTTTTGGGCAAGTTGCTCTAAAGGGTCACTCTGGATTGCGATGTTCGCATAAGAAAGCCTTGTGATGATAATATTCAGTGTACCGTTCATCTGAAGAAGTAGACCAAGGTGCAGCGTGGTAAGTGTTCATGATCTTCAATACTCAGAACACCAAACAAAATAAATAACAAACGTCATGTTCTGCCAGCTTCACAGCGCTAACCAAAAAAAACAAACAAGATCCCACAAAATAGGTGGGAAAACAGGCTACCTAAGTATGATTCCCAATCAGAGACAACTATAGACAGCTGCCTCTGATTGGGAACCACACTCGGCCAAAACCAAAGAAATACAAAACATAGAATGCCCACCCCACATCACACCCACCCCACATCACACTCACTGTTAGGTGAGCCCAGAATTTGGTGGCTCTTTTCTCAATTTGGAGTGCTAGGGGGAATCTCCCAAATGATGCCCTATAAGCAAGGTTTGGGGCATTTCTGTTCACACCTAGAATATTATTTCAATATTCCAGGTGTAAAATTCCAGTGGGGCTTTTATCCCAAATTGTAAAGGAGACACCAAATTATAATTGGTGGGTTCAATTTATACAGGCTCTTTCTAATGGCAAAATATGCTGTGCGTGCTTCATTTGTTCAAGATTTTATAGCCATGCCAAAGTGCCCAGATTCATTTATAGTCAGACCAAGGTAAGTATAGTTGGTGGTGTGTTTCAGGGTTGTTTCTCATAGGGTGATATGGCATCTACTTTCCTGAGATCTGTACTTTTTCTGAAAGATCATTACATCGTTTTCCCCCATGTTCTAGCAAGGACAGGATTTGTTGTAGCAGCCCCTGTTCTGTTGGTGACAAAATTACAAAGTCATCAGCATATAAAATAAACTTAATGTATTTGTCTTCTAAGTTGAGTCCCAGAGATGTAGATTTTTCTAATATGCTAATATGGTAGCCAGTAGATTTATATAAATGTTGATTAAGATCGGACTAATATTGAAACCTATTGAATTGTGTTCATTTGTTCAATTTTTTACACAACATTTGTTTTCCTTATAGATCACATTAATAAGATCATAGACCTTGCCTCCTATACCACTTTGAAGGAGTTTTAAGAACCATGCCATATGGAATCAAAGCCCTTTTAAAGTCTATACAACAGGCACATATTTTGACTTTGTGAGTTTGGTGCACCTGCTCTCGGACCAAAGTGTGGAGGGTATAAAAGTGATCTGTTGTTCAGTGTTTTGGGACGAATCCAATTGTACTTTTACTTCAGATGTTGTGTTCACTTAGGAAGGCCTGAATTCTGGCGTTCTTTAAGCTCCAGAAAACCTTCCCTAATTTACTACTAAAAGAGATGCCTTTATAGTTGTTAGGGTCAAACTTGTCACATTTAAAAAAAAAATATAGCTGTGATAAAGCCTTGGCTCCAGATCTCAGGAGAGTAGCCTACCCTCATCACTAAACAGCTTGAGAATTGCCTCTCTCAGCTTAGGGCTGCTGTGCTTCATTATTTCTGTTCGAATGCTGTCTGGCCCACAGGCTTTACCCCTCTTGTGGGCATTTATTTTCTCATTTAGTTGAGACAATGTAATGGGATTGTCCAGCTGGTTTTGATGGTATTTTACTGTTAATTCTTATTCTGATGTTTGGGTGGAATGCACCGGAAGTACTTCAGGCCTATATAATGTGTGAACATTATACCAGAATAATACCAGAATATCTGTCTTTGAAATGATTCCTTTTTATCCCCTTTTCACTGTATCTCTGCTTTAGCAATCTCTCATGAAACCTTCCATCAATAGTGCTGAATTGGGCTCATCAAATAATAATGCGTGAGCGCCTGTTTTCAGACTAGCCTCCAAGTAAAGTATATGGGAGTTTGAATTGCCTTTCTCTTCTCTGCAGACAATGTAGCCTTGAATGTTTATGTGGCAAAAGGCATCTGAAAAGTGTGCTTACTGATGGTTGGTTGGGTTCGTGAAAAACAACAACGAAGCAATGATTATTCCTTCGACATAGCTTCAAAGCGAGATCCAATCACCACCTCATAGGTTTTTGCTTTGTATTCAACACAAATAACCCTCGTTGGAGGAGTCTCAGCTTGACATCAGCCTAGCTTGATGGCTATGTTTACAGATAACTGCATTTCACTGGAAACCACGTTTACACGTTAATGTCGCTATTGGCTAGGGCTGTGGCGGTCATGGCATTTTGTTAGTCGGTGATTGTCAAGCAAATAACTTCCGGTCGGACGGTAATTGACCGTTAAACAACATAAACCCATTTACAGTGGTTCCTCCTTTAAAAGCTGCGAGCTTACACAGCGGGACTTAGAGGTACCCAGCATCATAGCTTCATTGCTCCAGACCACCACAAGGGGGAGTTAGAGCACTCATTACGCATTTGGGTCCCAATATTTTTATATGACCAATCATATTGAGTGGTTCCCATGACGAATTTGACACGAGCCACCCGTCCCTGGTGACATTCTTCAGCAAAGATGGCTGACAAAACATTACGGTGGAAGCAAATGTAAGTAATTATAACGTCATAACGAGTCAAGCAAAACCATGTACAATTAAAGGGAATATGTCAGTTAATGTAGTGACAGACGATTGTGCATATTTTTGTGTCATTCAGTTAATTTACAAAAATAGCTATTTAGCAAGTTAGCTGACTAGCTAACATTAGCCAGCTACCTAGCTAGTGTTATGACATGAGTATGAATTTGAAATGCGTGTTGTTTAATGTTTTAGGGACTCCTGAGAAAACCAGCAAACCAGGATGCCGTCTTGTGAAACAGTGGATGTAAAGAATCTAGCTAGCTAAAGCATTTACTGCTTTGATTGAATGTACAATTGAGTAAGCTTGCCTGGCATACACAATTTCACAATTGCAGCTAGCTAACTATTTATTTGCTTATTGTGTAGTGGAGGATAAAAAATAACTGTATGCCTATGGATGTGTAGCTAGCTACAGTATGTAACCGATCTGTGTATGGACCCTAAAACGTTTGGTATGAATATTAGTTCAGAACATATCTATGAACCTCAGCTATCATAGTTGTTGTATCAACTTCAGGTTGAATGGCATTATTGAAGCCTGTGGATTGAGTAGAATATAATAACTTTATTGTGCCAAGGATGTAAGTCCTACAGTATATACCACGCATGAAATCCCCACATTGTAGCCTGTACATTGAATATGTTCACTGATCATGTACTCTTCCTTGGCAAATAAAGGTGCGGTTCAGGTATGAATGTCTGTGAGACATTATTTTTCAGTCATTCTTTGAATGATGCTGTGTCTGCATGTATGTATTACAACTATACTTAGTTTGAACCAGTGGAGAATGTGAAACGCTTTATTGAAAGTTCATTATCCAGGTGTTATAAATAGATCATACTTACATTATAAATATTATAATTGTAGTATTGTATTATAAATACAAGTTAAATCTGTACTTCAATGCACATATGGTGTGCATTATAAAAACAGTGGAAGAAAGAGGAGGCGTGGACAGAGGTGTTGAAGACAGAAAGGAAAGAGGTAAAACAGAGGAACAGGGAAAACAGCTTATGATTAATGAATCACTGTGCTACCCTAATATTCTCTCAGTTCATCACAATTACATAGTGTCTCTAGCAGTGTCTCCTAACCAGCCTTGGGCTCCCAGTCGGCCCGAAGGTTATCTTAAGAGCGGGTGAGGTGGCGATGACGGGACTGACTTCCTCTCTCACATCAAAACATACCTGCAGACAAGAGACAGATGGATAGAGAGAGAGCATGATTAAGCTTTTTATTTTATTTTTTAATTCTAACATGGTCAGTCATCATAATCATCTCGAGGTGAAATGCAAAACTGACCTTGGATCATTAACTCTGTGACTACTACAGTACATCTCGATCTGTATTTCAATGTAAAACATCTCCATAATAATACTTCCTGTATAATATACACATTATATCCCTTATTACAAATCATGATAACATTGGATAGGTAGATACAATACATGTGCATGTGTAGCATGTGACAATAGCAGGATGATATCAATGATAGTGTCACAAATGAATACATAAATACCACTTGAAGCTTGATGATGACTTGATCAATTGAATTAGCTGTGCAGTGCTAAGGAAAAAACAAAAATGTGCCCCCATTTGAGTCGCCAGGACCAGGACTGAGATCCACTGCTCTTCATTGGGACCTCTTCATCTGCAGACAGGCTTTCACAGCTCTCTGTATCTCAGGGCAGAACACCTCACAATAAATAGACTACACAAAAGTACCTGCTCGATCCAGAATAGCCTACTCTTTCACTTTGGCAGCTGGGCCTGCTATCCTTTCACCCTCTTCCAAAAAATACAACATTTTGCCATTATCAAGAGTGACACTGGGGCTAAAACAATATCCTACATTGTGTTGGATGACTGCACCTAAAAAGGCTGGAGACTCATAACTAATCGAAGAGCTTGCTTGTAAATATGTCTTGACCAAAAGATGAGGAGTCAGTGGTAGAGTCCACTTGACGTTGCAGCACAGCAAGATTCTCAGTAGACAGGGGGCATGGGATGTCAGGAACAATGACCCCATTGTCGGTGTTTCTAGATTATCCTCCTGATAAAGCAGGTCCTCTACCTGCTGAATCGTGAGCGCTCAAAAGAAACAAATCTGTAGTAGTGACGATACATTTAAAGGAAGATCTGTCAAGCCATTCACATATCACCCAGACACATACAGTACCTCTGCGTAGTCAGGCTCAGACAGGTGGTTTGGAGCTTTCCGATATGCCACAGCTGGTGAGATGTCAGGTTCGCCTCTGTACTTAAAGGGTGGTTATTCCAACTCTTTGTGAAATGCTGCAGATCTGCCCACAGACGAGGTGGGAACACATATTCCACACAGAAGAGGTGGATAGAATTTGACAGGTCAAGGTAGCCTTCTTCCTCCAAACTGTGCAGCAAGTTGTAGTACCGACATGTCACAGCACTCCAAACATCTCTCCATAAAGCATTCCACTCTAACAGAGAGAAAGAAAAGTTTTAGTTGGGGGGAGGAACCTAATCTCTGTGGTCCTGTGGTCTTCCCCTATGAATAGTGAACACTGAGGTGGGTCCGAGGTTATAGAAATGCAAGTTGTGTGTGCCTCTTGTGGTTGTTTATTAGGTGATGGGAAATATGCCATATGCATACAAAATAATATACTTACCTTCATTGAAAATCCATCTATACCGCCAATGATGACAATGTTGTATCTTGAAAAAAAGCATTGGAATTAAAAGTGAAATGTTTAACCTATTAACCTGCTTCAAATGTATGTATTACCAGTTGATGAAGAACAACTCCAATACATCATTGAACATTTGTCTACAAATAAGTAAGAATAGAAAAGTTCAATTGACTTCTTAGATTTGATGGAGACATTATATATCTTAGTGCCTTATCGATTTATGATGTGTGTCAATGTGGATGAGAGACAGGGGAGCAGGAACAGAGTATCTTTGCAGAGCAATGCAACGAAGCTGGATCATTCTGGCAATGATACCTGCACCATCTACACATTGCAAAGACTCCCTAACTCTTGTTGTACACGATGGCCAATTGCTTGGAGACTTCCTTTGACCATTCTAAATCATGCGGATGGGGCATCCTTGCCTTAACGACCCTGACCTTCTGGTCTAACTCTTCATCTGGCATATCAGAATAGCATTCCCTGACAGACATATTGTGTTCTTTCATCCTCCTGTAAAAAAAAAGCTAACCGTTACACTGTCATGAAATAGGTCGACTATGAAAAATAGGACATGGTCTGCTTATGAGTTGCCATGAAACAGAGTTAGATGAATTCAACTGAAAATGGCGAGAACAGGCATTCGTAGCTAAATGTTTTAAGTTAGCTTGAGAATAATAATTGCATGATTTATCATTCTTTGGTATGTATGTATGTACTGTACAGTATGTAATATAGTAGAATGTTATGAACCGACACTGAATCGTAGGAGCTAACTACTAGCTATGTAGAAGTTGGACAGAAGAATGCCCAGTGCTGCTTATCTGAGATGCCATCATCACACAGTCCTTCATAGGAGTACGCTATGACTTCTTTTGTGTCGGAAAGAAAGACTGAACAGTATTGGTTGTAGCCAAACTGACACTCATAGAATTGCCAAAATGGAGGGTGGTTGATAGCGAAATTAAATTGGAGTTTTGTTTTCAAAAAAAAAAAATGTTTAAAAAAAAATAATCAATTTTTCCATCCTAACAGGACACACCTACTCATTCCAGAATTTATTTTCCTATTTTCTACATTGTAGAATAATAGTGAAGACATAACATCTATGAAATAACACATATGGAATCAGTTAAGAGCAAATTCTTGCAAGGACAGCCTACTCCTTCCTCCAGTCAGGGAATTGAACCCCGGTCTCCCGCATGCCTGCATAGCCTTATGTAAGGAATTAGGCACTTTCCCATGTTTAGTACAGTATGTATTGTAGGCTATGTTTACTTGTCAGACTGCACAGTAGCCTAATAAACAAATGCAGGTGGCTTATATCTTCCAAATGCTTTAAGTGCTTTATTAACCAAATGTAAAAGCATATACTGTACAGAACAGTATTTCTTAATCAGCATTTTTATGCTTTCGTTAATAAAATAGTGATAAAAATACTCTTTCAAAATGCAGATGTTGATTTAGTTATGGATTTATAACGAATTAGTATGGGAATAAATATCACTGATTGACATAAATATTGGAAGAAAGTTGTCTAATGAATGCATGCAATTTAGAATCCTCCAATCTTCTCATGCTGTAGCCTACTCCCGATGGTCACGTTGTACAGCGCCAAATATTTCATTCCGTCCTAACGGAAACCCAGAGGGTTTCATTTTTTGTATAGAAGTATAGAAACACCATCATTTTAGTCAAATTAAGCCAAATTTCTTAAAATCAATCCCATATACTGTGTTATTACAAAAAAGGTTTTAAATGATTTGGTAATGCCAATATGAAAGACTATCAAATGCTTCTCAAAGATGCCCTCTGGTGGTCAAACTAGCACTAACTTGCATTAACAGAAAAAATGGCTGACAATTAGATAACGTGCCACAGAATGTTGCAGCAGCCCGCAAGGTGTGCTGCAGTATGACGCCACTTTTAAAGGAGAAACCACTGTAGCAGCTCCTGGATTTCATTTGCCTTTGTGCTTTCATTCACTTGCCTTTGTGCTTGTCTCCACCCCACTCCAGGTGTCGCCCATCAGCCCCATTATCCAATGTGTATTTATACCTGTGTTTTATGCCTGCTATTCTGTGTTGAGCGGTTAACAAAGAAACAGGTCTTCCTATATTCTTAATGTAGAGTTATTTATGCAACTTTACTTGTGATCAAAACATATAGCCCAACGTTTTTATTTTTAATACATTCTAAGGCTGCATGATGCGACTGTAATGATTTGAAAAACGTTGAATGAAAGGCATGAGCTCTGCTTTGTTATTTGCATAGACTGCACACATTTTATCAGTCTCTCATTTACAATTTTACAACCACTTGATAATGCCTCAAATTTCCCGGCAGCATCCCCTTTGGGGCCGTAATGCCCCTAAAAAAATCCATGCCTTCTGCGGGCAGTGGCCGTTGTGCCATTGGGCTGAATATAATAATTCTACATCCCTTATCCCAGCTGCGTGCTCTAAAGCACCTCTCACTCACATTGCTCTCCCACTGCTGGCTTGCTTCTGAAGTTAAGCAGGGTTGGTCCTGGATGGGAGACCAGATACTACTGGAAGTGGTGTTGGAGGGCTAGTCGGATGCACCCTTTCATCTGGTCTAAAAAAAATATCCCAATGCCCAAGGGCAATGATTGGGTAGATTGCTCTGTGTAGAGTGCTGTCTTTCGGATGGGATGTTAAACGGGTGTCCTGGCTGTCCTCACTAAAAGATCCCATGGCACTTATCATGAGAGTAGGGGTGTTAACCCCGATGTCCTGGCTTAATTCCAATCTGGTTCTCATATCATCATGGTCACCTAATTGCAATTGGCTCATTCATCTCCTCTGTAACTATTCCACAGGTTGTAGCTGTAAATGAGAATGTGTTCTCAGTCAACTTACATGGTAAAATATGGGTTAAATAAAATATAGCTTAATTCTTATTAGCCAATGCCTGCCACATACTCTGTGACACAACTGTGTGTGTCCTTATCCAATTCTGAGGCGCATATTGAAGATGTTGGAAGAACTGTCTACATTTACTTTTCATCAGCCAACAAGATAAGTAGGCCCAATGAATAGCAAAATCACTAGCCTATGTCAGTCTACTATCCTCCATAGTACAAAAGTTTACCTATTCTGTGAGAGAAATAAATATTGTAAACATAGTCTGGGACAGTTGTGGGATGCAATAGATCCCAAATTAATAAAACGACAAGCATAATAAAAAAACGTTTTTAAGTAATGAATCTAATGCAACAGATCAGAACATTTAGCTTAAAATGTTGATAAACTATTCGGCTCCTTCCTCAAATTATAAGTGTAGCAATGCGCACACGACAGTAGGCTAGAAGCCCAAATGTTCCTAAACGCAAATCAATTAGTGGGAAAACACCATTCTCAAAAGTGACCGGAAATGCAATTATGCATGTAATGCTTTTATTCTAAATGTGCATTTTTATGATGAAAATGGTCAAACTTGAATCTCAAACGCTGTGTATGTATCAGTTAGGCTCTACACCCGTTCTAAAGCGGATTAACTTCTTACGGGCAGGTGGGACGGTAGCGTCCCACCTGGCCAACATCCTGTGAAATTGCAGAGCGCGAAATTCAAAAATACCTAATTCAAATATTTAACATTCTTGAAAATATATGTGTTATACATCAAAATAAAATTTAACTTGTTGTCAATCCAGCCGCTGTGTCAGATTTCAAAAAGGCTTTACGGCGAAAGCAAACCATGCGATTATCTGAGGACAGCGCGCCGCCTACAAACACATGAAAATCATATTTCAACCAGGCAGGTGCACCACAAAGGTCAGAAATAGCGATATTATTAATGCCTTACCTTTGAAGATCTTCTTCTGTTGGCATTCCAAAATGTCTCAGAAACATCACAAATGGTCCTTTTGTTCGAAAATGTCCTTCTTTATGTCCCAAAAATGTCAATTTATTGGGCAAGTTTGATTCAGAAATACACCGGTTTCAACTCGCCTAACATGCCTACAAAGTATCTAATAAGTTACCTGTAAACTTTGTCCAAACATTTCAAACAACGTTCCTAATCCAACCTCAAGTACCCTAAAACGTAAATAATAGATAACATTTAAGATGGAATAAACTGTTTCCAGTACCGGATAAAAACAATGTGAAGCTCGCTCCAGTTCACGCATATCAAAACAGTAGAGTCCACCTGGAGTGACACTTACAATGAATAGCACTACTTCTTCATTTCTCAAAAGAAAAACATCAAACAATTTCTAAAGACTGTTGACATCTAGTGGAAGCCATAGGAACTACAATCAGGTTCCTAATAATAAGGGTATCCCATAGAAAATAAATGGAAAAATCTATGACCTCAAAAAAAATCATCCCTGGATGATTTGTCCTCTGGGTTTCGCCTGCATATCAGTTCTGTTATACTCACAGACATGAAACGTTAGAGTGTTTTCTATCCAAATCTACCAATTATATGCATGTCCTAGCTTCTGTGCCTGAGTAACAGGCAGTTTACTTTGGGCATGCTTTTCATCTGGAGGTGAAAATACTGCCCCCTACCCAAGAGAGGTTTAAATGTGCTTAATTTTAAGAAGTTATTTGGTCACTTTACAAACTTTATCAAAACATATAGGCCTATGGGCAAGGATACATGAGGTGTGTGACTATGATTATAAAAAGTTGCAAAAAAAAAAGGCATGCACTGTTTTTTGCCTTACTGCATACAGGCTGGGCATCATTCACAAGTGATAACATCATTCACAAGTAATGGCCTAATATTGTCATATACTAAATCATATTTGTGTGAAATTTGTTTTGATTTAGACTGGACTATTATCTTGCACCTTCCTCGAAACTGGGGCAGGGGAAAAAAATAAATTTCATATATGCACTTAAAAAGCGAATAGAGGATGCTTTAACCGTGGTTCATTTTTATGCCAGCCAGATAGGCTATAGTAGGCTACTATATTTATTTCTCAACTTTCATAATATTAAGCACACTGCTTCTCTTTATAACAGGAGTATAGCTATAGAAAGCTGATGGGATACTCCTCTTCTTAATAGAGGCCATCCCTCTGTTTTCTCACGCAATTGCATAACATATAGAAATGTTGCAAAACATGACTCATGGGCTCTGATGAAGTGTTTGATTCAATTTTTGAATACATTTGCATTGTGTCAGAGTGATGTCACGATCGTCGTATTGAGTAGACCAAAGCGCAGCGTGGTGTGAATGCATGATTTTTAATAAAGGACAAAAAAACACGAAGTACACTAACAAACAAACAAACTAGAAAAAAAGAAAAAAAAAGACGAACGTGACTGCTATCAAAACATTGTGCTAACAAGCAGCATCAGAGCTGGGAGAAGCCTAACTACTGTGACTAATTGGTCACATGGAATTTGACTGCCATCAAGGCTCGTGATCGCCGGTGTGGCGGTAATATGGTCAGAGTAATAGCCCTAATATTGGCTCATATTATATGTGTCATTTTTCCCAAAATGTACATATACCTGAAATTTGATTTGGTGAAATGGTGCTGCCACAGTAAACAGAATCAAAAGACGATTACCAAAACACAGACAGTATCTACAGTGTATTCGGAAAGTATTCAGACCCCTTCCCTTTTTCCACATTTTGTTAATTTACAGCATTATTCTAAATGGATGAAATCAAATACAAAATACCATCAATTTACACACTATACTCCATAATGACAAAGTGAAAACAGGTTTGTGGAAATGTTTGCAAATGTACAAAAAACAATTACAATTACAAAAAAACATACCCTTATTTACACAAGTATTCAGACCCTTTGCTATGAGACTCGAAATGGAGATCAGGTGCATCCTTAAGCTGTTTCTACAACTTGATTGGAGTCCACCTGTGGTAAATTCCATTGATTGGACATGAAGGCACACAACTGTCTATATCAGGTCCAACAGTTGACCGTCCATGTCAGAGCAAAATCCAAGCCACGAGGTCATAGGAATTGTCCTTAGAGCTCCAAGACAGGATTGTATCGAGGCACAGATTTGGGGAAGGGTAACAATTTTTTGGGCAGCATTGAAGGTCCCCAAGAATATAGTGTCCTCCATCATTCTTAAATGGAAGAAGTTTGGAACCACCAAGACTTTTCCTAGAGCTGGTTTCCTGGCCAAACTGAGCAGTCAGGGTAGAAGGGCCTTGGTCAGGGAGGTGACCAAGAACCCGATGGTCACTCTGACAGAGCTCCAGAGTTCCTCTGTGGAGATGGGATAACCTTACAGACGGACACCCATCTCTGCAGCACTCCACCAATCAGGTCTTTATGTAGAGTGGCCAGACAGAAGCCACTCCTAAGTAAAAAGGCACATGACAGCCCACTTGGAGTTTGCCAAACGGCACCTAAAGGAGTCTCAGACCATGAGAAACAAGATTCTCTGGTCCGATGAAACCAAGATTGAACTCTTTGGCCTGAATGCCAAGCATCACGTCTGGTGGAAACTTGGCACCATCCCTACGGTGAAGCATGGTGGAGGCAGCATCATGCTGTGGGGATGTTTTTCAGCGTCGGGGACTGGGAGACTAGTCAGGATCGAGAGAAAGATGAACGGAGGCAAAGTACAGAGAGATCTTTGATTAAAACCTGCTCCAGAGCGCTCAGGAATTCAGACTGGGGTGAAACAACCCTAAGCTCACAGTCAAGACAACGCATGAGTGGCTTTGGGACAAGTCTCTGAATGTCCTTGAGGGGCTCAGCCAGAGCTTGGGCTTGAACCCTATCTAACATCTCTGGAAAGACCAGAAAATAGCTGTGCAGCAACGCTTCCCATCCAACCTGACAGAGCTTGAGAGGATCTGCTGAGAAGAATGGGAGAAACTCCACAAATACAGTTGTGCCAAGCTCGTAGTGCCATACCCAAGAAGACTTGAGGCTGTAATCGCTGCCAAAGGTGCTTCAACAAAGTACTGAATAAAATGGTCTAAATGCTTATGTAAATGTCATATTTCGTATTTATTACATTTTTTTAAATCTAAAAACCTGTTTTTGTTTTATCATTATGGAATATTGTGTGTAGATTGATGAGGAAAAAAATGACAATTTAATCAATATTAGAATATGGCTGTAACATAACAAAATGTGGAAAAAGTCAAGAGGTCTGAATACTTTCCTAATGCACTGTATCAGCAAAGACTTTTCAAATCCACATTGAATAATTACGCCCTGTGCGGATATATAAACAATTTGCAATTAAGACGCATTGTGACCTGATTGTGGCTGCGTTTAGACAGGCAGCCAATTCCAATATTTTTTTCACTAATTGATCTTTTGACCAATCAGATCAGCTCAAATGTAGACGGATCATTATTCATAGACCATTGACTTATGCCATCAATTAAAAATATGTATATATTTTACGAATAGCTGTAAAATAATTTGCATACAGAGAGCGACCTGGTGGAGGGACAAGAGACACATTTGAATGCCATGTGTAGACACATTTCTGGGCACAAATGTGGGCACAATAAGAATGTGGACAAGATCAAGACACTGGACCAATGTTAGCGGCAGGTATAAGGAAGGCTTTGGAGAGAGGAACAGATGGTGACAGAGATAATCAAAGGATGATCACAGGAAGGGGAGGAGAGAAGTAACCATCGATTTTTGGAGACAAGGGTGGTTTCTCACCCAATACCCAACTCAATAAAGTGGTCTGATAAATTAACAAATCAAAGTTATTTGTGCCCTTATCATGTAATTTCAAGTGCATAATGCTGCATATGATAAGGATCACCAGGATTTCCCCCAAGGGCATAGCATGCCATGAGGTTTTTTATATTTGTTTTCTCACCACATTGGCATAATTACATGTTATGAATTGATGCTCTGGTGACTGAAGCAGAGAAAAACGACATCCTACAGTTAGCACAGCAGGTTGTATTCATTTGAATGGCAGCCTATAATTCATATTAGATAAATATGACACCCTGTGTCTTTTTCCTGCACAGCCCTCCCTGCATGGCTTGGCAGGCAGCAGTGGTTGAGCCGTGGAGGGATACGTTGTGTGTTCCAGTGCCTGAGATTCTGTCACTTTCAGCGTCAACCCATGAGGCTGCCTTTATCAGCCGGCCCACACGTCTGTGGACAGCCTGATAACATCTGTGTGGCCACCGTACCCTCCCTCTGGCAGCAGATCCGACATCAGAGCTGCCTTGCTTGGGGAAACTCTAGACATCTCAGCTGGAGTGGTGGTCATTCCTTCAGATGGGTCTGTATCTGAATTAGGACAGCCATTTTGGCTAATGACTGGAGTTGTGTCTCAAGTTTTAGTAGATGTTGGAGGATTGATATGTTTTCCCC
The DNA here is from genome assembly GCF_034236695.1 of Oncorhynchus nerka. NCBI lineage: Eukaryota > Metazoa > Chordata > Actinopteri > Salmoniformes > Salmonidae > Oncorhynchus > Oncorhynchus nerka. The sequence continues at coordinate 11,851,155 of NC_088411.1, read as the reverse complement.
TGACCACTGTGTTATGTACTTCCCCATTTAAATAATTGGTTTGGTTAATGAAGTGAGGAAAATAATTGGTATGGTTACATTTTTACATTAGACCCATAACGTAAATTTGAGAATGTGTCGGGAGGTAATTGAGGATTGTGTGTCACGTGGCAGTAGTTTTATTCCTGACTTTGTTGATGGAGACATTCACAGTCACAATACATATTGTTTACAATAATGTTTCTTCAAAGTCACTTAAATAACTTTGGGTAAAAACCATTATTTTCCAATAGTTTCATTTTGGACCAAACCAGAATTATTTTCGTTCCATTCTATTGTTCCAACTAGCAAAATAAAGTTCTGAACCAGATTTAACCTGTTAAATGAACTGTTTTTTTTTAACATTTAGCTTATTAAATGACTTCAGAAATCAGTGTGGCAAGCTAGTTATTTACATGCGTGATGGACAGACAAGTGTAGCCTATGGCGCAAGATGCAACTGAATTTATGCAGGTGGGGAAAGAGCCAGAGAGGGTTGAAGAGGAGGCTTGAAGTGCTGGGCATCTTGTGACATGCGTTATCAGAACTAGGCCCACAGAATTATACCTAGGAGTGGCTTCTATGGAGGAACTTTGAATTACGCTTGTAAACGTCAGTAGAGTAGCCTATGCTTTGGAAGGGAGGAGGGGCAGGCTGCCTAAACATCCACACACACTTGCAAAGATTTTCAGCTTGCCAGCAGACACTGGAATGCATTTCTGAGTGACAGAGGGAGGGCTTTGCATAGGCGCTTTGTTGCGTTTTTTTGTGGGACTAGAAAAAAATGACTGGAATATAAAATAAGGTTATTAACCGGTTCCAATGTTTTTTAAATAACAGTTATTGTTGTTCCGGAACAGCATGGATAATTTTCGTTCCCGGTTCCATTTCTGTTCCTTGAAAAATGTATTTTCTGGTTTTCGGGTTCTGTACCCCTAAACCGGTTCTGACAACTGGTATAAACCTGACCCACTGGTCACACACTGGTTGAATCAGCATTGTTTCCACGTCATTTCAATTAAATTACGTTGAACCAATGCGGAATATATGTTGAATTGACATCTGTGCCAGTGGGTAGTCCAATGCATATAAGTGGGAACTTAAAATACCTGGTTAATGTCTTTGTATTGTCTCTGTTCATAGGTAGTGTTTTTATGTTGCTCAGAGGTAGCCTATAGAACAAAGTGTTTCCTGTACATGAACAATACTTTAATTTCATCATGCACAACAACATAACAGAAAAACTGTGCCTGTCTGCTTTTACAGAACTTTCTGACCTCAATATGTTCTATTCACCTTTAGCATTAAATGCTGCTTCTCAAGTGTGTATTGTATAACCTACATTGTAATCGAAGGCAAGGAGTGTGACATGTGTCTCTACAAATCCATTTTTAGATTTTGTGTGATGTAAAATAGCTTGTGAGATTGGCTAAAGTCCAAGGGCTGGAGCTTTGGCCATCCAGCCAGCAAATACAAAGCACCTTGCCTGTCTCCGCCAAAAGCCTCCCCTTGGGACTGAATTATCTTCTCTTGGAGGTTAACGAGAGAACAAACAGGCTCTCCTTGTCTGTACTTCATTACCTTCCTACTCTCCCCACTCGTTCTCTTTCTCGCCTTCTATTATTCTCTCCCTCCCACTCTCTCTCCCCCTACACACAGGGAGTTGTCACTGGCACGTGTCCTGACCTAGCAGATTTGAATTAACGACTGTTGCTATTGAGTTCTCAACCACGACCAATCTCAGTCAGCGATATTGAGGAAGGGAGACAAACCGGTAGCCGTAAATGTCTAGTGCAGCCAACATATGATGCTCAACCGTGAAGGTACGATTTGGTGTTCCAGTGATATCTGTTGTCCGAGCAGCATGCTCCCTACATACAGAAATGTGCACACTGAGTCCCGTTGTTTAATGGGGAAACTCCATCATGCCTGCGTAGCTCTCTCTCGACAGAGCTGAGCAAGTCTAGATATAGTATAGACAGATACGTGTAGCTAGGTTGACTGAGTCTATATCGGCTAGGTACCTTTCATTCCTCAGACATGAACTTCTGAAAGTGCAAATAGTTGTAAAGTTTTACAGCAAAAAAATGGGCCGAACATCAATTTTCTCCCTCTGAAGTTTTTTTGGGGCAAGGCACTGTTGCATGGCACAGAGGGTACAGCAGGAACATTCATTTTCATGGCATTTAATTGCAGGCCGTCTCCGGCAGATGCACTCATTACATCATAATCTGTGAGAGGTCACCCAGGTCCATCTCTCAGGCGAGGGAGAGGAGAGAGAGGAGTGAATCTGCCTGTCAGGCTGATGAGCACTCATCAATCAGCCAGACACCGGTTTGGGCTGGGGAAGAGGAGGAAGAAGGACACTGGTCCACTTACTTAGCTGCCTGATGACTCAGGCTAATGGAAACTCCACCTTCAAATAGAGACAAGTTGCAGTAGGGGGCCCCACCGTACAATGTCGAGTTGGCCCATTAAAGTTAATATCAGGGAAAACACTCGATGTGCTACGGTAATCAATTATCTATTCTGTTCCGTTGACTTAAGATACAGTACAGGTAGGAATTGTCTGGTGTGTTTCTATTCTTTTCTTTTCACTTTTTGCGTTAGAACTTTTCATTCAGCATGCCAATACTGCAGTGACTGCAAATAGTTACAACTTGTTTTATTTTTTTTTATGTTCAAAGGCTCCTAAAGGTTACTAGTGGTCATACAATGTGATGCAACAGTGACAATATTGCACCTCTAGCCTGCAAGAGAACTGCTGTATTCATTGGTTTTCATTTTCCCTGTTGGGTCGGAACCTATGGCCAACACTTGGCTAATGGCTAGCTTACAGACAAGGCAGACATGAGGGGCAAACAACCTGACAGCAACTACTCCTCCATCTAAGCCACAGAAACAGAGACATTTGGAGAGCAGACAGGTAAACAGGGAAAACAATATAGCCCCGGCCAAGATGGATTTGCGTTCACACAGTGAAGAGAACTAAGGGAGTTGAAGTGATTCAAAACCGACCAAGAAAAACATAACTAGCTGGATAATATATCTTGTTAGATATAAAGTTATATTATGCTATTTAGTTGTAAATATGTATGTGAGTAATATTTTGGGATGACTTGTTTAGATTGTTTTCAAGCCACACATGCAATAGTTCATGTTAGCTAGCTAGCTAATGTTCACTAGTAGCTTGTTAGCAGACTGTGACATTGGTTTGTTTAATTTGAATAAAAAATGTTGCTTCACTAGTTCGTCGTAACTAGCTAACTTGTGTGTATAATGTTATTTGACCTTGTGTTATATGTCTTATGTCTGGTCTGAAAACCACGCTGTTATTGGCTAGCTAGCTAAATACTTCCGCTCCGCCTCTAACCCTATTACAGGGGCTGAGTCACTGGCTTACTGGTGCTCTTTCATGCCGTCCCTAGGAGGGGTGCATCACTTGAGTGGGTTGAGTCACTGATGTGATCTTCCTGTCTGGGTTGGCGCCCCCCCTTGGGTTGTGCCGTGGCTGAGATCTTTGTGGGCTATACTCGGCCTTGTCTCAGGATGGTAAGTTGGTGGTTGAAGATATCCCTCTAGTGGTGTGGGGGCTGTGCTTTGGCAAAGAGGGTGGGGTTATATCCTTCCTGTTTGGCCCTGTCCGGGGGTGTCATCGGATGGGGCCACAGTGTCTCCTGACCCCTCCTGTCTCAGCCTTCAGTATTTATGCTGCAGTAGTTGATGTGTCGGGGGGCTAGGGTCAGTTTGTTATATCTGGAGTACTTCTCCTGTCTTATCCGGTGTCCTGTGTGAATTTAAGTATGCTCTCTCTATTTCTCTCTTTCTCTCTTTCTTTCTCTCGAAGGACCTGAGCCATAGGACCATGCCTCAGGACTACCTGGCATGATGACTCCTTGCTGTCCCCAGTCAACCTGGCCGTGCTGCTGCTTCAGTTTCAACTGTTCTGCCTGCGGCCATGGAATCCTGACCTGTTCACCGGATGTGCTACCTGTCCCAGACCTATTATTTGACCATGCTGGTCATTTATGAATATTTGAACATCTTGGCCATGTTCTGTTATAATCTCCACCCGGCACAGCCAGAAGAGGACTGGCCACCCCTCATAGCCTGGTTCCTCTCTAGGTTTTTTCCTAGGTTTTGGCCTTTCTAGGGAGATTTTCCTAGCCAACGTGCTTTTACACCTGCATTGCTTGCTGTTTGGGGTTTTAGGCTGGGTTTCTGTACAGCAATTTGAGATATCAGCTGATGTACGAAGGGCTATATAAATAAATTTGATTTGATTTTAGGCAGACCATTCCATAAAAATGGAGCTCTATAGGAGAAAGCTCTGCCTCCAGCTGTTTGCTTACAAATTCTAGGGACAATTAGGAGGCCTGCATCTTGTGACCGTAGCGTACGTGTAGGTATGTACAGCAGGACCAAATCAGAAAGATAGGTAGGACCAAGCCCATGTAATGCTTTGTCGGTAAGCAGTAAAACCTTGAAATCAGCCCTTGCCTTAACAGGGAGCCACTGTAGGGAGGCTAGCACTGGAGTAATATGATATTTTTTTTGGTTCCGATTCTAGCAGCCGTATTTAGCACTAATTGAAGTTTATTTAGTGCTTTATCTGGGTAACCGGAAAGTAAAGCATTGCAGTAGTCTAACGAAGAGGTATCAAAAGCATGGATTAATGTTTCTGCATAATTTTTGGACAGAAAGTTTGTGATTTTTGCAATGTTACGTAGATGGAAAATAGCTGTCCTTGAAACAGTCTTGATATGTTCGTCAAAAGAGAGGGTCCAGAGTAACGCCGAAGTCCTTCAGAGTTTTATTTGAGACGACTGTACAACGATCAAAATTAATTGTCAGATTCAACAGAAGATCTCTATTGTTTCTTGGGACCTAAAACAAGCAGCTCTGGTTTGTCTGAGTTTAAAAGTAGAAAGTTTGCAGCCATCCACTTCCTTATGTCTGAAACATAGGCTTCTAGCGAGGGCAATTTTGGGGCTTCACCATGTTTCATTGAAATGTACAGCTGTGTGTCATCCGCATAGCTGTGAAAGTTAACATTATGTTTTTGAATGATATCCCCAATAGGTAAAATATATAGTGAAAACAATTGTGGTCCTAAAACGGAATCTTGAGGAACACCGCAATTTACAGTTGATTTGTCAGAGGACAAACCCTTCACAGAGACACACTGATATCTTTCCAACAGATAAGATCTAAACCAGGCCAGAACTTGTCCGTGTAGACCAATTGAGTTTCCAATCTCTCCAAAAGAATGTGGTGATCGATGGTATCAAGCAGCACTAAGGTCTAGGAGCACGAGGACAGATGCAGAGCCTCGGTCTGACGCCATTAAAAGGTCATTTACCACCTTCACAAGTGCAGTCTGATGGGGTCTAAAACTAGACTGAAACATTTCGTATACATTGTTTGTCTTCAGGAATACAGTAAGTTGCTGCGCAACAGTGTTTTCTAAAAATTTTGAGAGGAATGGAAGATTCGAAATAGGCCGGTAGTTTTTTATATTTTCTGGGTCAAGGTTTGGCTTTTTCAAGAGAGGCTTTATTACTGCCACTTTTAGTGAATTTGGTACACAGCCGGTGGATAGAGAGCCATTTATTAATGTTCATCATAGGAGGGCCAAGCACAGGAAGCAGCTCTTTCAGTAGTTTAGTTGGAATAGGGTCCAGTATGCAGCTTGAGGCCATGATTATTTTCATCATTGTGTCAAGAGATATAGTACTAAAACACTTGAGTGTCTCTCTTGAACCTAGGTCCTGGCAGAGTTGTGCAGACTCAGGACAACTGAGCTTTGGAGGAATACGCAGATTTAAGTCCGTAATTTGCTTTCTAATGATCATGATCTTTTCCTCAAAGAAGTTCATGAATTTATTACTGCTGAAGTGAAAGCCATCCTCACTTGGGGAATGTTGCTTTTTAGTTAGCTTTGCGACGGTATCAAAAATAAATGTAGGATTGTTCTTATGTTCCTCAATTAAGTTGGAAAAATAGGATGATCGAGCAGCAGTGAGGGCTCTTTGATACTGCACAGTACTGTCTTTCCAAGCCAGTCGGAAAACTTCCAGTTTGGTGTGGCGCCATTTCCGTTCCAATTTTCTGGAAGCTTGCTTCATAGCTCGGGTATTTTCTGTATACCAGGAGCTAGTTTCTTATGACAAATGTTTTTAGTTTTTAGGGGTGCAACTGCATCTTGGGTATTGCGCAAGGTTAAATTGAGTTCCTCAGTTAGGTGGTTATTAGCCTTTTAAATTAGCCTTTTAAAATTATAAACTTGGATTAGCTAAAACAACGTGCCATTTCAACACAGGAGTGATGGTTACTGATAATGGGCCTCTGTACGCCTATGTAGATATTCCATTAAAAATCAGCCATTTCCAGCTACAATAGTCATTATCAACATTAACAATGTCTACACTGTATTTTTTTAAATCAATTTGATGTTCTTTTAATATACAAAAAATGTGATTTTCTTTCAAAAACAAGGATATTTCTAAAGTGCCCTCAAACTTTTCAATGGTAGTGAACATATTACAACCATTACCTCGACTAACCGGTGCCTCCGCACATTGACTCTGTACCGGTACCCCCATGTATATAGTCTCGCTATTGTTATTTTACTGCTGCTCTTTAATTACTTGTTACTTTAATTTCTAATTCTATTCCTGTTTATTTTTCTTTAAACTGCATTGTTGGTTAGGGGCTCGTAAGTAAGCATTTCACTGTAAGGTCAACAGTTCTATTCAGCGGATGTGACTAATACAATTTGATTTGATTTTTAATTTGCTTTATTATCAACCATGTAGCTAGCTAAGTTAGCTAGCTTGCTACCTTGACATTTGTAATGTTAGCTACCTTTCTGGCTGACAACATGAATATTATAACGTATACGTTTTGTGGTACTTGTTCTGAAGACATTGTCGCTAAAAAGGAATCAAGTTATCTTCAATCTTGTCTGTAATTGTTATCGTATCGCCATCCATAGTCTCAAATTTCTTGTTTCTGTTGGGTTGTCACTAGTTACCACAGTTACCAAAGTCTCAGAGCGGATGTTGAGGCTGCGTCATCCCAGCCGTGACTACCAATGAGATCTGGGGTTTCTGGGATATTGTGTTCAAATCTAGAAAAAAACGGCATTCTTGCCAGAGGGGGCTCTAAAAACACCTGTACACACATCGTTACATAGTGCAGGTTTTAGTGATTTTATTTTCATTAAGATACTTTTAGTATTTTTATTCTACCGTATTGACATTGCACTAATTAGATCCACTCAAATGTGATTTTAATGCAGTTAACTTCATCAACATTTACATTTACATTTAAGTCATTTAGCAGACGCTCTTATCCAGAGCGACTTACAAATTGGTGCGTTCACCTTAAGACATCCAGTGGAACAGCCACTTTACAATAGTGCATCTAAATCTTTTAAGGGGGTGAGAAGGATTACTTTATCCTATCCTAGGTATTCCTGAAAGAGGTGGGGTTTCAGGTGTCTCCGGAAGGTGGTGATTGACTCTGATTGATTGATCAACAGCGTGGAACAATGTATTTGATATACTGGGGTTAATTCTGATGCATTTATATTGATGTAATGGATTTGGATAACTTTACAAGTATTTGGTACTAGAATAGATCCCCATTATCACCTGTTCATGTCCTGTACGTACTGGAAACTGGAAATGCACTGCGTTAATTCATACTTATTCACCAATATCCACGGTAATCTGAACATCACATTTACATTTTATTGTAGGTTGGAAGTATTTATTTTCCACCTGCAGTGAATTCTGATGATGGAAAATAATTGAGGCCCTCCATGTAGAGCTCTATTGCTGAACTATGAGAAGTTAAAACAGGATTGTTCAAACTACTCCAGTGTAATACTAATGGGATACTGTTGGGATTACCTGTGTTTTCCCAGGGTCAATGTTCTCTCCATCTGTTCTTGTTCACCCAATCAACCTTTCTCTACAACCAACTCTACATTCCTACAATTTCTACAGATTAATGTTACAATTAGGTGGTTTGATTGTGGTGGATCTGGCAATCCAAGGAGGTCAGTTGTCGGTTGCCATTGATATTATCACCATAGATGCCACCAATTTAATTTCAAAGGGTTACCCAACTCATTTGGCCATGTCAGTTATTGAGCATACATACTCCCGTGTGAAGTTTGGCATGAGACTCTATAGAATAATATATACAGTATATTTTGCAATCATTTCAGCTCAACTGAAAGGTGTTACATAATCTGATTGAGGTGACAAAGTCACTAATAATCTAATACCATGTTTAAGTTCAGAGAATCCTTTTTCATGAACCCATAAAACCGACAGTTATCCAGGAATAAGAATAGACTTTTCTGTCTGTAAATGCCATCTGAAGTAGCAATATCCTTTCGTGCCAATATATTTTTGTTCTGAATATTCTCATTTCCACTTTGAGAGAGAGGACACCCTTTGGTGTGATAGGGCAAATCGCTGATATTATTATGTAAAGCATTAGTTTTGTTCTCCTGAGACTTCCTTCCCTTTTAAAATGTTCAACTGTACTACCGTATACGTCTAGGGAGCCATAAAACACCATAGGATGATAAAACACATTGGGCGGGGAACAGGTAGGGGCTGATCGCTTGTTACGTGTGATACAAACTCATCCTTCTGATAGATGGATATGGAGATCGATCAATATGTTAGCACTTCATAGTTCTTTAACAGGCTGACATATTGATGGATTTATTGTACTATATCTCATTTGACCACTCAAGTTATAAATGAGTATGTGTACCTCGAGCTGTGCTCTTCGGCTTTGCATGAATGCATTTGGGTAATTACTATTCTCTCATCATACGCCCGTGGACGGTCCCCCAGATATGATCAATGATCAGATACTAGACATTTTTAAGCTCCGGCCAGCCCACACTTAAAATACAAACCATGTCAAATATTTAGAAACAACAGAGTGTTCTTATTGAATGGGGGGAAAAATGGTGAAAATGTACTTTTCTGTCCATTAGACAACATTGGAAGTAAATGCCATTGAGTGAACCTGAGTCAATAGAAATAAGTCCTGTCTATGGTTAAGAATGTTAATGGAGAATGATGCACTATCTAGTTAACTGCACCCTTATCAGGTAGGAATTCCATGTGTATAAATGTGTCCCCTGTAAGATGAATAGCCTCTGATCACTTTGCCTGGGAAGGAAACCCCGAGCCGCTCAGTAAGTCTGCCCTCGTAGAGATTAGTCAGCATTTTTCACCATGATGGATTTTACCCCTGGATAGTGAAATGGAATCCATTTACCATATGGCATTGACTCCCTGATCCTAGGAAACCAATCTGTTTGAAATGCAGGAGCATGTTTTGCTACTGTATGCTATTTGATGAACAGATAAAAGAGTATGTGTTTTGACTGTTTGACTGAAAACACCTCATTTTAAACAATTACCTTAAATGTATTCACTGATGCAATGTAAACACAGAATATTTGTTTTATTGCAGAAACAAGAGCAGTGTAAATATAGTCTGAAAACAGCCTCAGGTCTTTTGCTTATGCACATTATAAGGCCTGGCATACAAACCAGGCCTTAACAGTTGTATTGCAACTATTAATTGGCAAAAAGGTGAACAAGTATTTCAAATGCCCTACCTGTGATAAATATTCCGGTAGTGTGGATATGACAATTTACATTTCGCTTTTTGGCATCTAATTATAATAATATGAATATATCATTTTTTCTGTTTTCTAAGAATTGTTGCATTAATGAAACTTTATTTGGTTTAATCTGATTCTAAAGTAGTGACTCGCTTGTATGTTAGATTCAATTTCCACAAGAGTGGGGTGAACACAGTGAAGTATATTGTGAAGCCATCTGAGTGCTCAGTCAACACTGGAAATGTAACAATGCACCAATTCCGTGAACTGCTCCAATGTATTTCTTCACATGCTGAGCTCTGATCCAATGTGAGTGGGCATGCTGCACCTAGCCAGGGGGTCGCATGTGCCTCACTGTCACTTTGACAATTGGATTGATTAGACGAGGAAGTTTCCAACAGGCTAGCTCCTATTGGTTTTATCTCTGTAGGAGGGCTAAGTGCCAACTGTCCAACAAGTTGACGGTTCAAAGGTTAAGCAATACATGGTTAAAGGGGATATTCAACTAGATATTTGTGATGATGGCATTCATGTAATTAGAGCCAGGTACACTAGGACAGAACATACTCACTGATTGATGGTGCATTTTAAGAGATGTGTCACTGTTTGTAACCTGCCGCAAGCATGGACATAAGACAGCATATCTGAAAACATTTTATAATATCCTCCAAACCATCCACTGATCTGGAGTCATTTCCTTTTTTTCTCATGACTGAATAACTGCCAAATGATTGGATGAACTACAGATACAAGGAGATACAAAGTGACCAATAGCATCACAGAGTCACATCGGGCTGACGTGTCTTTGACTTGTAGAGCATGACTGCTCCGTACGTGCTGAATCTTGGCTGTTGCATGACTAGACAAAGTGCTTTTGACACCTGGTTATACAGTCCACGTCGGACAATGTCAGCAGACTGAATTGAGTCTAGTTTGCATTTCATTGCTCTTTTAAATTCTGTCATTACACATAGATCCCAGGGCAAAGCACATCAGTAACATGGCTAGGGAACAAATGTCCAAGCTAGAGGGAACTGTCACATATCCACCGGCTGATGAAGCTAAAGGATGAGTCAGCTTTGCTGCTTTATTAAGCGCAGAGACTTCGTAATAACACTCACTTTGTAACACATTGATATTCAGTTTATCATTCATATATACTGTTTTATGTTTAGTGCTGATTATATTCTGTTGTGGTCAATCATGTTAACCTATCCCTTTGAGGCAGAGTTAGACTGAAATATCATGCACTATTGCATGCATCTAGAGCCCAATGTATACATTTTGTGCAGCCATGCGGTGCTAGGTTTGCACCTGTTAGTGCCATAAGGGAACGGCTAAATAAGCGAGCTAGATCATGACACTTTATTTATGTTCTAAGACTGTGTTACATTTTTATTCACTTTCTCTATTTTTTTCAACCTTTATAACATATTCTGCTCCCCAAACAATAACAGGTGAAAACGTTGCAAAATACATGATAAGTCTTTAAATAATTTCAGGAGCATCTGCCACACTGTTCTCACTGCTATCACTGTGAGAACAGGATCAGATCTCTCTCTTCTCTCCTCACAACTTCCTCCCCTTCTGCTCCTAGATCATACACTGTCTGCTGAACCCAGCTTCTTCAACGAGGAATCCAGATACCCTATCGAGGTGCTAAATGATTCCACTAGGCCACCACACCACCCGTGAACTGAGTGATTCCGCTTCCTTAGTAAACAAAATGTCCGGACAATGCAGCTCGCCGCGTGACGCCAAAGAAGGAGAAGGAAGCCAAGGCTATTAAGGCAGTGTTTAATGGTCTACAGCTGGGTTATTCCACCTCAACAAGCACAAAATAAAGGACTTTGATACCCACCATCTCAGATTGTTCTGAAATCCTTTCTGTTGATAGAAAGATTAGCATTCCTGAACATTAGTTTGTTGAAATATAATTTGATCTCTGATACATTGAGCTAATTGACAGCACCCATTGGACATTTGAATTGACAGGATTCATATAATATATAATAAATATAGTACCTAACATCCGATTTGCATCCGATTCCACCCCGACAATGAGTATATAGTATAATTTCTCTATGTCTGACATGTTGTGTGGAACTATGGCTCGGAGGTTTGTTTCTTCATCCCATGTAATGTTTTCTCAGTGAATTTGGTTGTTTTTTCCCCCTGTTCAGAGAAATTAGTCAATGAAGTTGTCAGGTTTATGTTCCATCCTACGTCCTGATATTACCAGTCTCTGACAACTAAATGCTAAATGGTGCTGTTCCCTCTATTAAGTGAATAGCACCGCCCCCTCAAAATTAATGGATAGTTCACCCAAATTACAAAATTACATATTGGTTTCCTTAGCCTATAAGCAGCTTATGGACAAGGTATGACAACAACCCATGCTTTAATTTCGATGGCCACTGTTTAAAATGCTAACTTTTTCCACATTATGATATAATTCCAATGCAAGTCAATGGTTCCTATATTAGCATTTTCACACTTCATATCCAAATCATCATAATGTATCAAAAATGTAGTGTGTAACTCAATGATGTTACTTATAGATGATTTGGATATGAAGTGTGAAAGTGCAAATCTAGGTAGATTTGTGCCAAAAATGCAAAAAAGTTAGCCTTTGAAACATTGGCTAGGAAACCAAAACCAAAGCATGGGTTGCTGTCGTACCTAGTCCATAGACTGTTTACAGGCTAAGAAAACTACATTTTGTCATTTTGTAGTTTGGGTGAACTATCCATTTAACATTAACGGGGGGGATTATTATTGGATTTTTTTATCACCTAATAGCAGGAACAGTCCCATCGAGTGGTCAGAACCTGTTAATATCAAATAAAATACAATTACATTTGTCACGTGCCAAATACATCAGTGAAATGCTTACTTTACAAGCCCATAACCAACAATGCAGTTTTAAGAAAAATAAGTGTTTGACGGGACATAAACCTAACAACTTCAATGACTCATTTCTCTGAACAGGAGGGAAAAAAACATCACCAAGTTGGCTGAGAATACATTACATAGGATGAAGAAACAATACTCCAAACCGCAGCTCCATACTACTAACCTTGTCAGACAGAAAATATATACTCGTTGTTGGGGTGGGATTGGCATGGGGTGTGGTGGGTGGCTTTGACTGTTTCTTTGGATCCCTCATGTCTTACTCCATGTTAGAAAAAAGTTTGGCCCAAATCGGATGATAGGTACTATATTTTTTGAGTATCTTTTAAATTCAAATCCTATACATTGAAATGGACAATTTGGGTGCAATCAATGAGCTTACTTTTTCAGAGATCAAATTAAATATAAACAAAATAATGTTGCAGGAATTCTAATCTCATCTGTTTCTAACTACAGAAACGATTTCAGAACAATCTGAGACCCAGCTACTGTAAGAGGGCCACCATTTAAGAGACATCCTTCCCTGATGCATAGAGACGTGAGTCACAGAAGGACCATTCTCAGGAAAACTAAGAATGGTAGATGTGTTGGAGGGTTTACTCTGCATATACGCTGGGTATTTAGCTGATCTATTTGATATTAATTAGGGATAGGTGTCCCCTTCGACAACATCCAGTGAAATTGGAGGACGCACAATTCAAATAAATAATCGTAATATTAAACATTCACGAACATACAAGTATCTTATATAATTTAAAAGCATACATTCTTGTTAATCTAACTGCTTTGTTCGATATACAATAGACTTTACAGCGAAAGCATACCATGCGATTATCTGAGGGCAGCGCCCCAGATTCACAAAATCAAAAATAGCGATTAAATACAGTGCCTTGCGAAAGTATTCGGCCCCCTTGAACTTTGCGACCTTTTGCCACATTTCAGGCTTCAAACATAAAGATATAAAACTCTATTTTTTTGTGAAGAATCAACAACAAGTGGGACACAATCATGAAGTGGAACGACATTTATTGGATATTTCTAACTTTTTTAAAAAATCAAAAACTGAAAAATTGGGCGTGCAAAATTATTCAGCCCCCTTAAGTTAATACTTTGTAGCGCCACCTTTTGCTGCGATTACAGCTGTAAGTCGCTTGGGGTATGTCTTTTGCACATCGAGAGACTGACATTTTTTCCCATTCCTCCTTGCAAAACAGCTCGAGCTCAGTGAGGTTGGATGAAGAGCATTTGTAAACAGCAGTTTTCAGTTCTTTCCACAGATTCTCGATTAGATTCAGGTCTGGACTTTGACTTGGCCATTCTAACACCTGGATATGTTTATTTTTGAACCATTCCATTGTAGATTTTGCTTTATGTTTTGGATCATTGTCTTGTTGGAAGACAAATCTCCGTCCCAGTCTCAGGTCTTTTGCAGACTCCATCAGGTTTTCTTCCAGAATGGTCCTGTATTTGGCTCCATCCATCTTCCCATCAATTTTAACCATCTTCCCTGTCCCTGCTGAAGGAAAGCAGGCCCAAACCATGATGCTGCCACCACCATGTTTGACAGTGGGAATGGTGTGTTCAGGGTGATGTGCTGTGTTGCTTTTACGCCAAACATAACGTTTTGCATTGTTGCCAAAAAGTTCCATTTTGGTTTCATCTGACCAGAGCACCTTCTTCCACATGTTTGGTGTGTCTCCCAGGTGGCTTGTGGCAAACTTTAAACGACACTTTTTATGGATATCTTTAAGAAATGGCTTTCTTCTTGCCACTCTTCCATAAAGGCCAGATTTGTGCAATATACGACTGATTGTTGTCCTATGGACAGAGTGTCCCACCTCAGCTGTAGATCTCTGCAGTTCATCCAGAGTGATCATGGGCCTCTTGGCTGCATCTCTGATCAGTCTTCTCCTTGTATGAGCTGAAAGTTTAGAGGGACGGCCAGGTCTTGGTAGATTTGCAGTGGTCTGATACTCCTTCCATTTCAATATTATCGCTTGCACAGTGCTCCTTGGGATGTTTAAAGCTTGGGAAATCTTTTTGTATCCAAATCCGGCTTTAAACTTCTTCACAACAGTATCTCGGACCTGCCTGGTGTGTTCCTTGTTCTTCATGATGCTCTCTGCGCTTTTAACGGACCTCTGAGACTATCACAGTGCAGGTGCATTTATACGGAGACTTGATTTACACACAGGTGGATTGTATTTATCATCATTAGTCATTTAGGTCAACATTGGATCATTCAGAGATCCTCACTGAACTTCTGGAGAGAGTTTGCTGCACTGAAAGTAAAGGGGCTGAATAATTTTGCACGCCCAATTTTTCAGTTTTTGATTTGTTAAAAAAGTTTGAAATATCCAATAAATGTCGTTCCACTTCATAATTGTGTCCCACTTGTTGTTGAATACCTATGTGAGAATGCTGTTCATCGACTACAGCTCGGCATTTAACACCATAGTGCCCTCCAAGCTCGTCATCAAGCTCGAGACCCTGGGTCTCGACCCCGCAACTGGGTACTGGACTTCCTGACGGGCCGCCCCCAGGTGGTGAGGGTAGGCAACAACATCTCCACCCTGCTGATCCTCAACACTGGGGCCCCACAAGGGTGCGTTCTGAGCCCTCTCCTGTACTCCCTGTTCACCCACGAACATTTTTAGAAACTTCAAAGTCTTTTCTATCCAATGCCACCAATTATATGCATATCCTGGCTTCTGGGCCTGAGTAACAGGCAGTTTACTTTGGGCACTTCAGTCAGGCGAAAATTCAGGAAAATAGACCCTAGCCCTAACTTAAGACAACAACCCACGTGTCGATAACGACAGGATGAACCCAGAGTGGCTTATAATACTTCTTGGTCTGCATGAGGGTGGTTGAACCAACTATGACTGAGCATTGTTAGTGTCAGAGACGTGAGGGAGTCCATGAGTCCAGTAGGGGTTTGGTGGAAACGATGATAATGGTATACTTACACCTACCCTGGGAGACGGAAGGTCACTGGTCCACCACTCTGCTCTAGTGTAAAGGTTAGGTTACTCGGCCTAACACTCAAGGCTGTGGGGTCAACCAGCCTCATTATTGCAATAATTAATCGATATTAAATAAAGATAATTGTTTGAAGGAATGACCAAGTCTCTCTCAGTACTGAATTTGCACTACAGTATTCACCCCCCACATGTTGTTGCGTTACATAGTGGGATGGAAATAAATGTAATTGCGATTTTTGTCAATAATATACACAAAATATTACATTATGTCAATGTGAAAAGAAAAGAAATGCAAGGAAATACATTTTTTAGCCTAAATGCAAATCCAACACAGCATATCACTAAGTAACTGCCTCCTTATTTTCAAGCATGGTGGTGGCTGCATCATGGTATGGGTATGCTTGACATCAGCAAAGACTTGGGAGTTTTTCAGGATAAAAGTAAAATAAATGGGATTGATGAAGGTACAGGCAAAATCCTAGAGGATTTGCTTCAGCTTGCTTTAAATCAGACACTGGGAGAGGAATTCACTTTTCAGCAGGACAATAACCTAACACCATGCCAAATCTACATTGGAGTTTCTTACCAAGAAGACTGTGAATGTTCCTGAGTGGCTAAGTTACAGTTTTGACTTAAATCTGCTTGAAAATCTATGGCAACATCTTGACAGAGCGTGAATCATTTTGAAAAGAAAAATGGGCAAATATAGCAGAATACAGGAGTGCAACGCTCTTAGAGACTTATCCAAGAAGACTCACAGCTGTAATCGCTGCCAAAGGTGTTTCGAAAATGTATTGACTCAGGGGGTGAATACTTCTCTAATCAAAGTATATACATGTTTCTTTTCTCCATACATTCCCCCCCCCAAAAAATTGACATTACAGTGTTTTGTGTGGATGATTGACCAAAACATACAATTATATCCATTTTAATCCCACTTTGTAAGGAAGAAATCCAAGGGGGGTAAATACTTATGATAAGCACTCTGGGCTACCATTCACTGAAGGTAGATATCATAATAGTCTTTGAAAAATTGGCATTGATAAACAGCACAGACCAATGTGTTATACTTAATGTTCCCGGAATATTATGCCCCAGCCCTCCTGTCAGACTTTGCATGTCCTTGTCAAACAATCAAAAAATATGTTTAAACAGAAAACATCCGCAGGTGATCTGGAACTGAAGTGGATATTTTCTCCTTCAAATGGACACTTCTTTCCTCATTTGGTCCTCGCCCCATCCTTGTGTCAAAACTCTTACAATTTGTTCACGGCCTGGACCTGAATCTACAAACTAAATCATTACTCATTTAAATTGTCCAAAATGTTACATTGACACTTTTGGGTATTTGTTAGAGCACACAGTTCTTTTAAGGGAAAGTACCCATGAAGAGACAAATAAGGAGACATGAAATCCAAGAGCACATACTGTGGAGACCCCAGTTGCTGTAAAGCTTTATTGTGAGTCTGTGTAACGTATACTCTAGAAGTCCGGATTTAGGTGCAGAAGGTAAGTTTAAAAAGGAGAATAAGCAGATAAAGAAAACAGGAGAAGCGTACTGAACCTGAACAAAACCAATACTGCCTGAAGACCAAGGCTACAGAGGGCTAAATAAAATGGAAGTCATCAAAATAATGATGATGAGGGTGTGCATAATGATGGGGAGCAGGTGTGCGTACTGATGGTTAACACGTGTGCATAATGTGGGTTGCCAGGACAGTGGTTAGTAGTCCGGTAGACGTCGAACGCCGGAGAGAGGGAATGGGAGTAGGCGTGACAGTCTGAAAATAAAGTTTGAAATCTGGACAATGTTGGAGTCGAGGTTGTCGGCCACCGGAACCCAACAGCACTCCTCTGGTATGGCCAACCCCCATGAAGTCAGGAGTCCAGTAGGGGTTTGGTGGAAACAATGACAATGGAGTACTTACACCTACCCTGGGAGACGGAAGGTCACGGGGCCGCAACTTTGCTCTAGTGGACCCGGTTTGGGACGCACCGGATACCACCGAAGCTGGTGCCCCTCCTGGCCGCAATAGGGACAGAGCCCCAGCTGTCTCAGGCGACGCCGCTCTGCCGCGGAGAGGTGTGTTGCTCCTACCTCCATGGGTTCAGGCTCTGTCTCAGCACAGACAAAGGAGGGAGGCGAGTGGCGAATTGTTTTTGCACCCACCATACATCATGTCCACAATGGTCATGTGAGGTGAAATGTGTATATGTTGGGATGTGAACACTGTAGCCCACCCCAACGCCTGTCCAGTCAGCAGGGAGATGACCTTGTTAACCTTTGACATCTCAGTAGTGGGGGCAAAATAGAGGGAACACTGGAGTGGAAGCCACGGCATTTCAATGGAGTACCGTCATACTTCTCCAGAAGGGACAGTTGGGTATTGCTGACCTGGGCGGATGGCTGGGTAGGCTGGAGGAATGGCTCACTGTGACGAGCCGTCATCGGAGGCCCTCCGTTAGAGGTATGGAGAACCTTGCTGGTGGTGTGGAAGTGATGGAGAATGTGGAGGACCTCCTTCATGGTCGTACCCAGTAGGGCCAGCTGGTTGTGTGTTGGTGGAGTAGATGACCCTGTTCCTCGACCTTCCGGAAGATGGTGTTATCTTCTGCTGCTTCCAATATTTTCAGAGGCAGTATTTGGTAAAGTATTCACAGGGAGTCCGGAAGCAGGTGCAGAAGGTGAGTTTAATAAAGAGAATAAGCAGATAAACAAAACAGGAGAAGGGTACTGAATGTGAACAAAACTATTAATGCCTGAAGACTGAGGCTACTGAGGGCTAAATAAAATTGAATTAATCAAGGTAATGATGAAGTTCATGTGTGCATAATGATGGTTACCAGGTGTGCGTAATGTGGGTTGCCAGGACCGGTGGTTAGTAGACCGGAAATGTTGAGGGCCTGAGAGAGGGAACGGGAGTAGGCGTGACAATGTTGTAAATCTAGTATCATTAATTATATATAAAGTAATAAGATATTTCTTAACAGGTTATTACCATAAATTATAAATAAGGCCTAAAAGAATATACAGTATTACTGACAAGTGTTGTATAGTTCCTGGAAGTTTTGGGGGAAATGCAGCACTGAAAATGAAAAAGGTGAAAAACACAAAACAAAGACCAAAAACCTGAGCAGAAAGAGAGAGCAAGATTGCCTGCCTGACACAAAGGGGGATTGTGCAGGGGATAATGATTTCTTACCTCCAGCCCTGAGCCTGAGCTTCTGTGGAGGGGCCATGAAAGTGTAATGCTTTGTCAGAATACAGCATGTCTCCCTCTGTAGATTATTAATAAATTACTCCCAGGTTGTTTAGAACACTACAAGGTCTGTTCTTCTCCCACTGTGTGGATGCAGTATGGCCTCTGTTCCTCTCTCCTCTCTCTCTCTCTCTCTCTGGATTGGACATACTGTTGGGATTCCTCTTCTTTTTTTATTACAGTAGTTGTATACATAGCACACATTCTTTTTGCTTTGGTGTCTTTTGGTTCCACTGGCATTAAGGTCAACAATGCTCTTGTTTCTCTCGGAAGGTCTTGCCGTTCTCATTTTCGTGTCAATTTGTGTCTGTTGTTGTTGGCATCTTTGAGTAACAAACAGTGTTTCCTGAAGAATGATAATATAGACACAAAGCAGCAACGAGGAAAAACACTTTTCCTTCTTCTTTCTACTCTCTTTCCTTTTCTGTTGATCTCTACAACACTGAAATTCCAAATTAAAGTATGGATTATTTCCCTACAAATGGGAATAATAAACTTGAACTTAAAAAACAGAATCATGTTAGTTTTCCTATTAGAGAAAATCTTGGCACAGCTCAGACATTACATATACAAAATATCTACAATGCAATTAGATAGTATTCATACCCCATGATTTATTCCTAATTTGGTTGTGTTACAGCCAGAATAACATTTGGCAGCGATTACAGCTTTGAGTCTTGCTGGGTAAGTCTCTAAGAGCTTTGCACACCTGGATTGTACAATATTTTCATATTACTATTATTTTTTTAATTCTTCAAGTTCTGTCAAGTTGGTTGTTGATCATTGCTAGACAGCCATTTTCAAGTCTTGCCATAGATTTTCAAGCTGAGTCAAAACTGTAACTATGCCACTCAGGAACATTCAATGTTGTCTAGGTAAGAAACTCAAGTGTGTATTCGGCCTTGTGTTTTAGGTTATTGTCCTGCTGAAAAGTGAATTTGTCTCCCAGCTATGCTAGCGATGATAGTGACAATGACTATCAAAATAAACATAACCAGATACATAATCAGCAGTCTGTGGTCTATCTACTGGTATACTCACCACCACTGGGGACCAACGAACTCCAACCACTTATTCTGCATGATTAGGGCCCTTTGGTAGGGCATGCAAATCATAGCTGTCGGCCTTGCATCCTGCTGGAAGCATGTATTGCATGGTCAATCCATTAGGGCTTTTCAGACTCAAATGACTGTGATCCTTTGAACATAATGAAACAACGGAGCCCCGTTCAATGAAGCGAAGAGAAGTGAGTGGGTGGGCGAAAAGGGGCATGATTTGTTGACGTAATTGTAATCCAAACCCAACCTTCAATTACTTGTTGTAACGCACTGAGGTTCCAAATTCCGTTTCAGACAAGACTTACTTTATTGTGAAAATGATCCTATTTACACGTTGTAGTCAAGTTCGACACTAGAATAAAGGTTTCTGACTCATATCGATGCCACATAGGCCATTTTTCAAAGAGATTAGGTGTTATTTAAGGACAGTCGCTCTTACGTTTTCTGTTATCTCCCACCTAATGGGAGAATATCAAAGCAGTGTTGGACTGGTTGGTCTGGACGTGAGATTACACGGCAGACTTTGTGTTGGATAGCATGTTCATTCATTAGGAAGAGTTTTGGAGTGGGGAGTCCAATCAATTTAGATGCCGTGTTCCTGATCCTTACATGTATTTATTCACCTTTATTTACCCAGGTAGACCAGTTGAGGACACGTTCTCATTTACATCTGCGACCTGGCCAAGATAAAGCAAAGCAGTGCGACAATAAACAACACAGAGTCACATGTGGGATAAACAAAAGTACAGTCACACAATAGAAAACTTATATACAATGTTTTCAAATGGAGTAAAGAGGTAAGGCAATAAATAGGCCATAGCAGCGAAGTAATCACAATTTAGCAAATTAACACTGGAGTGACAGATGTGCAGATGATGATGTGCAAGTAGAAATACTGGTGTGCAAAAGAGAAAAAGTAAAAAATATATTAAAAAAGTATATAAAAACAATATGTGGATGGGCTATTTACAGATGGGCTGTGTACAGCTGCAGCGATTGGTTAGCTGCTCAAATAGCTAATGCTTAAAGTTAGTGAGGGAGATATAAGTCACCAACTTCAGCAATTTTTGCAATTCGTTCCAGTCATTGGCAGCAGAGAACTAGATGGAAAGGCGGCCAAGAGAGCTGTTGGCTTTGGGTATAACCAGTGAGATATACCTACCGGAGCGCGTGCTATGGGTGGGTGTTGTTATGGTGACCAGTGAGCTGAGAAAAGGTAGAGCTTTACCTAGCAAAGACTTATAGATGACCTGGAGCCAGTGGGTCTGGCAACGAATATGTAATGAGGGCCAGCTGACGAGAGCAAACAGGTCGCAGTGGTGGGTGGTATATGGGGCTTTGGTGACAAAACAGATGGCACTGTGATAGACTGCATCAAGTTTGCTGAGTAGAGTGTTGGAGGCTATTTTGTAAATGACATTGCCGAAGTCAAAGATCGGTAGAATAGTCAGTTTTACGAGGGTATGTTTGGCAGCGTGAGTGAAGGAAGCCGATTATAGATTTAATTTTGGATTGGAGATGCTTAATATCAAATCAAATGTATTTATATAGCCCTTCGCACATCAGCTGATATCTCAAAGTGCTGTACAGAAACCCAGCCTAAAACCCCAAACAGCAAGCAATGCAGGTGTAGAAGCACGGTGGCTAGGAAAAACTCCCTAGAAAGGCCAAAACCTAGGAAGAAACCTAGAGAGGAACCAGGCTATGTGGGGTGGACACCCCCGGACAGGGCCAAACAGGAAGGATATAACCCCACCCACTTTGCCAAAGCACAGCCCCCACACCACTAGAGGGATATCTTCAACCACCAACTTACCATCCTGAGACAAGGCTGAATATAGCCCACAAAGATTTCCGCCACGGCACAACCCAAGGGGGGGGCGCCAACCCAGACAGGATGACCACAACAGTGAATCAACCCACTCAGGTGACGCACCCCCTCCAGTGACTCAGCCCCTGTAATAGGGTTAGAGGCAGAGAATCCCAGTGGAAAGAGGGGAACCGGCCAGGCAGAGACAGCAAGCGCGGTTCGTTGCTCCAGAGCCTTTCCGTTCACCTTCCCACTCCTGGGCCAGACTACACTCAATCATATGACCCACTGAAGAGATGAGTCTTCAGTAAAGACTTAAAGGTTGAGACCGAGTTTGCGTCTCTGACATGGGTAGGCAGACCGTTCCATAAAAATGGAGCTCTATAGGAGAAAGCCCTGCCTCCAACTGTTTGCTTAGAAATTCTAGGGACAATTAGGAGGCCTGCGTCTTGTGACCGTAGCGTACGTGTAGGTATGTACGGCAGGACCAAATCAGAGAGATAGGTAGGAGCAAGCCCATGTAATGCTTTGTAGGTTAGCAGTAAAACCTTGAAATCAGCCCTTGCTTTGACAGGAAACCAGTGTAGAGAGGCTAGCACTGGAGTAATATGATCAAATTTTTTGGTTCTAGTCAGGATTCTAGCAGCCGTATTTCACACTACCTGAAGTTTATTTAGTGCTTTATCCGGGTAGCCGGAAAATAGAGCATTGCAGTAGTCTAACCTAGAAGTGACAAAAGCATGGATGAATTTTTCTGCATCATTTTTGGACAGAAAGTTTCTGATTTTTGCAATGTTTTGTAGATGGAAAAAAGCTGTCCTCGAAATGGTCTTGATATGTTCTTCAAAAGAGAGATCAGGGTCCAGAGTAACGCCGAGGTCCTTCATAGTTTTATTTGAGACGACTGTACAACCATGTAAAACCTTGAAATCAGCCCTTGCCTTAACAGGGAGCCAGTGTAGGGAGGCTAGCACTGGAGTAATATAATATTTTTGGGGGTTCTGATTCTAGCAGCCGTATTTAGCACTAATTGAAGTTTATTTAGTGCTTTATCTGGGTAACCGGAAAGTAAAGCATTGCAGTAGTCTAACGAAGAGGTATCAAAAGCATGGATTAACCTGTTGCTTCTACTCGGGACGCTTGCGTCCCAACTAGAGCTCTGGAAATGCAAATGCGCTACGCTAAATGCTAATAGTATTAGTTAAAACTCAAAAGTTCATTAAAATACACATGCAGGGTATCGAATTAAAGCTACACTCGTTGTGAATCCAGGCAACAAGTCAGATTTTTAAAATGCTTTTCGGCGAAAGCATGAGAAGCTATTATCTGATAGCATGCAACACCCCAAAAGACCCACAGGGGACGTAAACAAAATAATTTGCATTTCGGCGTTACACAAACCGCACAATAAAATAGAAAACATTCATTACCTTTCACCATCTTCTTTGTTGGCACTCCTAGATGTCCCATAAACACTATTTGGGTCTTTATTTCGATTAAATCGGTCCATATAAAGCCTAGATATCGTTATATGTAGACTGTGTGATAAACGAAAAAAACATTGTTTCAAAACGTAACGTCATTTTTTAAAATTCAAAAAGTCGACGATAAACTTTCACAAAACACTTCGAAATACGTTTGTAATGCAACTTTAGGTATTAGTAACGTTAATAAGCGATAAAATTCATCAGGTGGCGATGTAAAGATCATTAGCTGTCCGTCTGGAAAAATGTCCGGCTAGAAACTCAACGAAAATATCCGGTCCTAGACCGGAGGAGATACGGTGTCCTGCATGTGTTTGACCAAGAAAAAACTCGAAGGGAAATGACAAGACTCTAGACACCGTGTGGAAGCTGTAGGTACTGCAACCTCAGTCAATTAATTGTGGTTCACGTTTATCAATGGGTTCAAGTAGCGCATGGATATATTTTCCCATTTTCAGTGATCAGTTTTTCCTGTGCTTTTCGATGTAAATGCCGTTCTGGTAAAGCCACAGCAGTGATTTAACCAGTTTTTTAAACGTCTGAGTGTTTTCTATCCACACAGACTAAGCAAATGCATATACTATATTCCTGGCATGAGTAGCAGGGCGCTGAAATGTTGCGCGATTTTTAACAGAATGTTCAAAAAAGTAGAGGGTCGACTTAAGAGGTTAATGTTTCTGCATAATTTTTGGACAGAAAGTTTGTGATGTTTGCAATGTTACGTAGATGGAAAATAGCTGTCCTTGAAACAGTCTTGATATGTTCGTCAAAAGAGAGGGTCCAGAGTAACGCCGAAGTCCTTCAGAGTTTTATTTGAGACGACTGTACAACCATCAAGATTAATTGTCAGATTCAACAGAAGATCTCTTTTGTTTCTTGGGACCTAGAACAAGCATCTCTGTTTTGTCCGAGTTTAATAGTAGAAAGTTTGCAGCCATCCACTTCCTTATGTCTGAAACACATGCTTCTAGCGAGGGCAATTTTGGGGCTTCACCATGTTTCATTGAAATGTACAGCTGTGTGTCATCCGCATAGCAGTGAAAGTTTACATTATGTTTTCGAATAACATCCCCAATAGGTAAAATATATAGTGAAAACAATTGTGGTCCTAAAACGGAACCTTGAGGAACACCGAGGACAAACCATTCACAGAGACAAACTGATATCTTTCCGACAGATAAGATCTAAACCAGGCCAGAACATGTCCGTGTAGACCAATTTGGGTTTCCAATCTCTCCAAAAGATTGTGGTGATCGATGGTATCAAAAGCAGCATTAAGGTCTAGGAGCACGAGGACAGATGCAGAGCCTCGGTCCGATGCCATTAAAATTTCATTTACCACCTTCACAAGTGCCGTCTCAGTGCTATGATGGGGTCTAAAACCAGACTGAAGCATTTCGTATACATTGTTTGTCTTCAGGAAGGCAGTGAGTTGCTGCGCAACAGCCTTCTCTAAAATTTTTGAGAGGAATGGAAGATTCGATATAGGCCGATAGTTTTTTATATTTTCTGGGTCAAGGTTTGGCTTTTTCAAGAGAGGCTTTATTACTGCCACTTTTAGTGAGTTTGGTACACATCCAGTGGATAGAGAGCCGTTTATTATGTTCAACATAGGAGGGCCAAGCACAGGAAGCAGCTCTTTCAGTAGTTTAGTTGGAATAGGGTCCAGTATGCAGCTTGAAGGTTTAGAGGCCATGATTATTTTCATCATTGTGTCAAGAGATATAGTACTAAAACACTTGAGCGTCTCTCTTGATCCTAGGTCCTGGCAGAGTTGTGCAGACTCAGGACAACTGAGCTTTGGAGGAATACGCAGGTTTAAAGAGGAGTCCGTAATTTGCTTTCTAATAATCATAATCTTTTCCTCAAAGAAGTTCATGAATTTATCACTGCTAAAGTGAAAGTCATCCTCTCTTGGGGAATGCTGCTTTTTAGTTAGCTTTGCGACAGTATCAAAAAGGAATTTCGGATTGTTCTTATTTTCCTCAATTAAGTTAGAAAAATAGGATGATCGAGCAGCAGTAAGGGCTCTTCGGTACTGCACGGTACCGTCCTTCCAAGCTAGTCGGAAGACTTCCAGTTTGGTGTGGCGCCATTTCCGTTCCAATTTTCTGGAAGCTTGCTTCAGAGCTTGGGTATTTTCTGTGTACCAGGGAGCTAGTTTCTTATGAGATTTTCTTTTAGTTTTTAGGGGTGCAACTGCATCTAGGGTATTGCGCAAGGTTAAATTGAGATCCTCAGTTAGGTGGTTAACTGATTTTTGTCCTCTGGCGTCCTTGGGTAGGCAGAGGGAGTCTGGAAGGGCATCAAGGAATCTTTGTGTTGTCTGTGAATTTATAGCACAACTTTTGATGTTCCTTGGTTGGGGTCTGAGCAGATTATTTGTTGCAATTGCAAACGTAATAAAATGGTGGTCCGATAGTCCAGGATTATGAGGAAAAACATTAAGATCCACAACATTTATTCCATGGGACAAAACTAGGTCCAGCGTATGACTGTGACAGTGAGTGGGTCCAGAGACATGTTGGACAAAACCCACTGAGTCGATAATGGGTCCGAAAGCCTTTTGGAGTGGGTCTGTGGACTTTTCCATGTGAATATTAAAGTCACCAAAGATTAGAATATTATCTGCTATGACTACAAGGTCCGATAGGAATTCAGGGAACTCAGTGAGAAACGTTGTATATGGCCCAGGATGCCTGTAAACAGTAGCTATAAAAAGTGATTGAGTAGGCTGCATAGATTTCATGACTAGAAGCTCAAAAGACGAAAACGTCTTTTTTTTTTTTTTTTTTGTAAATTGAAATTTGCTATCGTAAATGTTAGCAACACCTCTGCCTTTGCGGGATGCACGGGGGATATGGTCACTAGTGTAGCCAGGAGGTGAGGCCTCATTTAAAACAGTAAATTCATCAGGCTTAAGCCATGTTTCAGTCAGGCCAATCACATCAAGATTATGATCAGTGATTAGTTCATTGACTATAATTGCCTTTGAAGTAAGGGATCTAACATTAAGTAGCCCTATTTTGAGATGTGAGGTATCATGATCTCGTTCAGTAATGACAGGAATGGAGGTGGTCTTTATCCTAGTGAGATTGCTAAGGCGAACACCGCCATGTTTAGTTTTGCCCAACCTAGGTCGAGGCACAGACACGGTCTCAATGGTGATAGCTGAGCTGACTACACTGACTGTGCTAGTGGCAGACTCCACTATGCTGGCAGGCTGGCTAACACCCTGCTGCCTGGCCTGCACCCTATTTCATTGTGGAGCTAGAAGAGTTAGAGCCCTGTCTATGCTGGTAGATAAGATGAGAGCACCCCTCCAGCTAGGATGGAGTCCGTCACTCCTCAGCAGGTCAGGCTTGGTCCTGTTTGTGGGTGAGTCCCAGAAAGAGGGCCAATTATCTACAAATTCTATCTTTTGGGAGGGGCAGAAAACAGTTTTCAACCAGCGATTGAGTTGTGAGACTCTGCTGTAGAGCTCATCACTCCCCCTAACTGGGAGGGGGCCAGAGACAATTACTCGATGCCGACACATCTTTCTAGCTGATATGCACGCAGAAGCTATGTTGCGCTTGGTGATCTCTGACTGTTTCATCCTAACATCGTTGGTGCCGACGTGGATAACAATATCTCTATACTCTCTACACTCGCCAGTTTTAGCTTTAGCCAGCACCATCTTCAGATTAGCGTTAACGTCGGTAGCCCTGCCCCCGGGTAAACAGTGTATGATCGCTGGATGATTCGCTTTAAGTCTAATACTGCGGGTAATGGAGTCGCCAATGACTAGAGTTTTCATTTTGTCAGAGCTAATGGTGGGAAGCTTCGGCGTCTCAGACCCCGTAACGGGAGGAGTAGAGACCAGAGAAGAATCGGCCTCTGACTCCGACCCGCTGCTTAATGGGGAAAACCGGTTGAAAGTTTCTGTCGGCTGAATGAGCGACACCGGTTGAGTGTTCCTACAGCATTTCCTTCCAGAAACCGTGAGAAAGTTGTCCGGCTGCGGGGACTGTGCCAGGGGATTTATACTACTATCTGTACTTACTGGTGGCACAGACGCTGTTTCATCCTTTCCTACACTGAAATTACCCTTGCCTAACGATTGCGTCTGAAGCTGGGCTTGCAGCACAGCTATCCTCGCCGTAAGGCGAGTACAGCGGCTGCAATTAGAAGGCATCATGTTAATGTTACTACTTAGCTTTGGCTGTTGGAGGTCCTGACGAATCGTGTCCAGATAAAGCGTCCGGAGTGAAAAAGTTGAGGAAAAAATAAATAGATATATGAACGGTAATTAAAAAGTGAAAACCGTAAAGTTCTCAGGTAGCAAAATAGGTTGGCAACAAAACGCACAGCAACTCGAAAACAAGCCTGCAAGTTGTGACCGGAAATGACGTAGAACTACTGAACTACTAATATGAGTCTGGAAGGAGAGTTTACAGTCTAGCCAGAGACCTAGGTATTTGTCCACATATTCAAAGTCAGAACCGTCCCGAGTAGTGATGCTAAGTCAGGCGGGCAGGTGCGGGCAGCGATCGTTTGAAGAGCATGCATTTAGTTTTACTATCATTTAAGAGCAGTTAGAGGCCACGGAAGGAGTGTTGTATGGCATTGAAGCTCGTTTGGAGGTTTGTTGACGGTGTCCAAAGAAGGGCCAGATGTATACAGAATGGTGTCATCTGCATAGAGGTGGATCATGGAATCACCTACAGCAAGAGCGACATCATTGATATATACAGAGAAAATAGTCAGCCCAATAATTTAGCCCTGTGGCACCCCCATAGAGACTGCCAGAGGTTCGGACAACAGGCCCTCTGCTTTGACACACTGAACTCTATCGGAGAAGTAGTTGGTGAACCAGGCGAGACAGTCATTTGAGAAATCAAGGCTGTTGAGTCTGCCGATAAGAATGCGGAGATTGACAGAGTCAAAAGCCTTGGCCAGGTCGATGAAGACGGCTGCACAGTACTGTATTTTATCTATGGCGGTTATAATATAGTTTAGGACCTTGAGCGTGGCTGAGGTGCACCCATGACCAGCTTGGAAACCGGATTGCACAGCAGAGAAGTTACGGTGGGATTCGAAAAGGTTTGGTGATCTGTTTATTAACTTGGCTTTTGAAGACTTTAGAAAGGCAGGGCAGGATGGATATAGGTCTGTAACAGTTTGGGGTGTCTCCTCCTTTGAAGAGGGGGATGAGCTTTCCAATCTTTTGGAATCTCGGACTATACGAAAGAGATTTTGATCAGACAAGTAATAGGAGTTGCAACAATGGCGGCAGATAATTTTAGAAAGAGAGGGTCCAGAATGTCTAGCCCTGCTGAAATGTACGGCTCCAAGTTTTGCAGCTCTTTCAGAACATCTGCTATCTGAATTTGGGTGAAGGAGAAGCTGGGGAGGCTTGGGCAAGTACTGTAGCTGCGGGAGGTGCAGAGCGGTTGGCCGGTGTTGTGGTAGTCAGGAGGAAAGCATGGCCAGCCTTAGAGAAATGCTTATTGAAATGATTGATAATCATGTATTATTTGATTTATTTTGATATTGATTATCGTATATTATTGATTATTGTGGATTTATCGGTGGTGACAGTGTTTCCTAGCCTCAGTGCAATGGGCAGCTGGGATGAGGTGCTCTTATTCTCCATGGAATTTACAGTGTCCCAACACTTTTTGGAGAGCTAGAGGATGGAAATTTCTGTTTGAAAAAGCAAGACTTTGCTTTCCTAACTGACTGTGTGTATTGGTTCCTGACTTCCCTGAAAAGTTGCATATCGCGAGGACTATTCGATGCTAGTGCAGTATGCCACAGGACGTTTTTGTGCTGGTTGAGGGCAGTCAGGTCTGGAGTGAACCAAGGGCTATATCTGTTCTTAGTTCTACATTTTTTGAAAGGGGCATGCTTATTTATTTAAGATGGTGAGGAAATTACTTTTAAAGAACAACCAGGCGTCCTCTACTGACGTGGTGATGTCAATATCCTTCCAGGATACCCAGGCCAGGTCGATTAGAAAGGCCTGCTCACAGAAGTGTTTTAGGGAGCATTTGACAGTGATGAGGGGTGGTCGTTTGACCGCGGACCCATAACGGATGCAGGCAATGAGGCAGTGATCGCTGAGATCCTGATTGAAAACAGCAGAGGTGTATTTGGAGGGCCAGTTGGTCAGGATAATATCTATGAGGCTGCCCATGTTTACGGATTTAGGGTTGTACCTGGTGGGTTCCTTGATAATTTGTGTGAGATTGAGGGCATCTATCTTAGATTGTAGGATGGCCGGGGTGTTTAGCATATCCCAGTTTAGGTCACCTAACAGAACAAACTCTGAAGATAGATGGGGGGCAATCAATTCACATATGGTGTCCAGGGCACAGCTGGGAGCTGAGGGGGGTCTATAGCAGGCGGCTACAGTGAGATACTTTTTTCTGGAGAGATTAATTTTTTTAATTAGAAGCTCGAACTGTTTGGGCATAGACCTGGAAAGTATGACAGAACTTTGCAGGCTATCTCTGCAGTAGATTGCAAATCCTCCCCTTTGGCAGTTCTATTTTGATGGAAAGTGTTGTAGTTGGGGATGGAAATCTCCAAATTTTTGGTGGCCTTCGTAAGCCAGGATTCAGACACGGCAAGTACATCAAGGTTGGTGGAGTGTGCTAAAGCAGTGAGTAAAACAAACTTAGGGAGGAGACTTCTGATGTTAACATGCATGAAAGCAAGGCTTTTACAGTTACAGAAGTCAACAAATGAGAGCGCCTGGGGACACACAGGGCCTGGGTTAACCTCTACATCACCCGAGGAACAGAGGAGCAGTAGGATGAGGGTACGGCTAAAGGCTATCAAAACTGGTCGTCTAGTGCGTTATGGACAGACTATAAAAGGAGCAGATTTCTGGGCGTGATAGGATAGATTCAGGCCATAATGTACAGACAGAGGTATGGTAGGGTGCGGGTACAGTGGAGGTAAACCTAGGCATTGAGTGATGATAGGTGCTAGGTGAGGTCACCACATGTGTGGGAGTTGGGACAAAATAGGTATCTGAGGCATGTTGAGAGGGACTAGGGGCTCCGTAGTGAAATAAAACAATGATAACTGGCCTAAACAACTGTATACAAGGCATATTGACATTAGAGAGAGACATTAAGCGAGGCATAAAGCAATCACAGGTGTTGATTTGGGAGAGCTAGCTAAGACAACAACGGGTAAGATGACACCATCTAATCAGCTAAGACAAGAACAACAGGTAAAATGGTGATGAATGGGCAGAGAAGCTCAGTTAACTACACACAGGGCCTGAGTATGAGGCTGGGGCCGACAGATAAGCAACATTAACTAAATGGAGTACTGTTGATGAACAGTCCAGCAGGCATCAGCTATGTAGCTATGGGGCGGCTATGGGGCGGCAGCGTAGCCTAGTGGTTAGAGCGTTGGACTAGTAACCGGAAGGTTGCGAGTTCAAACCCCCGAGCTGACAAGGTACAAATCTGTCGTTCTGCCCCTGAACAGGCAGTTAACCCACTGTTCCCAGGGCGTCATTGAAAATAAGAATGTGTTCTTAACTGACTTGCCTGGTTAAATAAAGGTAAAATTTAAAAAAAAAAAAAAGAAGAAAAAAAAGGTTCCAGTGAACAGCAATAGATGTAACAGGGAAGCTGTTAAGTAGTTGTTACCACGCTAGCAATTGGGAGACAGGGTGTTCATAAAGTTAGCAGGCTGGGGCTAGCAGAAGCGTCTTCACCGACATACGGCAAAGGCCGGTTGAGGGCACATCGGACGGAATTACGTCGGCAGACCAGTCGTGATCGATCGGCGGGGCTCCTTGTCGACAATGGGTCAAGGCCAATTGGCAAAAGAGGTATTGTAGCTGGAGTAATTTTGTTCGCTAGCCGGGAGATGCGCTTGGCTCGAGGCTAACTGGTGCTAGCTTCGGGAAAAGGGCGTTAGCCACTATAGCCACTTGGTAGCAGCTAGCTAGCTGCGATGATCCGATACAAAGGTCCAGAGCTTACGGCAGGAATCCGATGATGTAATGTTTTCTAGTCATGTTAGTGAAGAATCCAGGAGGCATCAGCTGTGTAGCCAAGTGATCATAATGTCCACTGAGCAGGCCGGAAGATAGGCCTGGCTCAAGGCTACCTTTGGGGCTGGGCCACTCGGTAGCAGCTAGCTGCGATGATCCGGAGTAATGGTCCAGAGCTTAAGGCAGGAATCCGGTGATGTAGTGGAGAAAAACAGTCCAATGTGCTCAGGGTTGGGGCGGCAGGGTAGCCTAGTGGTTAGAGCGTTGGGCTAGCAACCGGAAGGTTGCAAGTTCAAATCCCCGAGCTGACAAGGTACAAATCTGTCGTTCTACCCTGAACAGGCAGTTAACCCACTGTTCCTAGGCAGTCATTGAAAATAAGAATTTGTTCTTAACTGACTTTCCTGGTTAAATAAAGGTAAAATCAAATTTTAAAAAAGGGTTGATATCGAGCTGTACAGACAGGCAGGTACTATCCAGGCTAAAAGTGGCTGGTGTCTGAGCTAAAGGTAAAGGTCTGCTAGCAGTGGCTAACAATGACCAAATAGCTAGTAGCTAATGAGCTGGTAAGCTTCTGATGGCTAGCTTCTGATGGGTGAGGCGGGTTTCCGGAAGGTATATTTAATTTAAAATGGAAAAAGAGATTTAAATATATTGAAATCTATACAAAAAGGATGGAAAAAAACACAACATTTACACGGGACAATGACAAAAACGTCTGCACTGCTACGCCATCTTGGACAACAACAGTTTAACAGTTTACCCGATGGTCACTCTGACAGAGTTCTAAAGTTCCTATTTGGAGATGGAAGAACCTTCCAGAAGGACAACCATCTCTGTAGCACAGCACAAATCAGGCCTTTATGATTGAGTGGCCAGACGGAAGCCACTCCTCAGTAAAATACACGACAGCCCGCTTGGAGTTTGCCAAAGGTCACCTAAAGGACTCCCAGACCATTCGAAACAAAATTCTCTGGTCTGATGAAACCAAGATTGAAGTCTTTGGCCTGAATACAAAGCGTCATTTCTGGAGGAAACTTTGCACCATCCCTACGGTAAAGCATGGTGGTGGCAGCATCATGCTGTGGGATGTTTTTCACCGGCAGGGACTGGGAGACTGGTCAGGATCAAGGCAAAAATGAACGGAGCAAAGTACAGAGAGATCCTTGATGAATTTCCTGCTCCGGAGTGGTCAAGACCTCAGATTGGGATGAAGGTTTACCTTCCAACAGCACAACAAGCCTAAGCACACAGCCAAGAGAACGCATTAGTGGCTTCGGGACAAGTCTCTGCATTTTCTTGAGTGGCCCAGCCAGAGCCCGGACTTGAACCCAATCGAACATCTCTGGAGAGAATTGAAAATAGCTGTGCAGCGATGCTAATAGCTGTCAAAGTTGCTTCAACAAAGTACTGAGTAAAGGGCCTGAAAACCTATGTAAATGTGATGTTTCAGTTTTTCTAAAAAACAGTTTTTGCTTTGTAATTATAGGTATTGTGTGGAGATTTTTTTTTAAATACATTTTAGAATAAGACTGTAACCGGCAGGTAGTCTAGTGGTTAGAGCGTTGATTCAGTAACTGAAACAAATATGTTGTTCTGCCCCTGAACAAGGCAGGTAACCCACTGTTCCTAGGCTGTCATTGTAAATAATCATTTGTTCTTAGCTGATGTCATGACTGTCTTGATCAGGTTAGGTTACAGGAGAACACAACCCTACAGATTATCTCTCAACCCCAATAGAGGAGAGATCTGTGGGTCTGAAGATGTGGGGGGTTTTATGGCCCCTCACGCCCCTGGTAAATCTCAGGCCACAGACAAATTCCTTTGTCCTGTCACTATGGAGAACCAGCCTCAAAACATTAAACGTGAAATAAAGGGACTTTGGAACAATGGTTTCCGTCAACCACAATGGTGGTCATGACGATAGATGGACTATGAAAATGTATGTCATTTTTGTTCTGTTATTAAAGGTTAATAGATGACGTTATTACGAAAACATTGTAACATGAAGAGTTTTCCTAGTATATGTTTGATATTTATACATTGTACGATGTATGGAAAATATCCAAATCAAAGAGAATGTTTTGGGGAAGATAAAATGTTAAGTTAGTTGTCTAAAATGGGATTTGAGAAAAATCTAGCCCTTGCCTCATTAACTTGGTACGCCCAGAGAATTGCCCTAAAGGCAGTTACGCCCACTTCTGACCCAAGGGTATAAAACTTGTGAGTATAGAATTTATGACAGGACTACGTGACCCCAGCTGCAGCAGGGTCTGAAAAAGTCAACCAACTCAGAACGCAACGCAAGTTTGAGGACAAATAAATCCTTTTCAACCCAAGTTATGATGAGTAGCTGTGTTTAAGCGGGTGAATTCAAGTCGAACCACCTAGCCTCCATCTCCCATCGAATCGTGGTATCTAAAGGGTTTCATTCCTATGCTGTGAGCTCTGAGCTATAGAGCTCCCTGTCCTCAGAAGACCCCTTCCAGAGAAAAGGGGGGGGGGGGGACAGACTCCTAAGCCAAAAGGGACATGGACACCGGGAGGACGAGCAACGAGGTGCGCAGGAGAAGTGCGTCATCGAACAACGGAACAGTCCACGCAGAGAATCCCACGTAATTACATCATTATATTCTGACCCATAGGAGCGTCAGTTTGAGGCAAGGCTAGAGTTAGAATAGCGTAGCTGACAAATTCACCCAAATGTATATTTCTCTTGTGTACTTCTTTTTCTCTCTCTTTTGAAATTCCCATTGTGGGTAACACGCGCCATAGTGTGTTGGCCCGTTTTACTAAGTTCTAATCAATAGCCTATAATGTGTTTTGTCTATGTGAATCTTTTATCATCATTTTAGCTTTTTAGTAAATAAATATTCAATTAAGATTGGTGTGGTATGAATTCATTAGTGGGACCCGGGTCCGTGCAGAATCAAGGGCTATACGACGTTCAGATTATGAGACTGATAGAGGCAACTGGTTAATTAGCGGCTGTTGTAAAATCAATATTCAGATATTCTTTGAGTTAATTTGGGAAATAGAATTTCAATAAAAACTAGTTTTCCCATGGTGCCCCAGGTTAATGAGTTAACTTCTTGCGTCGAGCCATCCCGGATCCGGTATCGTGACTACAGCCTCAAGCTCATTACCATAACGCAACGTTAACTATTCATGAAAATCGCAAATGAAATGAAATGAATCTATTTGCTCTCAAGCTTAGCCTTTTGTTAACAACACTGTCATCTCAGATTTTCAAAATATGCTTTTGAACCATAGCTAAACAAGCATTTGTGTAACAGTATTGATAGCCTAGCATAGGATTATGCCTGTCTTTCAGCATGCAACATTTTCACAAAAACCAGAAAAGGATTCAAATAAAATCATTTACCTTTGAAGAACTTCAGATGTTTTCAATGAGGAGACTCTCAGTTAGATAGCAAATGTTCCGTTTTTACAAAAAATATTATTTGTGTCGACTAATCGCTCCCTTTTGTTCATCACGTTTGGGTAAAAAAAAAATAAAAAAAAATAATAATAATAATAATATTAAGTCATTAAAACGCTAACTTTTTTCCAAATTAACTCCATAATATCGACAGAAACATGGCAAACCGATGTTTAGAATCAATCCTCAAGGTGTTTTTCACATATCTATCGATGATAAAATCCTTCGTGGCAGTTGACTTTCTCTTCTGATGAAATGGAACGCGCATGGACCTACAGATTGCGCAATAATTTCGACACAGGACACCGGGCAGGACACCAGGTAAATGTAGTCTCTTATGGTCAATCTTCCAATGATATGCCTACAAACACGTCACAATGCTGCAGACATCTTGGACGAACGGCAGAGCGCATAAGCTCGTTCACAGCATATTCACAGCCTTATAAGGAGACGATAGTAAAACAGAGCGTCAAAAAATCCTGCTCATTTCCTGTTTGGGGTTTCATCTTGGTTTCGCCTGTAAGATCAGTTCTGGGGCACTCACAGATGATATCTTTGCAGTTTTGAAAACGTCAGAGTGTTTTCTTTCCAAAGCTGGCAATTATATGCATAGTCGAGCATCTTTTCGTGACAAAATATTGCGCTTAAAACGGGCACGTTTTTTTTATCCAATAATGACATAGCGCCCCCATAGGTTGAAGAGGTTAATAATTGCTTGATTCAGTTAATCACGTAATTAGAAACTTGTAATCATTCGATGAGCAACAGTCGTCACATTAACTAATACAACATCACAACACTGACTTGCCTAGTTGGCAAGTCTTCCATCTGCCTTCGAAAATACTTTGGCCTCTCCAAATGACGCCTATCCTGCAGTCCTGAATGGATGAAATCCATCACTTAGTCAAACAATTATCTTTTATAATTCCTCACACATTTTTCTTCCCCAGTGCAAAGATTGATGTTGAGGTGTATTACCTTAATACGGGGAATTGATACAGCACCCCGGCAGATAACGCTGAAATGTCTAATTGCACCACTAATCTGTAACCAAATTTTCATTTTGAAGGTTGACCCCAATGTGCTGGGAGGGCAACATGGCTGATACCGTTACACATTGTACTATTTGCAGGAGAATAGTGGAACGGGTCAGGTCAGAGATTAAGCCTTAATAGGGAACACTCACAGGTTATGGCACATGTGCTGAAAACATCCAATCACTTTGTGATTTCACTAAGGAATGGCATTAAGTGATTTGTGGGATGACACAGTAAATTGTCAGCGGCCGCTGGGTGTGCATGAATTGGATAGAAGGAAACTCATTAATAAAGGCCCAGTGCAGTCAAAAATTTGATTTTCTTGTGTTTTATATATATTTCCACACTATGAGGTTGGACTAATACAGTGAAATTGTTTGAATAGACTGCCTGTTTTGGTGGGATGGAGTATCACCAGGCGATAAATTAGTTAAAAGACCAACAAAGAGAGTTCCACATTTCTGTTAGTTTTCAGTTTTTCCCCTCCCCACTCAGACAGTCCTAGAAAAATTGTTGCATGAGAAATTGTTCTTTGCCAAGAAGCAATTTTTTATTTATTTTTTCATTGAAAACAATCACAGTAAGGTTTGTCATTGTTACCCAGAAATTATATTGATATTTGAAATTTTTTAAAACCCGGCTGCACTTGATCTTTAACCAGCTCAATTGAGGAGAGAGGAGCAGAGCAGAGTAATACATTTTTTTGATGAAAAAGAGGGGCACAGG
Source organism: Oncorhynchus nerka (assembly GCF_034236695.1). Lineage (NCBI taxonomy): Eukaryota > Metazoa > Chordata > Actinopteri > Salmoniformes > Salmonidae > Oncorhynchus > Oncorhynchus nerka. Next base: position 11,814,751 of record NC_088411.1, on the reverse strand, counting down.
CCGACACGTTGTTGTATTGAGTCAAATTGATTGTCTATGACATTGTCTTTGCAAAAAGTGTTGTGTATGTTAGATCATTTGATTTGTGGTTGGTTCCATTTAGGCTAGTAGCAAGGCCTCCACATTTTTGGAGATACCCCTACCTGTGGAACAACAAAACACAACCATGTTTTTTAAACATCTCTTATGTCTCCCATTTATGAAATGGATGGTTGTGTAAAAATATTTTACTGCAAAAGTGGTTAAATTGATAGATATTGTGACACCCCCTAAATTCAAACAGTGCCGAATAATGTCTGGCTGTAGGGAGGAGTGACCACATAAACTCATGTAACCCAATATTGCAAGCTCTGATATTGCTAAAATGTGGAGTGCAAGTAGTCCATTGTCTGTCCTACATACACAACATTAGGATATCTTAATGTATCTTGGAAATATATACCTGTAAACACAGAGATACAATATCAAATACAGTGGCAAGAAAAAGTTTGTGAACCCTTTGGAATTATCTGGACTTCTGCATAAATTGGTCATAAAATTAGATTGGATCTTCATCCAAGTCATGACAACAGACAAACACAGTCTGCGTAAACTAATAACACACAAATGATTGTATTTTTCTTGTTTTTTATTGAATACATCATTTAAATATTCACAGTGTAGGTTGGAAAAAGTATGTGAACCCCTAGGCTAATGACTTCTCCAAAAGCTAATTGGAGTCCGGAGTCAGCTAACCTGGAGAACAATCATTGAGATGAGATTGGAGATGTTGGTTAGAGCTGCCCTGCCCTATAAAAAACACTCACAAAATTTGAGTTTGCCATTCACAAGAAGCATTGTCCTGATGTGAACCACGCCTCGAACAAAAGAGATCTCAGAACACCCAAGATTAAGAATTGTTGACTTGCATAAAGCTGGAAAGGGTTACAAAAGTATCTCTAAAAGCTGTGATGTTCATCAGTCCACAGTAAGACAAATTGTCTATAAATGGAGAAAGTTCAGCACTGTTGCTACTCTCCCTAGGAGGGGCCGTCCTGCAAAGACGACTGGAAGAGCACAGCACAGAATGCTCAAAGAAGAATCTTAGAGTGTCAGCTAAAGACTTAAAGAAATCTCTGGAACATGCTTGTAGTGTCTTAACACTTAGTACTTATTTATGTAATAAGAAAGACTCGGAATACAAGCAATTGAACTGGAGCTTCACATTTACTCAAACGAGTTAGTACCAGAATAACATAGAACAACACTGCGCATGACCAAGGGTGCTCCATCCTTAAAGGGGACATCAGTAATTAACAGAACATAACATTCCTTCTCTTATACAATCAGAGTTATTTTTACCAAACCACAACTGAAACATTTCCCAGAACTTGTTGTAGTTATTTTGCATCTTTTAATTTGAACTTGAACAGTTAGTTTTTGTTTGTTTGTTTATAAGTCTAGTCTGTCTGGTGGACGGTGCCTTCGTTCTGGGTAGCGCCACGGATTGTCTGGAGGCTCCTGAACATCCTCACGGTGTGCTTGTTCCATTATAGCTTCTGCTATAGCAGCACCTTCATCAACACGTTCCCTTCTTTCAGCCTGGGGTCTCTTTACTGCCCCACAGTCCTCTACAGTTCCCTGTGTGTCACTCTCAGGATCTCTCTGTGCCTGTTCTCTCTCGATTGTTGTGCTGTTTTCCGTGGAATGCATTTGGTTAATGTGACGCCGCCAGATTATGTCTGGGCTCACTTGAACCTGGTAAGTTCTGGGTCCCGTTTGTGTGTGTACGGCCCCTCTTGTCCATTTCCCTCCTCTTCTGTAGTCTCGCACCATCACTTCCTGTCCTGTTTGGAGATGGCACTCCCGGCCACCGGAGAGCATCTTGGCTTGTTTGTTCAGCACTTCATTACGCCGGTTTGGCTTCATGATGTCCAGCTGTGTGCGGAGAGGCCTCCCGAACATCAGTGCGGCTGGGCTTTCATTTGTCGTGGCATGTGGGGTGTTTCGGTAGGAGGCCAGGAACTTGGCCAGTTTTGTTTGCAAAGTCCTTTCGTCTCGTTTTGCTGCACGGAGTCCTTGCTTTAGGGTTTGCACAAAGCGTTCTGCCAGCCCATTGGTGGCAGGTGGTATGGAGCTGAGGTTGAGTGTTTGATTCCATTTACTGTCATGAATCTTGTAAACTCGTCACTTACAAAAGCTTGCGCGTTGTCACTTACCAGCTGCAGTGGCAAACCGAAGCGTGCAAACGTTGTTCTGAGACACTCTATCGTCTGAGCTGAGGTGGAGGAGTCAGTGCAAAACACCTCTGGCCATTTGGAATGGGCATCCACTATAACCATAAACATGTGGTTTTCAAAGGGACCAGCGTAGTCCACATGAATTCTCTGCCATGGCTCTGTGGACCATTCCCATGGGTGGACTGGGACAGGAGCAGGCATGTGAAGGGTTTCCAAACATCCACTACAGTTCTTCGCCATGTTTTCTATCTGTTGATCCAGACCTGGCCACCAGAAGTGGCTCCTTGCGAGCAGCTTCATTTTGACAATTCCAACATGACCTTCATGTAATTGCTGCAAAACTAGATGTTGGCATTTCTGGGGTATCATGACTCTCATTCCCCACATCAAACATCCTTGGTACGTTGTAATTTCGTTTCGAGTCAGCTCCTTTCTGCCAGTAGCTGGCCATCCTGACATGGTGTAGGTGTACACTTGTGACAAGGTCACATCTTTCCTTGTCTCCTGTTTGATAACTGTGCTTGTGACCGGTAGTGCCTCGAGCTGAGCGGGATGGAACATGTCCACTGCATCCACCCTCCTTTGTCTTTCTCTTGTACACGGCAGTCTGGATAATCCATCTGCATTTGTGTGGAGGGATGACGGCTTAAACTCAATGTCATAACATCTGAACAGGTCCTGATGCATTACGACCCTGAAATGCCAGTGAAGTTGGCTTGTGATGCGTCCCCTTATGGCTTAGGTGCCGTCCTTTCACACACACTGAAAGATGGGTCAGAGAGGCCAGTTGCATTCGCGTCACGAACATTGAATGATGCAGAGAAAAACTACTCACAAATCGACAAAGAAGCACTGGCACTAGTGTGGGGCGTCAAGAAATTCCACCCATACCTATATGGCAAGCGTTTCACACTGGTTACAGATCACCAGCCGTTGCTTTCCATTTTCAGTCCAAAGAAAGGCATTCCGGCAATGACAGCAGCAATGCTAATATCTCTGTTGACAAGTCTACGATAAACACTAATAAACAAGAATGTTGTTCAATGAAGGACACCACGGAAGAAGCCAGTGCTGTCCAAAAAACACATTGCTGCACATCTGAAGTTCGCAAAAGAGCATCTGGAGGTTTCACAGCACTACTGGCAAAATATTCTGTGGACAGATGAAACTAAAGTTGAGTTAATTGGAAGGAACACACAACACTATGAGTGGAGAAAAAAAAGCACAGCCCACCAACATCAAAACCTCATCCCAACTGTAAAGTATGGTGAAGGGAGCAGAGTCACTGGCTTACTGGTACTCTTTCATGCTGTCCCTAGGAGGGGTGCATCACTTGAGTGGGTTGAGTCACTGACATGATCTCCCTGTCCGGGTTGGCGCCCCCCTGGGGTTCATGCCGTGGGGGAGATATTCGTGGGCTATACTCGGCCTTGTCTCAGGGTAGTAAGTTGGTGGTTTGAGGATATGTCTCTAGTGGTGTGGCGTGCTTTGGAAAGTGGGTGGGGTTATATCCTGCCTGGTTGGCCCTGTCCGGCGGTATTGTCGGACGGGGCCACAGTGTCTCCCGACCCCGCCCGTCTCAGCCTCCAGTATTCATGCTGCAATAATTTAGGCGTCGGGGGGCACGGATCAGTCTGTTATATCTGTAGTTTTTCTCCTGTCTTATCCGGTGTCCTGTGTGAATGAAAGTATGCTCCCTCTAACTCTCTCTTTTTCTCATGTCTCTCTTCTCTCGGAGGACCTGAGCCCAAAGACCATGCCTCAGGACTACCTGGCCTAATGACTCCTTCCCGTCCCCAGTCCACCTGCTCGTGCTGCTGCTCCAGATTCAACTGTTCTGCCTGTGGCCATGGAACCCTGACCTGTTCACCAGACGTGCTACCTTGTCCCGAACCTGCTGTTTTCGACTCTCACTCTCTACTGCACCTGCTGTCTCTAACTCTGAATGATCGGCTATGAAAAGTCAACTGACATTTACTCCTGAGGTGCTGACCTGTTGCACCCTCTGCAACCACTGTGATTATTATTATTTTACGCTGCTGGTCATTTATGAACGTTTGAACATCTTGGCCATGTACTGTTATAAACTTCACCCGGCACAGCCAGAAGAGGACTGGCTGCCCCTCAGAGCCTGGTTCCTCTCTAGGTTTCTTCCTAGGTTCCTGCCTTTATAGGGAGTTTTTCTTAGACATCATGCTTCTACACCTGCATTGCTTGCCGTTTGGGGTTTTAGGCTGTGTTTCTGTACAGCACTTTGTGACATCAGCTGATATAAAACTGGCTTCATAAATACATTTGATTGATCATGGTCTGGAGGTGCTTTGTTGCCTCAGGGCCAGTACAGCTTGCTATCATTGATGGAAAAATGAATTCCCAAGTTTATCAAGACATTTTGCAGGAGAATGTAAGGCTATCTGTTCGCCAATTGAAGCTCAACATAAGTTGGGTGATGCAACAGGACAACGACCCAAAAACACAGATGCAAATCAACAACAGAATGGCTTCATCAGAAGACAATATGCCTTCTGGAGTGGCCCAGTCAGAGTCCTGACCTCAACCCGACTGAGATGCTGTGGCATGACCTCTAGAGAGTGGATCACACCAGACATCCCAAAGATATTGCTGAACTGAAACAGTTTTGTAAAGAGGAACAGTCCAAAATTTCTCCTGACCGTTGTGCAGGTCTGATCCGCAACTACATAAAACTTTTGTCTGAGGGTATTGCTGCCAAAGTAGGGTCAACCAGTTATTAAAACCAAGGGTTCACATACTTTTCCCACCCTGCACTGTGAATGTTTACACGGTGTGTTGAATAAAGACGTAAAAAAAGTAGAACTGTGTGTTATTAGTTTAAGCAGAATGTGTTTGTCTATTGTTGTGACTTAGATGAAGAGCAGATCAAATTTCATGACCAATTTATGCAGAAGTCCAGGTAATTCCAAAGGGTTCACATACTTTTTCTTGCCACTGTATGAATATTTACGATGAATGTTAGCTTTACTTTTTGGTAGCTTATTAATAGACAACTTTCAAAGTAAAATTTGCTCGCATTCAGTGCTTTATGGTCCTGCCTTCAAAAAATACATGCAGTTACACGTCTTTTGATGTTGTGGCTATTGTAATCGACTCCAAGGATAAAAAGTGGTCTCAGACATCGAAATGACATTTTTTGGAGTCCAAGGTTCCTTGACGGATTTTGTATCGTTAGCCCCTACTCTTGCAATTTAGGCAGGGGGGCGTCACAGATTATCTTTGGGGCCACCCTAGATTTTGCCGTTTCCATTTCTACAACAGTTGGGTGTAAGCACTCAGCACATGCAGCTTGCATGCCAATGAGACCCATTGACTAATGATATTTCAGCCTGACTGATGCTGGGGATACTCCATTATTGTAATGGTTGGTTGTCTGGTTGTGAAGGACAGTCTGTGAACGGGCTGTTACAAACAGACCTGCCCTTAGATCTTTCCAACACCTAATTGACCTGTGGTTGGAATTTTGTATGTTGAGTGTGGCAAAAAGTCCTGCAGGACACGTTCTACTTATTCCTTTATATTGCTTTGGAATTTTTAAGACCCCTTGAATTTTTCCACATTTTGTTACGTTACAGACTTATACCCCATAATGACAAAGCAGGTTTAGAAAAGTTTGCAAATGTATATATATAAAAAAACAAAAACAGAAATACCTTCTTTACATAAGTAGTCAGACTCTTTTGCTATGAGACTCGAAATTGAGGTCAGATGCATCCTGTTTCCATTGATCAACCTTGAGATGTTTCTACAACTTGATTGGAGTCCACCTGTGCTCAATTCAATTGATTGGACATTGAGTTGGAAAGGCACACACCTGTCTATATAAAGGTCCCACAGTTGACAGTGCATGTCAGAGAAAAATCCAAGCCTTGGTCTGGGGGCCTTAGTTAGGGAGGTGACAAAGAACCCGATCGTCACTCTGACAGAGCAATAGAGTTTCTCTGCGGAGATGGGAGAACCTTCCAGAATGACAACCATCTCTGCAGTACTCCACCAATCATGTCTTTATGGTAGAGTGGCCAGACGGAAGCAACTCCTTAGTAAACAGCCAGAGTTTGCCAAAATGAAAAGACTCTCAGACCATGGGAAACAAGATTCACTGGTCTGATGAAACCAAGATTAAACTATTTGGCCTGAATGCCCTGCGTCATGTCTGTAGGAAACCTGGCACCATCCCTACGGTAAAGCATGGTGGTGTTAGCATCCTGTTGTGGGAATGTTTTTCAGTAGCAGGGACTGGGAGACTAGTCAGGATCGAGGGAAAGATGAACAGAGGAAAGTACAGAGAGATCCTTGATAAAAATCTGCTCCAGAGCGCTCAGAACCTCAAACTTGGGTGAAGGTTCCCCTTCCAACAGGAGAACACAGCCAAGACAACGCAGGAGTGGTTTCGAGGAAAGTCTCTGATTGTCCTTGAGTGACCCAGCCAGAGCCCGGACTTGAACCCATTCTAACATTACTGGAGAGACCTGAAAATAGCTGTGATGCTCCCCATCCAGACCTGTCAGGGTTTAAGAGGATCTGCAGAGAAGAATGGGAGAAACTCCCCAAATACAGATGTGCTAAGTTTGTAGTGTCATACCCAAGAAGACTCGAGGACATAATTGCTGCCTAAGGTGCTTCAACAAAGCACTGAGTAAAGGGTCTGAACACTTGTGATATTTCAGTTTGACAAGGGGTCAAGGGGTCTGAATACTTTCCGAATGCACTGTTCAGGTAACTGCCAAAATTATGGAAACACCAACATAAAGTGTTTTAATAGGGTGTTGCGCCACCACAAGACAGCAGAACAGCTTCAGTATGCCTTGGCATGGATTCTACAAATGTTTGAAACTCTATTGGAGGGATGCAACACCATCATTCCAAAATAAATTCCATAATTTAGTTTTTTGTTGATGGTGGTATAAAACACTGTCTCAGGCACCGCTAAAATATATTCCATAAGTGTTCAATTGGGTTGAGATCTGATGACTGACACACACACACACACACACACACACACACACACACACACACACACACACACACACACACACACACACACACACACCTTAAAACCCCTATGCTCTATTGAGACCCCTCTTTCAAAATCACTGAGATCTCTTCTTCTAGCCATGGTAGTCAAAGTAATGAGCAATTGGGCATGTTTATACATTGTCTTAATGGAAAACTCCACTCCATTGTTTCATTGTTTCATTAGTCTATTTTTGGCATAGTCCCAAAATGTAATAATCTGGGATGATTTCAAAATACAGACTTGATTGCTGACAAGCAAAACATTTTGGGACTATGTCAGCAATGGACTAATGTAACAAATACCAAAGATAGTTTTGGGGTGGAATTTGCCTTTAAGCATGATGGGATGTTAATTGCTTAATTAACTCAGCAACCAAACCTGTGTGGAAACACCTTCTTTCAATATATATTGTATCCCTAATTTACTCAACTGTTTCCTTTATTTACCTGTACATTTGAAGATGATCCATGGACTTTGATGGAACGTAAAGGGGTTGCAGAGGTGGTGGAACCGATCAAGCAGAGACCACTATCTCACAGTCAAGCCCAAGCTACCATGATCACATACAGCATACACCCACGCACACAAGTTTCACTTTCACACACACACACACACACACACACACACACACACACACACACACACACGGAGCACAAAGAAGAAGGAACATTGAGAGAGAATTGACATTGATTAAAGTAAGAAGAAAAATAAATGAATTTGGACTGGAATTTATAAAAAATAACAATTCAAGGTTAAATATGGTAAATGTTGAAAGCATGGGGAAACATACTGTGGGGAATATTAAAGGGTGATTGAAGTAATGCAGTAAAATGGTTAACGTTATAATGTTGTTTGCTTTAAGGTATGATGCCTATAGACTATGTTTGTTAAGATGAGATGAACAAGGCCTTAGGGCCTGTAGGAGGTTGGTCATTTAAGGTTGAGATGTTGTAATAATGAAATGTTTAAGTTGCTGGAGGTTTAAGATGTAATGGGAGTAATAATTTGGGTTGGAGTAAGATTATAATTGAGCAAAGAAGGGAATGCTAATGTTTAAAAATGTAATGGTTTAAAAGTTAATGATGATGTAGTATTGGGTTCTGAGAATATGAAATATACTTATTCATTTCACTGAGGGAGAGAGGGTAATATATAATGTTTACATTATGTGAGGATATGTTATTGTTAGCCATCAGGGATCATATGGGAGGGATCCTCTGCGAGGAGAAGAGACAGTCTGGTACCAGTCACCACGACTGCCGTGAGTTGGGGAGGAGTGAGCACTTTGGGGCAGAAGTCAGGTCAGATGAAGTGAGGAAGAACAGATATCACTAAGGTTCTGTCGAGCTGCATTGGCTTTTCAGATGTTTAGGAGGAGACTCAGCATAGGAGAAAGGGTTAAATATCAGTGCTTGTGTGAGTATGTTTTGGTCAGTTCAGCTGTTCGATCCTTTGGGATGAATTAACTTGGTTTGAGCTTTCATAGTGTCCATCGAGTTCTTACTATGATATTTAGAACCTAACAACCTAACAATTGTGCTAGCTTGCATTGGAAATTCCCTGGAGGAGGCCAGCGTCCTGTGTAACAGAACGTCCTGCCTAGGCGGGGAAAGGAGTGATCTCCACATTAGGTGTTAACCACTGAATGTGTTTTGGGGGGTTAACAAAAAGGAAGATGGAGGATATAAAGGAGGCATGATTTGGGAGAATGGGGAACTTTCTTTTTGAGTTTGCTAGAAGAACCTGTCGCCTGCTGGAAGAAGATTTCTGCCATAGCTTTTTAGCTTAATTTAGGGATCCCCTCACCCCCATTCCCGCTCGGAGCCCGTTAACCTGTTGCTTCTACTCGGGACGCTTGCGTCCCAACTTAGAGCTCTGGAAATGCAAATGCGCTACGCTAAATGCTAATAGTATTAGTTAAAACTCAAAAGTTCATTAAAATACACATGCAGGGTATCGAATTAAAGCTACACTCGTTGTGAATCCAGGCAACAAGTCAGATTTTTAAAATGCTTTTCGGCGAAAGCATGAGAAGCTATTATCTGATAGCATGCAACACCCCAAAAGACCCACAGGGGACGTAAACAAAATAATTAGCATTTCGGCGTTACACAAACCGCACAATAAAATAGAAAACATTCATTACCTTTCACCATCTTCTTTGTTGGCACTCCTAGATGTCCCATAAACACTATTTGGGTCTTTATTTCGATTAAATCGGTCCATATAAAGCCTAGATATCGTTATATGTAGACTGTGTGATAAACGAAAAAAACATCGTTTCAAAACGTAACGTCATTTTTTAAAATTCAAAAAGTCGACGATAAACTTTCACAAAACACTTCGAAATACGTTTGTAATGCAACTTTAGGTATTAGTAAACGTTAATAAGCGATAAAATTCATCAGGAGGCGATGTAAAGATCATTAGCTGTCCGTCTGGAAAAATGTCCGGCTAGAAACTCAACGAAAATATCCGGTCCTAGACCGGATTAGATACGGTGTCCTGTATGTGTTTGACCAAGAAAAAACTCGAAGGGAAATGACAAGACTCTAGACACCCTGTGGAAGCTGTAGGTACTGCAACCTCAGT